>NC_133123.1:72019380-72619380 GCF_033568475.1 Henckelia pumila
TCCTCCCAAAATCACAATTTTGAAACCATTGGATCATATAGATACTTACATCACTTTGTAGCTCTTGAAGAAAGGATCACAAAACTATGCTCGGCTTTGAAATCGGATGAACGGATCTTGAGAAATCAAAGTTTGAAGATGATGAAATGGCTTGAGCTTCCTTTTTATTCTTCTCTTGATTTTTGAGTTCTGAAAATATGATTATTTACATGTGTATACAAGTTCATATACAAATAGAAGCCATGTGTCCTACTAAAAATTCTATTTTTGCACTTTAGCCCCGAATTCTTCACTATTTGCAAATCAGTCCTCAGTCAATCTTTTTAATTCAATTTCAATCCTAAATAATTTAAGAATATATGAATTTAAATCTAAACTCCCAAAAATTCTCAAATTAAATATTCTCGGATTAAAATTAAATAATCTTGGGTCTTACGAGTACAAATGCAGAGGGTGAATTCGGAAGCTCCGAACTCCTTCAGTCAGACAGGGTATGGGTTTTGGTTGGTAATTTGACGGATGCCATATCGGAAGCTCCGAACCTCCAGAATCTAAAGGTCCGTGATGGGCATGTTTGTGTTGCATATTTTATTATCATTTTATTGTCACGTGCATTTATTTGTTTTAATTAAGTTTTTGTTGGTTTTTCATACATCGTGTCTACATTACACGCTCCCGTGTTTATTGTATAGGACGTAGCATTTTGTCGAGGAAAAGATGGAAAAGCTATTGCGCAAGAATGAATTACAGAGTAGAAATGATCAGAAAATCATATTTAATTTTACAGAAGACCAAATCCAATATCCACCGTCCAGAATAAATTTCAAGATGTTTTGAAGCATCTGTCCAAATTTCAGCTCAATCTGACGGCTAGATCTCTGGATATGAATTTTTTCAAATCGCTGCTCGCTGGGAAAAAAGCTGCACGCTCGAGCGGATGAACTCGAGCGATCGAGCGGCCAAGAAGTTTGAAAAATAGAGAATTGCATATTATTGAGAGATCGAGCGGCCATACTCCTACGCTCGAGCGCACCGACTTTTCCGAGAAATCTGTTTTAATTAGGAAACTTTCTTGGGAAGGACTCTAGTCTTTAAATACATCATATAACTCGAAAATTACTATCTGGGGGATGACTTCGGAAGATCTTTAGACGGCTACATACAGAGAATTCATCTGGCGGCTAGGTTTGTCTTTCTTGTTCTTAGATTTTAATTCTTCTTGTTTTTATTCTTGGTCGAGAAAGACTAACCCTTGAATTTATTTATCTTGTGAGATTCAGATTTTCATTGTTTGATTTTTATCGAGTATCAAGAGTTGTTTTGGTTTATTTCATGCTTGTGTGTTTGATTATTAGATTGATCACCTGATAATTCTTTCGTACAATCTACCGCTAAATTAGAATTCAAATCCGTAATTGTTTGAATCATCTAATTTGTGAAGCAACTATGATTAATATTTTCTGCTGTTAAATTTGTTAAATCGTAGGAACAACAATTGACTATACTAAATACAACCGCTGGTGTTTGTGTTGTCTAGCTTCATTAGTTTTACTCATTTGAATGCTACCGTGAGTTTAAATCTAGATTGCTGTTATCGGGTTAATTTATTGGTAAGGGTTAACTTAGAACGCTGGTGTCTAGTTAACTAAAATTAAGGTGAAACAGGAATTAAATTTCCAATAATGAATATTCGATGTGGATTAATTATTTTTAGGGAATCAATGATCAGATGAATGATTTCAAAGGTGTAGTCGACCGATACCAAGTCTCGTTAATTTATTGATCTTTCTTATTTTAATTTTTGCATAGTAGTTAGTAAAATCTAAAAATTCTCTTTTATTTATTTCCAGTATTTTTAAGAACACAAATAAATTTTACTTTTCTCGTGGAAACGATCCCTACTCTCGCTACATGTTTATTTAGTTAATCTGAGTTGGGTTAATTTGGGCATGATACGACTAAGCGCTACCAAATTTTGGCGCCATTGCCGGGGAAAGTATTTTAATTTATTTGTGTTTTTGTTTTTGTTTCTTTGTTTTTTTTATTATTCCTCCTAGTGCTACTCTGGTTTGTTCGTGCGTGCAGGTGAATCTTCGGAAGAAGAAGAATTTTCATACGACCCAGAGATATAAAGAATTTTGCTTAGGCGAAGGGGGATTCTTGCGGTGTAATACTTTGAGATGTCAAATCGACAAGTATTAGAAAATTTTATCCAGCAACATGGAGAGCCATTCTACGCAGCATGGAAGAGATTCAAAGATTTGGAAACCATCTTCCGGTATCATGAGTTTTCTAACTATTCTCTCCTTACATATTTTCTTAATGATTTGGATGCAGTGACAAGAAAATGGATAATTGATGGAGCTTTCACAGCCGGTATTTCAATATTTTGCCGAGATGATGATACCATGAGACACCTGTTGGATGATATGGCCGAGTTTGACTATTACTGGTATTCGCAATCTCAATACCCAGATTTTACAGACCAACCATTCGAGCTTCAAAAGGAGGAGGGAAGTTGTTCGCAGTTGATCTTACATCCGCTGGAAGATATCATGAGCAAGCTTGTGGCATCGACTGTGGAAACTGTAGAAGATCTGAAAAATTCTAGATGTCACCTTGTGGAGCACATAGAGAATATCAAGAGATCACTCGTCCATGAATACCGAGAACATGAAGTGAAGCAAGATACTCAAGCAGTGACCAACCCGATTTGGTTTGATGATGATGACTCAGAGAACCAGGATTGGGAGTGAAAATCAAATCATGCTGAAGATTTAGAGGCGTTTGAGTCTTCTCTTCTTATTGGACTTCAACCGGAATATGTTATAGAATAAATAGCTTATGACGGAAATTTGTTGCCATTTGAGTTTGAGGATGACGGAGTTCAAGAGTCTATCGATATGAGCTCATCGATAGTATTATCCTACACACATCCCCAAGATCTTTCTTGTCCATCAGTACCAGTTTCAAAAGATTTTGGCTTCCGAGAGCCCGCAGAGATGTTCTCTTCCTATGTTTACCAGCTATGGAGTGTTATTGAGGTGACGAGCTTAAACTGTTTATATCTAGCCAAGCTTGAGGGCACATGGAACAAAGACCCATTTGTGGTGTCATATGACACTTATTTTGGGCGTCAACCGCTATTTGAGGAGTGCTTCTGAGGGTCAAGCCGACGACTAAAAATCAAGCGCTGGCTGGGAGACAACCCAGTATTCTTTCTTTTATTTAGTTTTTCTCTTTCATTTAGTTCACTTGTTTTATTTTTGTTGTTTTCAGGAACCTAGCCGCCCCATCTGCAGACAAATTGTCAATATGAATCTCCCATTATTCAGCCTGAGGCCAAAGAGGACGACAATGCCAACACTTGAACCAGGGGAGTTCTGTTTTAATTTTGCATCTCGTTATCATTTTGTTATTTGTGTTGTGTGTTGTGTGTTGTGTTTTTAGTGCTAGAGCATTGACGGCAATGCTTTAGATAAGTGTGGAGGGGTTGCATTGCACGCATTTTGATTCCTTTATTTGTATTGTATTTTTCTTGTGTTTTTTTGCATCGTATTATTGTTGTTGTCGTTTGTGTTGTCAAAATGCATAAGTTGATGATGAGTTGTCAGCATATGATGAGATAGTTGAAAAATGATGATTTTTTGAAATTTTTTTACTCTTGATTGGATATGAAAAACCGTAGGTTGTTTGTGAATATTTTAAACACGCATGTTTAACCAGTGAAGTGTAGTGATGTATTAGATTTTGTGGATGACTGTTGGGCCATTGCACGACAATAGGTGTTTGTGGAACTTGATAGTGCTTGAATCTTGATGATTTTTTTTTGATATGGCATACACTTTCTTGGGCGCACCTTAAATTATTTTTTTTTTTGTTTTATGAAAAAGGAAAATCAATTTTGGAAACCAATTAACTCCATACGGGTTGCGAGCAAGATGTTTGAAATCCTATTCATCTTGTTTGTGGCTAAGTATGCGGATTACATGGGGTTATTCTTTTGAAAAAAAAATATAACAATTCCATCCGGTCGTGAAATGTGAATGAAATTCTATTCATTATTTCATAGCTAAGTTTGCGGATTCCATGGGATTTTAGTTCCTCCCGGTCTATAGACGAGGGGATTGAAATACGAATCCTATCTAGTTATAGCTAAGTCTGCGGGTAATTATTGGGACTTTTAAAACAAAGTCGGGTGAAAAATCCGACGGTGCGTAATTATTCTCAAGAAAGTTGTGTTGTGCTAAAGGATTGTTGGAAGGAGAGTTCTTGATGGTGAGGCTTGCACTGAATTGTTATAGGTCGGCGAACAGTTTTGAAGCTTTGTTCTTTTGAAGTTGCATGTAACTGGGTAACATGACACACACACACATTCGCATTCGACTGAAGGTGTATCATTGATGATTGAGAGTAACTATAAACTTCTTTTATATGAAAGTGGTTTTCTCTGAGGCTATGATATGCGTGATTCGTCCTTGCTTATGTGTTTGTTTTGTTTCATTTTATTTTTGCATAACTTGCTCGAGGACGAACAAGGATTAAGTGTGGAGGTATTTGATGGGCATGTTTGTGTTGCATATTTTATTATCATTTTATTGTCATTTGTGCGTGCATTTATTTGTTTTAATTAAGTTTTTGTTGGTTTTTCATACATCGTGTCTACATTACACGCTTCCGTGTTTATTGTATAGGACGTAGCGTTTTGTCGAGGAAAATATGGAAAAGCTATTGCGCAAGAATGAATTACGGAGCAGCAATGATCAGAAAATCATATTTAATTTTATAGAAGGCCAAATCCAAAATCCACCATCCAGAATAAATTTCAAGATGTTTTGAAGCAGCTGTCCAAATTGCAGCTCAATCTGACGGCTAGATCTCCGAATATGAATTTTTCAAAATCGCTGCTCACTGAGAAAAAAGCTGCGCGCTCGAGCGGATGAACTCGAGCGATCGAGCGGCCAAGAAGTTTGAAAAACAGAGAATTGCATATTATTGAGCGATCGAGCGGCCTTACTCCTGCGCTCGAGCGCACCGACTTTTTTGAGAAATCTTTTTTAATTAGGAAACTTTCTTGGGAAGAACTCTAGTCTTTAAATACATCATATAACTCGAAAATTACTATCTGGGGGATGACTTCGGAAGATCTTTAGATGGCTACATACAGAGAATTCATCTGGCGGCTAGGTTTTATCTTTCTTGTTCTTAGATTTTGATTCTTCTTGTTTTTATTCTTGGTTGAGGAAGATGAACCCTTGAATTTATTTATCTTGTGAGATTCAGATTTTCATTGTTTGATTTTTATCGAGTATTAAGAGTTGTTCTTGTTTATTTCATGCTTGTGTGTTTGATTATTAGATTGATCACCTGATAATTCTTTCATACAATCTACCGCTAAATTAGAATTCAAATCCGTAATTGTTTGAATCATCTAATTTGTGAAGCAACTATGATTAATATTTTCTGCTGTTGAATTTGTTAAATCGTAGGAACAACAATTGACTAGACTAAATACAACCGCTGGTGTTTGTATTGTCTAGCTTCATTAGTTTTACTCATTTGAATGCTACCGTGAGTTTAAATCTAGATTGCTGTTATCGGGTTAATTTATTGGTAAGGGTTAACTTAGAACGCTGATGTCTAGTTAACTAAAATTAAGGTGAAACAGGAATTAAATTTTCAATGATGAATATTCGATGTGAATTAATTATTTTTAGGGAATCAATGATCGAGTGAATGATTTCAAGGGTGTAGTTGACCGATACCAAGTATCGTTAATTTATTGATCTTCCTTATTTTAATTTTTGCATAGTAGTTAGTAAAATCTAAAAATTCCCTTTTATTTATTTCTAGTATTTTTAAGAATACAAATAAATTTCACTTTCCTCGTGAGAACGATCCCTACTCTCGCTACTACATGTTTAATTAGTTAATCTGAGTTGGGTTAATTTGGGCGTGATACGACTAAGCGCTACCAGTCCGATTCCGCCGGCAACATTGATTTGTCCAATCACTAGACAAGTGTGTAGAAAGCATAGATCGGAAGATCCGATTGGATGATCGGAAGCTCTGAAGTGTGATCGGAACGTGCGAACTTGCGATCGAAACGTTCGATCGTGGTCTATAAATAGGAGTTTCTCATAGTTGGTGGATGTTTTGGGTGTGAGTTTCAAGCCAGTGTTTATTTCTTAGTGTTTTATTCGTCTTCTCGAGGGATGAGCAATAGCGAGGTGCTACGGGGCTTGTAGCAGAGCTGCTCTTGAGTCAGGGCCTTCGACATCAGCTAGCTGACGAGTGACGACGAACGCAGGTATAAGTCTATACTCATAGTAGCTTTTGGGAATAGCTATCAGTCTAGTTAATACTTTTAGATAATGTATAGTGATATGATATTCACTTAACTTGTAGGCTTAATTTGTATACATTGTTCAGCTGGACCAATTGTTGAGGATGTAGGTACAGACTGAGATAGCCAGCTGAATATGCATGTTTATGTTTGTATTATTATCTATCATATGATGCATGATTATTATTGTTCATGAATTGTATGCGACATTGGCATACCATGTTGAGCTTGTTTATCCTTTCGAGATAACCAGTTATTCTAGGGTCGCTTAGCCCTAGGGTTTTCTTTGTAGGATCGGGTACCGTGTGACACTCACTGGACCGACGGGGTAGCGTGTATGGTTTTACATAGGACGGTGATAGCTAGTCTAAATATCGGGTTCAGTATGCATGACACCCACTGGATCTTCAGAGCAGCGTGTGCATACTGGAGAAACCTACGTTATGAGCATGTTTTTTTCCAGATCTTGATTACAGTGTACCTGTAGTGACCCACGACATGATCACCTACTAATAAGAACTTAAGCATGCAATTAATAAATAAAATAATCTTAATCAGAGTAACTGCAGAATCTTAAAATAAAATAGTACCAGGTAAGCAAAACCTAGTGGTCAACCCTGCTATCCAGCCTTGGTCACCACCTAACCTCCCTGACCCCGAGAGAACTACCTGCAACTGCCCTATGGAATAGGGTATCCAGCCAACAGAAAACAACCGAAAGTGAGCCTAACATGCTTAGTACGAGAATATGAGTATACGGTAAATGTGCATGAATGCAAATGAACTGGGTACCAAGACACAAGGTCAAGAATATCTGATCAAGAACAAACTTGGGCCCTGGTATGTGCCATGCTGAGCCGTTGCTACATGAGGTGACCGACATACCCAGAAGCCCTAATGGTGACCTAACACAAGTACACGTGTCCAACCAATTATCAGTGACCTGACATGAGCTCTTGTGTCCAACTGATATTGGTGATCTAACACAAATATATGTGTCCAACCATCAACTGACATGATATCATAATACCGGATATCTCAAGGATAAAGGCTCAATATGCTCATGTATGCAACATACAGTCATGACATGATGTATATAAATACATATAAAACATGCAATCACATAATCCATGCAAACACATAATACATGCATACTCAATCTGGATATCTCGAATAATACTTCCGTACCTCTCCAAGGCAGATCATAGAAGCTTCCCCTCTAGGTCCAAGCCTACCATGCAGCACTACATCATAAAATATTCATGCATTACCTAGCATGCTAAACATCACCTACTAGGCTCTAAAAGCCTTAAATAAACTATAGTCTACTCTTTATTTACTATAGGGAACCAAAGCCATACCTTTGTCCGTCGTCAGCCTGCTGATGTCGCGTGCCCCAGAGCCTGGGCATAGCCTAGCTACGACCCCTAGATGCCTCGCCAGAGCTCCGCCTCCTGGCTGCTACTGTGGACACTGTTCGCTATATAAAAATATACTACTTCCTACTACAACTCTTAAAGAAAGAGTCCCGAAGCCCTTAAAATAGAGCGATTACCTGGAGAGGAGAGGAAATTCTCACTTCAAAATGAGGGATTCGGACTCTATTTATAGACCACGATCGGAAGCTCCGGTCGTTGGATTGGAAGCTCCGATCGGTGCATGCATGAAACGTGTCCATCGGCTACGATCGGAAGCTCTGATCTATACTTCAGAGGTTCCGATCTTCTGCATGCAGCTACGTGTAGAAATCCTCATGCCACATACCGGCTGATACAAATCGGAAGCTCCGATCTCCAATAGGAAGCTCCGATCGTTTCCGTTGACTGTTGCTTCCGAACTGTTTTCCTTGGTTCTGATCTGATCGGATGTTCCGATCTTGGTTCGGAACTTCCAAAGGTCCCGAGTCCATTAAGCATATTCCTGCGCATTCTGGGCCCAATTACTTGGTCTGGCTGATCATATTAAAATTCCTTAATCATGTTTTATTAAATCTAAACATGATTAGTAACTTAATCTTGTAAAATGGAACCGAGCTACTACATTCTCCCCCTACTTAAGATATTTCGTCCTCAAACAATCTTAAGTAATAAATGCAGTAAAAATTACTGAATAAACATCTTTTATTCAGGCTTTAACATTTTAAAAGATATAACTTGAAATACAACACTTTTAAAACAACTCTGGATAGTTTGTACACGTACCATTCTCAAGTTCCCAAGTGGCTTTCTCAGGGCCTTGCCGTTGCCACTGAACCAGAACAAGAGACATAATCTTGTTGCGTACTATCTTATCCCAATATTCTGCGACACTTGCTTGAACTATATCTCATGATATTGTCTAATAATTCAGTTAGACCAATAAACCTTAGAGAGTATGGCTCCTTGGTTGAATTAAACCTGGTTCTTCAACCTGTCGTTTTCCCCACATCTTCCAGAATAGTGGAGTATGACATCACCATTTATACAACGCCTCAAACGGAGCCATCCCAATACTGCGATGGTAACTGATCTTTTCATGCTAGACCAAAATCCAAAGAACATGCTCGCAACATGTCTTCAAGAGTACGGATCGTGCCCTCTGACTGCCCGTCAGTATCTGGGTGATATATTGTACTCAAGTTAAGAGTAGTACCCATAGCGCGCTGAAGACTCCCCCAGAACCTGGAAGTAAACCTGGGGTGCAATCGAACAATTTCGTGAATGTACAACCGTGCCATCCTGTCAAAACTGTAGTCCCAGTTATAAGGAATGAAATGTGTTGACTTGGTGAGTCGGTCCACCACAACCCAGATAGCATCACAATTCCTCGAGCTCACCGGTAAATGGGTCACGAAATCCATCGTGATCAACTCCTATTTCCACTCAGGAATGGATAAATTGTGAAACAACCCTCCAGGTTGTCGGTGTTTTTCCTTGACCTACTGACACACCAAACATTTAGAAACATACTGATACACACTTGTCTTCATTCCTTTCCACCAGAACCTTGTACACAATTTCTTATACACCGAAAGGATTCTTATACTTCATGACTAACACTTGTCATAACACATGTGACAACGTTGTTGTCCACAATTCTTTATTTCCTGAACCCTTCAGATTCTCTTCTTGGAAATATCAATACAAATATTCTTATTGACTCAAAAGTTAATTAGTACAACCTCTAGTACTAATCTTGAGATAACACCTAAAAATAAGAATACTGATTATCCTGTCATGGATAACAATAATTTCTTGCTAAATTCTGACTTGCGCGACTAGATGAACAAAACCGTTTCATCTTTCTTTGCCAAGTCCGTAAATCATTACAATCTAGCTAACCCCTGACTCGATCTCATCAAATCGGACATATCAATGGCCTAACACATCCAATAGACATCCGAAAAATCAATGACATCAATTCTACTAGAAATAGTAACCTTAGATCTCAGTTGCTGTCCTTTTTCCATGTCTAAACACTTGATGCTATCCTGTTAGTAACCATCGAAATTCAAACACTTTCTAGATCAACTGCTGATAATATAATCCCAAAAATTTTGTAGAAATGTTCCTTACAACTGAATATCTGAGTACTATACTCATCCTATCAGTTCATTATCGTCAAGTGATGAACAATTTCAATCTTTCCTTCTACAAAGAATATTTACCTCCCCCATCACGGGGTTACAACATTTGTATCTACCAAAGATAAATTAGAAGTAAAACTTCTCATCAACTTTCCTTAAGCAGAAGGAAATCCAAAAGCTGAACTGGCACATTCCTTGGAAACAATTATATCCATCTCTGACCACCTCAGACAAGTACTCACAATAAGTCACTGGGCACTAAGCTAGCACCAATTTTTACCGACCATTTCAAGCAGATATGAACACCTAAGTGCTCAACTTCCACTATCTTAGTGAATTCTCATACTACTAAATCTACGCTGTAACTTAGCAGGTTCATGACATCCGTCAACTACTAAATCAATCATCTGATAGATCTCAAACTATTCTGATGCAAAATATTCTTAGACAGAAAATACTTATCCCATCACATTTCTTATCCACTAATAAAATCAAATATCTTTTCAAAGTTATCAAACTGACACCAAATTATACCTTAACGTAACTGTTGAAATGATATTTAGACTGATTAAATTTCCATAACCCTCTGAAGTACACAAGACTTCCAGAATATTATTGGAAATATACTCCCCCATATCTAGCC
Source organism: Henckelia pumila (assembly GCF_033568475.1). Taxonomy (NCBI): domain Eukaryota; kingdom Viridiplantae; phylum Streptophyta; class Magnoliopsida; order Lamiales; family Gesneriaceae; genus Henckelia; species Henckelia pumila. The sequence continues at coordinate 72,029,935 of NC_133123.1, forward strand.
TTGATCATAGTTCACGTCTCCCGGCATAAATCATCCCAGTGTCTTGATAAAACTCATATTTTCTTGGTAAACCATCAACTAAATTCCAATTCTTACAAAGAAACTTGCCTAAGTAAACCCATCACTTAGGATTCCCTGTTCATCTAGTTATCAATACCCTAATCACTAGTTATACTTCTGATAGAATCAGACAATATTTGGTCAATCCTCCCGGTTCTCCCCCAGTATCACGTACGAGAACTATCCGTCCAGAATATTCAATTGTCAAGAAACCCTTTCCAAGAATATTTTGTCCACGGAAACCAAAATTTGTATCTGATGAAGTCAGACGTTAATTCATCACATCCCTTGTCACTAACCCAACACCAAGTATAATTCTAGAAGATTCAAATAAATTCTGAATATTCTCCTGATAGTTATACACATTGCTATGACTGTACATACAACGAGACTGAGGTAAGTCTTCCTATAATGCCAAACTGGAACAAAAAAATCCTTCCAGAGTACACCGGCATAAGGTCGCACTTACTATACCATCTCAAAACCCAAAGTCATCAGCATCCTGACATAACTCATCCCTGAGTCTCTGATATTATGCAACATCCCTATCTGGACCAAAATCACTGGTCAAGGAAAATTCTCTACAGAAGCACAACTCAAATCCTGAGTCTGAAAACACCTGACAGTTAAATCCTGTTGAATATCAATTCAACTAAACTCTTAAATTAAATCCTCGAAACCACAATTTTAAGGCCAAAACCTATCTGCTCAGAACGATTACATGTCAATAAAAATCCATTCCAAGACTTTTTTGACAACTGGACATCTGTATCCCTAACAGTCGATAACTAAACCTTGATACCACACCTGATATCTGTCCTATCCAAAGTCATACCCTGCTGTGACTATTGCCAAATTTCCAGACTGAGTAGCCTTCCATATATAGTACCTGGAGCACAAAGGCCTCCAAACAATCTCTGAAGTATGGAAACTTCCAGAGGAATACATACTAAGGGTCGCGCCTCCTCACGTCTATTACTGGTCACAATCCATAACTCTTGGTATCACTTAGTCTGGCATCATGATGAAAATCCATCATCACACGGTAGCCACCTAATGAGATTGAAATAACCTGTTCAAAGGAAACCCACCTAGAACAAACACTCATGCCCCCCTAATGAATCATACCATCCCTGGAAAACACTTGGTTTACAAGAATATTCTAGGTAAAACATCTAGAACTATTCATCTGAAACATGCAAATCCCCAAGTATACATTAAAACAAATAATCAATCTTTTATTCAATTTAACCAAGAAACTCTTAAAGATTACAATACTTGAACCACCAATCCAAGTTCTAATATAGTCTTTATTACAATCCCATGTAATACATAACTTAATCAAAAGATTACACGAAAAAATGTACATTTACAACAAAAACTGAGTACATAAAATACTGAAATCTTTAATACATTTGATTACAACTGAAATACTGTTTACAACAAAATACAGTATTTAAACTCCTGCGGAAGTCTTTCATTCCGTCTACTGATCTTGAACATGAAGTTTTCTATCTGTCACTCATGTCAGCAGACCTTATTCCTCACAAGATCTAAAAGAATAAAACCTTGCTAATCTACCGGATCCTTCCAATATTTTGTTGGAAAAACGTGTTCAGATCAATTAAGAATTGATACCCGGTGCAGCGAAAGTTTAAAAATTTTATTTTTATATATGGAACGATTCCATATCATGAGTATCAAAACTTTAAGATTAAATTATGCAAGTAAAAATAAAATCACAATTAAATTTTTACCTCTTCAAGAAAGGCTTGATTATGGACACCAACAGAATTTAATCTGCTTTTCTTGTATATCCCGGGAACCGATGGCTTCACGATCAATCTCCGAAATCAGGTCCACGAACAGAAAACAGAAACCCTCTGATTGATTGCACTAGAAATCAATCAGATGTTTATCGATGAGAATAAACAGATTTGATCTGTCAATTCAGAATGTAATTTTCCGTAAAAATCACAAACTGAATTTTCTAAAAAAGGGACAGAGGATTTCGAAAATTCCCTTGAAATAATATGAGTGATTTTCGAAAATTGCTAGAATGAATTCTTGTGATTTTCGAACACTACTCATCTATTTATAGATAATTTTACACTAGATTAAGTTATGATTGTATTAGGACTCTAACTCCTTAGGGCCCACAATCCATAACTTAAGCCCAACAAGCCAAGTCCGTTATTATAGAAATTAATATAAAATTCATCATGACTCCGATTGATAAACCGATTTCACCAATGTGCACAGAAACCATTTCTGCACCTTTTAAAGTCAAGATAATTTTTCTGAATCCGAATTCAGTGATTTCCAAAAATGCCCATCCCTACATCATTTTAGGAAATTCCACTCCCTTTTAGTTAAGAAGTCCAACTTCTCTTTCATTAAATTTAACTCTTTAAATTTAACTATCTCAACGGGGTTTAGTAATCCATTACTTGTGTGACCCTCAATGGTTCAGGGATACAGCTAGCCGTGGGCTCACAACTCCTTGTGACTCGAAACAACAATTTCCGACTTGCCCAACGAATCATGGTCAGAGCATCTAGCAACATCCCCCCATGATTCTCTAGGTATCACTGATAGTGCCTACAAGAACCAGTAGATTTTGGTTAGCGTATAGTACGGTCCCTTCATCCATATATCCCGATCGAATCAACAACCATTGGTGCATCGAGAGTCGTTCGAGATTCGATAACTATGCATTACATCTTGGAGATCAAATAGTGACATCGCATGTGTTACTAGGAAAACCGAGTAACCTAAAACACATCATGTACTCTTGCCAGAGATTCGTCACACTAATATCTCCTCAGATCGCATAGGATATCCAGACTCGCAAGTATGTGGTGAATACTTGACAACAAAGCATCGACTCCTATATGTATCGTAACTGTACCCAATCCCGACACCTGTTGACCCCAATAGAGTCGGTAAACGAGTCAAAGTACAGTACTAGCATATAGAGTCTCAATGATGTTTCAAGTAGTAAGGACTAATGGTGTACAACCAAAACCGTGAACTTTATCCACTCGATAAGTGATAACCACTTGGAAAGTCCGAATAGGGTAGTTTGATCATTCATCATATGAATATCCATTTGCATGCTTTGAAAATCTCCATGTCCATTACCAATGAAACGTGGTACTTGGCATCACAAATGCTAGTCTCAATCTCGAGCGATCCTTATCCTTATTAGCGGATTGCTCAATTGACTAGGAACTGTTTAGAATATACAGTGACTATAAGATGTGTTTCATAATAGTGATCTCTCTTTATTCACTATCTCATCTTACTTACACTATAGTATATTCAAGGTCTTTATCAAAACATCAATAGTATATCACAATATAACAATATGAAGAAATACAAAGAAAATGCCATTAATGAATGTAAATTATATTAAACAAAGATTGTTTATACATAGAGTCACAAAAGCCCTTAGCCACAAGTTGGCTAACCGGGCACCCACTCTTTCAATCTCCCACTTGCCCTAAAGCCAACTAGTCACACTACGCAATCCCATTGCTTTGCGATGTTTGTCAAACAATGGTCCTGACAAGGACTTAGTAAGTGGATCAGCGATATTGTCTGTAGAGGCCACTCTCTCGACAGTGATGTCTCCTCTTTCCACAATCTCCCGGATGATGTGGTATTTCCTCAGTACGTGTTTGGATTTTTTATGAGACCTTGGTTCCTTTGCCTGAGCAACGGCATCAGTGTTTTCGCAGTATACCGAAACTGGACCAACAGCTTCAGGAATTACGCCCAACTCTTGGAAGAAATTCCTCATCCAAACGGCCTCTTTAGCAGCAGCTGATGCTGCAATGTATTCTGCCTCAGTGGTGGAATCCGCTGTGGTGTCTTGTTTGGAACTCTTCCAAGAGACAGCACCGCCATTGAGCATGAATACAAATCCAGAGGTTGACATCGAGTCATCCACCTCGCTTTGGAAGCTAGAGTCGGTATAGCCTTCCAATTTAAATTCTCTTCCTCCATAAGCCATGAATATATTCTTAGTCCTTTTCAAGTACTTAAGAATATCCTTCACGGCTTTCCAATGCATTTGACCGGGGTTGGCTTGATATCTGCTCGTGACACTCAGAGCAAAGGCTACATCCGGTCTGGTAGATATCATCCCATACATAATACTACCTATGGCTGACGCATATGGTATGTGTGTCATTTTCTCTATCTCTTCGTCAGTCATGGGACACATAGACTTGGATAGAGAAACTCCATGACACATAGGTAGATGTCCTCTCTTGGACTCATCCATAGAAAACCTTTTCAATATGGTGTCGATGTAGGTTGCTTGAGTGATTCCTATCATTCTCTTAGATCTATCTCTATAGATCTGTATCCCTAGAATATAGGATGCCTCACCCAAATCCTTCATCGAGAATCTACCTGATAACCATATCTTTGTTGACTGCAACATCCCTATATCATTCCCAATGAGTAGGATGTCATCAACATAAAGCACTAAGAACGTCACCGCATCCTTAACTACTTTCTTGTACACGCACGATTCCTCCGGGTTTTTGATGAAACCAAAGTCCTTTATCGTTTCATCAAATTTCTGGTTCCAACTTCTTGATGATTGTTTGAGACCATAAATTGATCTCTGAAGCTTGCATACCTTATGCTCGCTTCCCATGGATGTGGATCCCTTGGGCTGCATCATATAGATTTCTTCCTTAATGTTTCCATTAAGAAATGCAGTCTTCACATCCATTTGCCATATCTCATAGTCATACCATGCTGCTATGGCAATAAAGATTCTTATGGACTTGAACATTGCGACTGGTGAAAAGGTTTCATCATAGTCAACTCCTTGTCTTTGAGTATAACCTTTAACTACCAATCGTGCCTTGTAGGTAAGTACCTTACCATCAGGCCCAAGTTTTCTCTTGTAGATCCATTTACACCCTATTGGAACAATTCCATCGGGAGGATCTACTAAAGACCAAACTTGGTTTGTATGCATCGAGTCTATTTCCGACTGCATAGCTTCAAGCCATAAATTAGAATCCGCATTAGAAATTGCTTCCTTGAAGTTTTTTGGATCACATCCAATGTCGGGTTCACTTTTATCCCCTTCAAGAAGAAGACCATATCGAATAGGAGGTCTAGAAGTCCTCTCGGATCTCCTAGATATAGGCGTGCCCGTTGAAGGTTCTTGAGGTGTGTGGTCGTTATTTTGTATCTCGGGTTCTTTTCGAATTTCTTCGAGTTCCATCATATTTCCTTTCTTATCTAATAAGAACTCCTTTTCCATGAAGGTGGCATTCCTCGAAACAAACAATTTTGTCTCATAAGGATGATAGAAATAATATCCGATTGAATTCTTCGGATATCCTACAAAATAACATAAGGTGGATCGACTATCCAAATTATCTCCCACTGTCTGCTTCACGTAAGCAGAACATCCCCAAATCCTTAAGTACGAATACTTAGGAGCTTTGCCATTTCATAACTCGTATGGAGTTTTATCTACTGCTTTAGTGTGGACATTGTTCAACAACAATACCGCCATTTCAAGCGCATAGCCCCAAAACGAAGGTGGGAGCTCAGTGAAGCTCATCATAGATCGAACCATGTCCAACAAAGTTCGATTGCGACGCTCTGAGACACCATTCAGCTGAGGTGTCATAGGAGGAGTCCACTGAGAGAGAATCCCATTCTCTTTTAGATAGCTCAAAAACTCGGTACTTAAGTATTCTCCACCTCGATCCGATTGAAGTGCTTTAATACTTCTACCTTGTTTGTTTTCTACTTCAGCCTTGAATTCTTTGAACTTTTCAAATGATTCAGACTTATATTTCATTAAATATAAATACCCATACCTCGAATAATCATCAGTAAAGGTAATGAAGTAGGTGTGTCCAAATTTAGTACCAATACTAAATGGTCCATAGACATCTGTATGGATCAAATCCAACATGTTTTGACTACGCTCAGGCTTCCATTTGAAAAGAGATTTAGTAATTTTTCCTTTTAGGCAGGACTCACAAGTAGGTAGAGAGTTAATATCAGACATATCAAACATACCCTCTCCCACTAGCTTGTTCATCCTCCTTGAGGAAATATGACCTAGCCTAGCATGCCAAAGGTTTGCCGGGTTTTGACTATCGTTTTTTCTTTTATTTGTTGTTATCGGTTTATCAACATAATTGGAACGTCTTTTAATTTTAATTTATATAGATCGTTTTCAATTTGTCCATTTCTAATCAAACATTCATTCTTGTAAATATTGCAAATCTCATTCACAAAATTACAAGAAAAACCATCTCTATCAAGCATAGAAATAGAAATAATGTTTTTAACTAAATCTGGCACAAATAAAACATCTCTCAAAAATAACTTAAAATTGTTCTGCAAAACTAAATAAACGTCTCCCACTGCTTTGGCTTCAACTCTGGAACCATTTCCAAGCCTCAGCTGGGTCTCACCCATCCTAAGCTTACGACTTCTTGTCATCACCTGCAAATCATTGCAAATGTAAGATCCACATCCGGTATCTAATACCCAAGAAGTAGTATTAAGTGAAACATTTATTTCAATGTAAAACATACCCTTTGTAGTTCGCAACTGCTCGAGGTATTCCTTGCAGTTACGTTTCCAATGACCGGGTTTCTTGCAGTGATGACAAACATCTCCAGATATGTTCACGTTTGAAGCTTTTGTCTTGGCCTTCTTTTGTGGTACAATTTTCTTGGGTGGGGCAGAACGTTTCTTACCCTTTCCACTTGGCCCCTTCTTGGAGTAAGAAGAGGAGCCAACCAAGAATACCGGTTTATCCTTCTTTAATGTGGCCTCATAAGACACAAGAATATTGACCATCTCTTCAAGAGTGGCCTCTATCTTGTTCATATTGAAGTTCACCACAAATCCGTCAAACGACGAAGGAAGGGAAAGAAGCAACAAGTCCGCGTTTAGTTCATGCTCCAAAGTCAAATCGAATGTTACCAATTTTTCAATGAGCCCAATCATGTGTACCCCATGCTCACGGACCGAAGTTCCATCTCGCACGCGGCATGTCATGAGCTCTTTGACGGTGGCATACCTCTCCGACCTTGACTGAGCTCCAAAAAGTTCCTTGAGGTGCATGTGTAAGTCAGCAGCATTCACGGCATCCTCAAATCGCCTCTGGAGTTCATCAGACATTGAAGCTTGCATATAGCATTTAGCCTTGACATCATGGTCCCACCATTGATCAAGTTTTGCCAATTCTTCCGGACTTATATTAGTCGGTGCTTCCTTTGGAGGATTCTTTTCTAACACGTAGAAAATTTTCTCCGAGTTTAGAACAATCTTTAATTTACGGAATCATTCCGTATAGTTTGCGCCAGTTAATTTGTTTTGTTCGAGAATTGAGTATAGTGGATTGCGCGAATTCATTGTAATGAAATACTGAAAAGAAACAGACAATAATCAGTGATTGTTTAATTAATTTACTAAGACATAAAATATGGCAAAATTTAATTTTATGAATTTCACTCCCACTATTTTAACGATTTCACTACCCTCTAGTGAAAACGGGAAACTTGTTTCCTTAGTGGGAACATGGAGTCCAATTGACAAACTATAGTCCCGAATAATATCAGCCAACCATAATTTTCAAAAGGTAGAGCCCAATTGCTTCCAAAGAAACCCCCATGTTTTTACCTCATGTCCAATAAGGGCCCAATAATATGACGCCGTTTAATGTGACATGTCAAGATGACCCATCAATATTAAGTTGTGATGGACGGTCGCCATGTGGATTCCCAATAATATGAGCCAATTCCATGGGAGTTCCACCCAACTTACAACATGTGTCGATCCAATGTACAGCTTTCCGACGAACGGGCCCCCCCAATAATATGAGTCGGACCGTGCCCGCGCGTAGCATCTCATACATTGATCGTTGATGGAAGGTAGGAATATTTAAACAATATTTAAATTCCCTTTTGTTTATCTTTATATCAATTTTAAATCATATTTAAAATGAGGGATTTTTAATTTTTGAAAATTTGTCTCATCATGCAATTTATGTATGCTTGCGGGATTCATACAATTTAGTCTAAACATACATACATCAATAATATCATATATTATTTAAGGATGATCGATCCCATTATCTAATCGACCCGTGGTTGCCAATCACGAGTCTAAGTCCAATCCTAGGTGATATGCAAGTATGCAATGCAATCCTATTACATTGAACTTTCATTTACATTTCTTCGGTCTTTATTGTCTGCTGGGCCCATCATTGTCTTCAAATCTTTATCTCCTACTAAGTCTAACAAATTTACAATAAATTTCGATGACAAGTAGGGGATACATATTTAAGGGGTGGGAACGGGCCATAAACCAAGCCCACTTTTTATTACAAATGACAATTCAAATTGGGCTATAAACCAAGCCCATTAATAAAACCCAACAACAATAAAACCAAATGTAAATAACCTAACATACACCTACAAACTTGGTCATGACAATCGATCATCCTTTTATCCAATAATTAATTCAATAATTAAATAATTGGACAACATGCAATGGCATCATATTTAAAAAGATAAAATCAAATTTTATCTTATCCTTTCATAAGATCATATCTTATCATCAATTGTACCAAAATAATTGATTTTATAAAATCTAATTTAACGGATAAAATTTATAAATTTTCCAAAGATTCAAATTTATCCAAAAATCAATTTTAAAAATTTCGGACTCGAACAATTCGATCCGATGCCTCGCGAACCAATCAAAAACAATTTTCGATCGGACCAAAAACTATAATTTCAAAATTTCAAAATTTTAATTAAAAAATGAATTTTAATTTTCCCGGACTGCCCGGGACATTCCCGGGCAGCCCCCTCCTCCACGTGGGACAGGGCTGCCCACGTGGAGGCGGGCAGCTTCGTTGCTGCCCTGCGCTGCCCCTTTGATCGCTGCCCCGGGCAGCGACGATTGCTGCCCCGAAGCCCCTGTTCCATCAAAATTTTAATTTTTAAAATTCGTTTTGTTTTCAAAAAACCGAGGCCAAATATTTTGTACAATCGATTAATTTAATCGTTTGATCTGAGCAACCTTTCTCTGATACCACTGTTGGAAAAACGTGTTTAGATCAATTAAGAATTGATATCCGGTGCAGCGAAAGTTTAAAAATTTTATTTTTATATATGGAACGATTCCATATCATGGGTATCAAAACTTTACGATTAAATTATGCAAGTAAAAATAAAATCACAATTAAATTTTTACCTCTTCAAGCAACGACTTGATTATGGATACCAACAGAATTTAATCTGCTCTTCTTGTATATCCCGGGAACCGATGGCTTCACGATCAATCTCCGGAATCAGGTCCACGAACAAAAAACAGAAACCCTCTGATTGATTGCACTAGAAATCAATCAGATGTTTATCGATGAGAATAAACAGATTTGATCTTTCAATTCAGAATGTAATTTTTCGTAAAAATCACAAACTGAATTTTCTCAAAAAGGGACAAAGGATTTCGAAAATCCCCTTGAAATAATATGAGTGATTTTCAAAAATTGCTAGAATGAATTCTTGTGATTTTAGAACACTACTAATCTATTTATAGATAATTTCTACACTAGATTAAGTTATGATTGTATTAGGACTCTAACTCCTTAGGGCCCACAATCCATAACTTAAGCCCAACAAGCCAAGCCCGTTATTATAAAAATTAATATAAAATTCATCATGACTCCGATTGATAAACCGATTTCACCAATGTGCACAGAAACCATTTCTGCACCTTTTAAAGTCAAGATAATTTTTCTGAATCCGAATTCAGTGATTTCCAAAAATGCCCATCCCTATGTCATTTTAGAAAATTCCACTCCCTTTTAGTTAAGAAGTCCAACTTCTCTTTCATTAAATTTAACTCTTTAAATTTAACTATCTCAACGGGGTTTAATAATCCATTACTTGTGTGACCTTCAATGGTTCAGGGATACAGCTAGCCGTGGGCTCACAACTCCTTGTGACTCGGAACAACAATTTCCGACTTGCCCAACGAATCATGATAAGAGCGTCTAGCAACATCGCCCCATGATTCCCTATGTATCACTGATAGTGCCTACAAGAACTAGTAGATTTTGGTTAGCGTACAGTACGGTCCCTTCATCCATATATCCCGATCGAATCAACAACCATTGGTGCATCGAGAGTCGTTCGAGATTCGATAACTATGCATTACATCTTGGAGATCAAATAGTGACATCGCATGTGTTACTAGGAAAACCGAGTAACCTAAAACACATCATGTACTCTTGCCAGAGATTCGTCACACTAATATCTCCTCAGATCGCATAGGATATCCACACTCGCAAGTATGTGGTGAATCCTTGACAACAAAGCATCGACTCCTATATGTGTCGTAACTGTACCCAATCCCGACACCTGTTGACCCCAATAGAGTCGGTAAACGAGTCAAAGTACAGTACTAGCATATAGAGTCTCAATGATGTTTCAAATAGTAAGGACTAATGGTGTACAACCAAAACCGCGGACTTTATCCACTCGATAAGTGATAACCACTTGGAAAGTCCGAATAGGGTAGTTCGATCATTCATCATATGAATATCCATTTGCATGCTTTGAACATCTCCATGTTCATTACCAATGAAACGTGGTACTTGGCATCACAAATGCTAGTCTCAATCTCGAGCGATCCTTATCCTTATTAGCGGATTGCTCAATTGACTAGAAACTGTTTAGAATATACAGTGACTATAAGATGTGTTTCATAATAGTGATCTCTCTTTATTCACTATCTCATCTTACTTACACTATAGTATATTCAAGGTCTTTATCAAAACATCAATAGTATATCACAATATAACAATATGAAAAAAGACAAAGAAAATTCCATTAATGAATGTAAATTATATTAAACAAAGATTGTTTATACATAGAGTCACAAAAGCCCTTAGCCACAAGTTGGCTAACCGGACACCCACTCTTTCATATTTTTGGGTTCCTTATCTGGTAGATGAGACAAGATTTTCTCGACAACCTCTCCAACTATTAGTGGAGAGTTTTCGGGGTGGCTTCCTTGGTCGACGCAGAATGTATGACTACATGCCACACATTTCGTTCAACCTTGAGAAGTTCCTAGCGTTGAAAACTGGATCTTCTCTTCTAGCTCCATCCTGCTGGGATCCACATAATACGAAATTATGCTGCCAACCTTGGAAATGACGATCCTAGAAAAGCCTAAACATCTTGATATTCCAATTCTTGATACTTCTATCGTCATTGAATCCAACTTGAAATCCTACAAAGGATAACCCAATATCAATACTATGTCCCAAAGAATCTTATTGCATGCTCTGATATCATAAATGTAGTGACCCGCGACGTGATCACCTACTAATCAGAACTTAAGCATGAAATTAATTAATAAAATAATTTTAATCGGAGTAACTGCGGAATCTTAAAATAAAATAGTACCAGGTAAGCAAAACCTAGTGGTCAACCCTGCTATCCAGCCTTGGTCACCACCTAACCTCCCTGACCCCGGGATAACTACCTGCAACTGCCCCATGGAATAGGGCATCCAGCTAATAAAAAACAACCGAAAGTGAGCCTAACATGCTCAGTACGAGAATATGAGTATACGGTATTATATGTGCATGAATGAAAATGAACTGAGTACCAAGACACGAGGACAAGAATATCTGATCAAGAATAAACTTGGGCCCTGGTATGTGCCACGCTGAGTCGTCGCTGCAGGAGGTGACTGACATACCCAGAAGCCCTGATGGTGACCTAACACAAGTACACGTGTCAAACCAATTATCAGTGACCTGACACGAGCTCTTGTGTCCAACTGATAGTGATGACCTAACATGAATCCATGTGTCCAACCATCAACTGACAGGATATCATAATACCGGTTATCTCAAGGATAAAGGCCCAATATGCTCATGTATGCAACATACAGTCATGACATGCCGTATATAAAGGCATATAAAATATGCAATCACATAATCCATGCAAACACATAATACATGAATACTCAATCTGGATATCTCGAATAATATTTTCCTACCTTTCTAAGGCAGATCCTAGAAGCTTCCCCTCTAGGTCCAATACTACCATGTAGCACTACATCATAAAATACCCATGTATTACCTAGCATGCTAAACATCACCTACTAGGCTCTAAAAACCTTAATTAAACTATAGTCTACTCCTTATTTACTATAGGGAACCAAAGCCATACCTTCGTCCATCGTCAGCCCGCATTTATGGTATTAATCGATGCCTCTAGCAGATGGTCAAATGTATGCTTATTGTCAACTCGAAATGTGGCATTTGCAAGATTAATGACTCAAATAATAAAATTGCGGAATCAATTTCTCGATTATACAATCAAGAAAATAAAACTTGATAATTCTGGAGAATTTACTTCCCAGACTTTCAATGATTATTGTATGTCAATGGAAATTACTGTTGAACATCCTGTTGCTCATGTTCATACACAAAATGGATTAGCTGAATCATTGATTAAACGTCTACAACTGATTGCTAGACCAATGATTATGAGAACAAAACTCCCTATTTCTATATGAGGACATGCAATTTTACATGCTGCTGCATTAATTCGCATCAGAACAAGTGCATATCATAAATTATTCCCGTTGCAGCTTGCATTTGGTAAAGAACCGGACATTTCTCATCTGAGAATTTTCGGATGTATGGTATATGTGCCTATTGCACCACCTCAACGATAAAAAATGGGTTCTCAAAGAAAGATCTGTATTTATATCGGTTATGATAGCCCATCAATCATTTGCTATCTTGAGCCTCAAATAGGCGATGTGTTTACAGCAAGTTTTGCTGATTGTCATTTTAATGAATAAATCTTTCCAATATTAGGGGAAGAAAATAAACACATCGAAAAAGAAATCACATGGTATGTACCATCATTGTTACATTTGGATCCAAGAACCAAATAATGTGAGAAAGATGTACAACAAATTGTGCATTTGTAAAGAATAGCAAATCAAATGCCAGATGCATTTGCAGACACAAAAGGGGTAACAAAATCATATATACCTGCTGTAAATGCCCCTGCTCGAATTGAAATTCCAAAGAAATAAATTGAAGACACTCAGGATGTCATAAAATACTTGAAGCGTGGAAGGCCAGTTGGTTTCAAGGATAAAAATCCTCGGAAAATAAAAGACATAGAGAAACACGATGATCACAAAATAGAAAATGGTGTTCCAAAAAAACACATGATGATGAAAATGTTCTGTCAGAACCACAAACTAACGAGAATCGTGAAATCTCTATCAATTATATTAATACTGGAAAAATATGGAACCAACAAGATATAGAAGAAATTGATGAGATATTTTCTTATAATGTGGCATGTGACATCATAAATGAGAATGAAGATCATGAACCAAAATCTTTTGGTGAATGTAAAACTCGGCAAGATTGGGGAAAATGGAAAGATGTCATCCAGGTTGAATTGGATTCGCTAAATAAACGTAATGTTTTTGTACCTATAGTCCATACACCTTAAGGTGTAAAACCTGTTGGATACAAATAGGTTTTTGTTAGCGAAATGAGAAAAATAAAGTACTAAGATATAAAGCTCGACTTGTTGCACAAGGTTTTTCTCAAATGCCTGAAATTAATTATGAAGAAACGTATTCTCCCGTTATGGATGCAATTAAGTTTCGGTATTTGATTAGTTTGGCAGTGTCTGAAATTTTAGAAATGCATCTTAAGGATGTTGTTACAGCTTACTTATACGGATCACTTGATAGTGATATATACATGAAAATCCCTGAAGGATTCCAATCATAGTACACTTGGTGATGCTGATGCTGGATACTTATCTGATCCACATAAGACACTTTCTCAAACCGATTATGTATTTACTCGTGAAGGCACTGCAATTTCTTGGCGTTCACAGAAACAAATACTCGTAACAACTTCATCAAATCACGTCGTTGCATTACATGAAACAAGTCGTGAATGTATGTGGCTAAAGTCAATGACCCAACATATCCAAACCTCGTGTGGATTTTCAGTTGACAAGAAGCCTGTGACACTATATGAAGATAATGCTGCGTGTGTTGCTCAAATGAAATAAAGATACATCAAAAGTGACAGAACCAAACATATCACCTCAAAGTTCTTTGCCTACACTCAAGAGCTTAAGATGAATAAAGATATTGATATCTGTTACATTCAATCAAGTGAGAACTCATTAGATCTCTTCACAAAGGCACTTTCTGCGGCAATATTCAGAAAACATATATATAACATTGAGATGCGCAATCTACGACATATGTGAAAAATCGTTCGTGTTAACATGAGGGGGAGTTTATGTGGCTGCACTCTTTTTTTCTTACTATGGTTTGTATCCCAATGAGTTTTTCCTAGTAAGGTTTTTAACGAGGCAGTATATAAAACACGTAATATCACGATCTTCATCACAAGGGGAAGTACTTGAAATTAAATATTTAAATTAGGTTGAAAATTATTGTGTGATAATGAATGATGATATTTTATTTTTTGATTATGTAAGTGATGACATATTTATTTTTTGGACAATTCTCAATTGAGGATCTATAAATAGACCTCAACATTTGTAATGAAAAACATAATTTTAAGAGAGAAGATTTTATTAAGTGTAGAATTTGATGTATTTTGAGTTTTGAAATTTTTACCATAAATTTTTACTTTTTCACAACAATAAAAACTCATTAAGCTTATATATCGCATAATCATTTAATCTTTTACCAGTGTAGAATTTGTGTAAAAAATATAAATAGGTGAATTAAAATACAAAATAATTATATTAGAAGATGTAATTGAAAAATTATTAATAAATATAAGGATAACAATATTTTAGTCTTGTTATTTGCACTTTTTTTTAAACTTTTGGTCTTGTTAATAGTGAATTTGTGTTCCAAGTCCTGTAATTTATATATATTTTTTTCAATTTTGGTCCTGTACAGTTAATTTTCATTTGTAGTCCTGTAACTTATATACATATTTTTTATTTTGATCATTTGACTTGTATTTGCTTTCATTTTTTTATGACTGAAAGACCTATTGAATTTTGAATTGATTGTTATAATCGAGCCGAACTCAAACTTTATTTAACGAATATATTCTCGACTCATGAGTTTATTCGAACTTTTATCGAGTCTAAATATGCTTAATAAGTATAAATTATAACTTTAAATATTCATTAAACTCATAAAAACTAAATTTTATATTTAGAGAAAAATATAATATTTTTTTTAAACTTTGAAATTTAATTCTAATAAATAAATATAATATTTTTTTTAAACTTTGAAATTTAATTCTAATAAATAAATAAATGTAATAGATTGTTACATATTTACCAGAAATAAAAGTGTAAGATCTATAAAGAAAAAAACAAAACCATCATCATCATTATTATTTTATCTAAAAGCTTACTCATGAACCTGTTATGTAAATCTTCACGAGTTAACGAGATAAATATTATAAAATTGAGCTTATTTAACTTGACGAGTTTCATTAAAAAAACTCAAAAAAAAAAAAAATTATTAACGAATCGAGTTTCGAATAACTAAATATGAGTTGTGTTATTTACAACAATGTTAGAAACCGTTCAAAGAAGTCCGTCTATCGAATTACAGCATGGAATCATCGACATTTATAATCATTTGCCTTCAAAAAAGATGGCGGAGAAAAGAAAAAAGAAAAAAGAAAAAAGAAAGCTTCCCATCTTTGACTCACAATTAAAAAAAAAAACTATGGATCAAAGACCCTTTCAACGAATTAAAGTTCTTTTTCCAGCAGGAATTCATTTCAATCATATGCCTTCTTCTTCAACAACAAAAAAAAAAAACCAAAAATAAAAAAATCAGCAACCATGCCCGTTGAAATCTTCTTCTTGTTCTTGTTCTTGTTCTTCTTCCTTTTCTCCAGTCCTGCAACAAGCCTTTCAGCTTCATTATCTTTCAACTTCACCAACTTCGAGTCTCACGAGAACAAGGGCTCCATCAACACCACGGGAGATGCTTACATCTCGCCTCAAGGGATTCAGCTCACCCCCAACGAATTCAATGTTTTGCAGAATTTCACAGTGGGCCGCGCCACATATATCTCGCCGCTGCATCTGTGGGAAAGGAAATCCGGGAATTTATGTGATTTCTCCACCCGTTTTTCGTTCGTGATAAATTCCAGGGGGCAAACGGCTTTCGCGGATGGAATCACCTTCTTCTTGGCTCCGGTGTATTCATCCATTAAGAGCCCTAATGCTCTAGGTGGAAGCATAGGTCTTAACACAGATGACAACAATCGGAATTCATCTTCCGAGACGTTTTTTGCTGTCGAATTCGATACTTTTCAGAATTTTTTCGATCCATCTCGCTCACATGTTGGGATTAATATAAATTCCATGGTATCTGTTGCGACCGCTAATTGGCAGAATGATATTCCTAGGGGGAGAGAAAATGAAGCTTGGATCAGCTACAGCGGCACTTCGAAGATTCTCAGTGTTAATTTTACAAATTTTTTGAATAACACTGTCACACAAGGTACTCTGAGCACCGTGATTGATCTCAGATCAATCATGCCTGAGCAAGTTATTTTTGGCTTTTCTGGTGCAACAGGAACTTTATTCGAGATAAATACTATCAATTCTTGGGATTTTTCTTCGAATTTGACCCTCGATACTACTTCCACCGTGCCGGCTTCGGGCCCGATACCCGATCCCCCGATCAGCATCGGAGATGGAAGGCGAAATAAGAAGCGGGGAGTAGGGGGATTAGCTATCGGATTAGGCGTTGGATTGCCGATTATAATTCTTCTTTTGGGATTTGCGGGCTGTTTCTTGAAGAAAAAGTATAAGAAGGAATCAACAGATCATATGCATACATACGCCATCGACCCATCGATGGATAGCGAATTTCAAAGGGGCACCGGGGCTAAGAAGTTTGTGTATGCTGAATTGGCCCGTGGAACTAATAATTTCTCAGAGGAATTAAAGCTTGGAGAAGGGGGATTTGGTGGAGTTTACAGAGGTTTCTTGAAAGAAACCAATTCATATGTTGCTGTAAAAAGGGTATCAAGTGGATCCCAACAAGGCCTCAAAGAGTATGCATCAGAAGTGAAGATCATCAGCCAATTAAGACACAGAAACCTCGTTCAACTCATCGGTTGGTGCCACGAAAGAGGTGAACTCCTCCTTGTTTACGAGTTCTTGCCAAATGGCAGCTTAGATTCGCATATCTTTAAGCATAATTCGGTGTTGACATGGGAAGTTAGATACAAAATTGCACAGGGGTTAGCCTCTGCTTTGTTGTATTTACATGAAGAATGGGATCAATGTGTAGTCCATAGAGATATCAAGTCAAGCAACATCATGCTGGATTCCAACTTCAATGCCAAACTCGGTGATTTCGGCCTAGCTCGACTGGTCGATCACGACAAAGGGTCACAAACCACGATCGTGGCAGGGACGAGAGGATACATGGCACCCGAATATGTGATCTCGGGCAGGGCCAGCAAAGAATCCGATGTATATAGTTTCGGGGTCGTTTTGCTAGAGATCACTTGTGGGAGAAAAGCCATTGAGGCTAGATTTCAAGAAAACAATATAGTGATGTTAGTGGAATGGGTGTGGAAACTCTACGGTGCCGGGAATATACTCGAGGCAGTGGATCAAGATCTGGGAATGGAGCAAAACAGTGAGGTAATGGAGAGATTGCTGGTTGTGGGGCTATGGTGTGTTCATCCAGATAATCGGCATCGGCCCACGATACGACAGGCGATGAATGCGATGAATTTTGAGGCTCAGTTGCCGGTTCTTCCGGCAATGATGCCGGTGCCGATATATTACAGTCCATCCATGAGTATGGTTACGGGTTCTAGCGTGAGTTACAGTGATTCTTCAAATATTACCTCTTCTTCTGCTGGTTCCTCTGATCCATCAACGGCGTTGCTTAAAACTTCTTGAGGTGTACGGTTTCTCATAACAAATTATTTTTTGTAAAACTGCTTTTTTTTTTTTTTTTTTTTTTTTTTTTTATAAATTATTTATTTACCTTGTTAATTCTTTGGAGTACGGTTCTTGATTGTAAATTGTAATATATACTAGGGGAAATTGCATATATTATCCTCGTGATATCCTGAGTTTGCTCAAATTTCCCCGTGAAAAAAGTATTATCTTGAAACTTCATATGTTTGTTAATTTTGAGCTTACGCACATCTATCAGTGTGTTTGTATATCACGTGCGGAAGGTTGCGATTTGTCATAGTTTTTTTACAAATGTTGTGTCTAAAATGTCTAAAATGTCTTTTATTCAAATAGAAGACTTCTTTCTTTTTCTTCACTTGGCGGCTTCCCATTTACAATTTTGTAAAGAAACCCTAGATTGAATTCGAAAATCATGAATCCAAATGTTAATTTAAGAGCATTCCCAACTCAAAGAAGGGGAAAAATTTTAAATCGAAACACAAAAAACTGAAAAAAGTAATTTATTGAGACAATTATACACGAAACCCTACCTATCACAAGTCACAAAAGAGCAATATTCCTTTGACAATGCGGTGAGGAATGCATTCTATGGTTCCGATGATATCATGTATGTGAGGATGTGAGATTTTTGAGAAGGCTGGGGCAAAAACTTTCTCAATTCTAACATAGTTAAAATGAAAATAGAAGAATCAAGTTTTTAATTTAAGGGGTAATTTTGACAATTCAAAATTTAGTTTGACTAAAAGCAAGGAGTGTGTGAGCTCAAAATTAACAAACACGAGGAGTTTCAAGATAATAATTTTTTCACAGGGAGATTTGCGCAAACTCGGGATATCACGAGGGAAGTATATGCAATTTTTTCTATATATTATTATTGGTACGCAAAAAAATTCAAAAATTATCAAAATTAGTTAAAATAAAAAATTATGTAGATTATTTTTATATAATTTAGGGTTTTTATAACAAAATTGAGCTGATAAATTTACGATAATAATATTTTTTTTTGAAAAATAAATGTTAAATTAAACAGGGTAACTTGTGATCGAATAAAATAAAATACCATGATATTAGAGATACTTTCATCCTATTTTTATATTTACTGCGCCAATGATGTATTATTTTTTTTTGGACAGAAAATTCTTGCAACTTTATTGAATAGTAAGAAGATCTTTCGCTACAAGACATTTCAGCCAAAACGGAAAATTCCCCGGCACTCAAGAAAAAGATGCGGGGGAAGAATAAGCAAAAAGAGCTAATGAATGTGCAACAACATTTACTGATCTCTGAGAATGAGAAAAAAAAAACGCCATCGAAAACAGAACATAAGGATGAAATTTCCAATGCAATATTTCCAACATAAGTAAAATCACTATTAGGCTCCATGACTGCTTGCACGACCAACAATGAGCCTGAATAAACATAGATCCATCTAAACCCTCTATCAAGAGCCAAACAGAGAGCTTCTTTGATTGCTAGGAGTTCTCCAATAACTATTGAATTCGTCAATGGGAAAAATCGACCAAAAGAAACCAGTGCTTGACCATCATGATCACGAAAAATACCTCCAATACCACAACAATTCTAATTTTCATTAAATCCAGCATCCACATCAATTCTGATATAGCCAACAGACGGGCATTGCCAACAAGAAATCGAAAAAAGCGGACCTGTTGAATGGGTTGTATCGTGAAGTAGCAAAGCATTGCGATATTCCTGTAAATAGATTGAGGCAGAAAGATACGGTATTTGAACACCTTTACTTTCATGATCATGTACAGCTCGACATCTAGCACTTCAAACCATCCAAGCAAGGCAAACAAATTCCTCAAAGTCAATTTTCTTCAATTGGCTCATTAACCAGAAACATACAGTTGGAGAATCGTGGCTCTTGATCTTCTTAATCCTTAGTCAGGCTTCATTGTTTACCCACATATGGCGCACCATAGGACAGAAATAGAGTGCATGACATGTTGAATCTAAAGATTGTTGTATAATGGGCAAGAACTAGCAATCGACACATGATACCTGCAAAGATTAGAATGTGCAGGAATGTATCATAAAAAACTTTCCACCGAAATACTCAAATTTTGGGAGGAATAGACAAAGCCCATATGAATCGCCACCATTTTTTCATTATCGAACTATCTGATTGGTTTACATGAGGATTATGGAGGCCCACTCCCACTCGATATCCACTCCTCACCGAATAATGTTTCTTTGGATCAAACTTCTAGAATCTCGTCTTAAGAAGAATGGAATTTGATAATGGAATTTGGAGGATTTATTGAGCTATAAAATTTGGGCAAGAATTTTGAATACTATGCTGATCCCACTTATGATTTCGAATCCAAGAACTCACACTCGCCCCTTATTGAAATTGAACACCATAAGAAAGGATATTGGATTTCAGCGAAGGAACCCATCTATCTCGGAGAAGATCCACAGATTTCCCATTTGTAATTTTCCAATAAAGGCCAGATTCCAAAATATCTCTACTCCACATCAAAGATCTCCAAATGTATGATGGATTACTACCTAAGGAGGCATTCATGATATCTACATGCTTAAAATATCTAGCTTTTAAAATCCAATGATGTATTTAAGGATGATGATTTATGAATATTTGTGGGATCCATTGAAAAAATAGTCGGACCTAATATGTATTCACAAATCTCAAACCTTTAAATATGAATTGATAATAGATGATTTCAAGTTTAAATTGCAGCAATTTTTTTTAAAAAAAAATTAAATATTCACGTAAAACATCTTTGAATATTCATGTGACCATAATGTGGAATATTACATCTTAGCATTTATCAACATTTAATGCTTCAAATATTTTCAATTGAACATCTTAATTTTTTTTGTTTTTAAAAAATATAGCTGCAAGTTGGCGCTCAATTTATTTCGTCGGTGTTGGTTTAATTGGTCATAGACTCATAATAGACTTTTCAACATGACCACGGGAGATTCTATGCTGGCAGACTAGCACTACTCGGTCTGCCAGCATCAACGGTCCCGGGCCCTTTTGCACATCAAATGATTTGATGTGCAAAGGTCCGGGGACCGTTGGATTGCCCTTCGGACAGTGCCTCGAAGGATAGCATAGACTCTCCCCATGACCATATGCATGAATGTTCAAATAATTAAATTTAATGAAACTATAAATTTTTCAACATGACCACATGCATGAATGTTCAAATAATCAAATCCTCCCTTCAAAAAAATAAAATAAATCAAATTCTATGAAATTTGATGTACAAAATCTCGTTATCTTGAAGAAGAGCCTTCGTGTGACATGTCAATTAAGGAGAACAGCAGCTTTGGGAAACCAACTGCTTCTCGTGTGTTCAATCTAATAAAATTCGAGTCATCACCTGCATCACGAAATGATGTCAGAGGCACCGGGGATGCCCGGCAAAAATCCTCCGACGCTCAAGTCAGCTATCAACTCAAAATACGTACACACAAAAACTAAAGAGATTTTTAGAGCATAAATGGAGAGAATACGAGTCTACCTTGAAATGGAGAAAAATCTTTTATTTATAGAGTTTCTCAAATGGGCCATGGACCTCCCAAAATATGGACTCTTCTCCTTGGACCTAAGCATATGAGCTTAATGGATTTGATACCATTTTAATTGTAATACCCAGAAAATTCATAAGTCCATTCACGGTTTATTTAATGAATTTTAATAGATTTAAGTTATTTTATTGTATTATTCATGATTTACAAAGAAATTTTAAATGAGCTTTAATCTATTCCATTTGGTTGATTATGATTTAAATGCTTTTGATTCTGGACTCACGGAACGAAGCTAACCAATACACGAGATCGTATAGAATATTACTAAAAGCATTTTGAGTATAATATTGCTATGGTTTTATTTCTAGCATTGGGAGAAAAATTTTAATAATCCGATTTGAGGCGTGTTGGATTGACTACATTTTATGTATCCAACACCCCTGTTGTATTAATTCTATTATCCATATCCATCTACCCTTGACCACCCTCATTATCACTTGTCTCCCCTCCTCCTCTCAATCATACGCCTACTTCCCTTCCTCCCATTTCCATTTCTTCCTTTTCCCTTTCCATCGGTGTTTCTTAAGATCAAAGGTAAAGTTTAGCTCCAAATTTCCGTTCCTACCAAAGGTTAGCTCGTTATCGAAGTTCTGGATCATCTCAATCTTCGTTAAGGCAAGTACAAATTTTAAAGGTTTTGAAACCACCATTCAAAATATAATTATTTTGATATGAAAATATGTATGTTGAGATATATAAGCATGAAGTTTTGATTTTAAGGGTTTGAAGAGCATGTTATGTGATAGTATGAAATCGTGAAGCATAAGCCGTTCTTGTCATGTTCTTGAATTTGATTCAAGAGATACATGTTTCATTTAAGTTTTTATCTGTTCTTGAAGTTTCAAGGGATGTTTTATTTAAATTATATAGCTAGAGTAGTAGAAAATATCATATTTTGAAGTATTGAGTTAGTTTGAATTAAATCTTTGAAACGTTGCATGTGCTGGATTGTTCCGGATTAGCGGCACTTGTTACCATTTTGATGATTAAGACTAGTTTACTAATCCAAATGATATGAGGCTAATTTTATTTGAAATATACCTCATTTATCTACAACTTTAATGTTTTGAGTTTTGTCAAAATCATTTTGAAAGTTTAGTCAAAATCGCCCCGAAGTGTGTCGAGTATTTTGAATTTTTGGAAGTGACACATCTCGGGAGAATGAGCATAAATTTTTACATAAAACTGAAATTGAAGTGAGGTTTTCGGAATTAGAAATCCAAGAGCAAGATCTATAACTTTTATGTTTACCATTTTTCCAAATTCCGACTTTAAAATAGAGTTTCAGAGCGAGCAATAAGGCCCATTTGCGCAGGTCATGCGCGGCCGCGCCTAGAAGTTGAGCGGCCGCGCCTTGCCTTCGAAATTCATGATTTGTTTGTGTTATTTTAGGGTCCTAAATTCATGGTTATGATCTTTTAAGGCTTCTAAAATATATTTAAGAGTTTCTATGCAAAAAGTTTCAAGTTTTAAGTCAAGAACGAAAAGAACGACTTACGTGGATCGATTACGTTATGTGATGCATGTACATGTCTAAGTTTCATTCATGAAACCTATGTTCAATATGAAAGTATGATTTTATCATCTATGACATGCATGAAGTTATTGAGTAAAGTTTTATGTTCATGAATGAAAGTTTATGAAGGAAATTACGATGATATGATGATGCTTCACAATGAAATGATATGTTATGATGATACGATGATATGATGATGAAATGATAAGATGATGAGACGTGAATGAATAATGTTAAGATGAAGCATGATATGACATGTTAATGTATGAAAACGCTTTTGATGTCTTATGTGTCTTTGTGGTTGCAAACACGGGATTGGTGCTCCGGTTTGGGCTCCGGAGAGGGCCTTTCCAAACATGGCTCATGAGACAGATAAGTACACGGGACTAGTGCTCCGGGATGAGCTCCAGAGAGGGCCTTTCCAAAGAATGAATGTTATGAGTCTTAGTGCCATATGCTTGTTGATCAACAGGAACTACGAATGTGCCCATTATGAAGATTGCCATAATTTCACATAATTCATCACCCCAAAATGATAAGTTTCTATGTAATGTTCATGGTTTATGTTCATGATTTGATGTTGTTCAAGTTGCATGATTTTATTTATTAGATGTTAAGTGCAAAAGTTTATTTAATAATGAAATGGTAATGTTTTAGGAATATGCATGAAGTCTATTTTCAAGATTTAAAGTTAAGTAAGTTGATATCTATGTTTAAGTTTCTTGCATCTTTTAATAGTTTTGAAGTTCATGTTTAAGATTTTAAATTTAAAGTTCCATGATGTTTACATTAAAATTCTTCAAGTTCAAGGTATCATGTTATGTATGCTCAAGTCATTTTAAGTTTAAATTATTTTGAAGCTATAATGACATCGATATGTATATTTTAATCTTGCTGAGTCCTTTAGACTCACTATACTTGAATGGTGCAGATGGTTTAGCAGTTTTGATTTAAAAAGCTTTGGTAGCATGGCTGAAGAGTCCAAGAGGCGAAGACATTGCATGACACAATAGTTCAAAAGCTCTGATGTATTTAAAAAGAAAATATTTACCTATGTTTATTTATGTTATGTTGTTACAATATTTTATTTACGATGTTCAAAAGTAATGGTTTAATTATTTTCATTGTCAGTCTTTTAAAGATGAGTTGGGATTTCAAATATTTCGTCTTTTAAATGTTTATTTTAGTTTGATATTTGTTTATAGTAACTCACATTCCCTTATCCCATTTAAATATTAGAAGTAGGTTTTGACGTGTCGTATTTTAGAAGGTATTTGTGGTAGGGTTGCATCCGTGTTTCAAATATTTTGTGCATGGTGGAGTCACGAAATTATATTGTTATTAGTTATACTTTGAAATTCATTTTGATTTAGCGTGACGCACTCCCTACATTGTTTAAGTTTTGAAAAATTTTATCACTCTTTTTTCGCAACTCTTTTATTAAATGTTTTAAAATACGGGACGTTACATTAATACACCCAACTTATATCCTAATTAAATTTAATGATTTTTAAACCAATACCTATCATACACCTTCACTCTCGACCATCTTTAATTTATTGAAGACGATCGAGAGGATTAAGAAGCTACATTATAAAGGTGAGGTCTAATATTTTTTTC
The DNA here is from genome assembly GCF_033568475.1 of Henckelia pumila. Classification (NCBI taxonomy): domain Eukaryota; kingdom Viridiplantae; phylum Streptophyta; class Magnoliopsida; order Lamiales; family Gesneriaceae; genus Henckelia; species Henckelia pumila. The sequence goes on from NC_133123.1 coordinate 72,054,751, forward strand.
CTTTTTTTTATAATTAAAAACTTGACCTACTACTCTTGCCACAATAGGGTAGTGCTTTGGAGATGTTTCATGAAGTACTTTTCAACTTTTTCTTAACAAAAATTTGAAATTTAGTAAAATTTTGTTAAAAAAAAGGCTGAGAAGTGATTCCTAAAAGTTCTTTCCAAAGACTATCGATTCATATTTTACCACCATATGCAAGGGTCCCACCACAACAGCTCATTTTTAAAAAAACCAGCTGCCATGTCGGGTAAAAAAATTCTCTCGCTTTTCTTTATATACTTTTTCTCTCATGTTTCTTTCCATTTATTACGTTTGCTCATCTACAATACACGAGATGTTCTATGATTCACCGGGTGAAATTCACCCGGTGGATATTGACCATTCATGGGGCCTGCTGAACCGGGTGAAATTCACCCGGTGCAACATAGAATAAGCCACAATACACACACATGTATGCTTATATGCACAGTTCCATTTTTCTCTTTCCTTCTCATTTTTTCTACTGTATTTTTTTTTGCATGTATTTTCCTTTATGCTCTTGCTCATTTTGGGATAAATCGCGGGAGTTTGTGGCTCGCTGATTCACGTTTGTTCGTCCACGGCGGAGGAAAAAATCGAAAGCGACTCCTGTAATACCACTCTCCTCGCCTCGTGGTTTGTCCCGAGGTCCAAGGATGCTACGATCCTGACTCGATTTAGAATTTTTAAACTTGCAAAAATATCGTCGCGGTGACTGGGGTGTCTCTGAGCTAAATTTTCGAGTGATCTTTGTTTGTTAAAATTTTTCTCTTTGGTTACGGGTTCTCGGTTTGGGGGAAAGATGGACGGCTTGTGGGCCGGGTGTTTTTGGATGGTTATGGTGTGGCGATGCCAGCCTGATTTTTGTGGTTACGACGGTGGTGTTTGGACGCCTGTACGGGGTGCCGGGCAAGGCTTCACCGGAGCTGGTGATCGGCGCACGGGTCTAGTTCTGAGTGGGAGATGGGATTGACTCGGGAATGGGTTTGGGATATGGTTATTGGGGTTTTGGGCTTACAGAGGTTACGAGATTGAGTCGGGTGGGTCGGATAATGGGCTCCGGGTATATTGGGTTGGACATGGGTTTGGATGTGACGGGTTGGGTCACGAGATTGGGTTTGGTATGTAAGATCTAGGCTTTGGTGTGTTGGTTTGGATCTGGGCTTGGGCTTAGGCTTAGGCTTGAGTTTGGGTCTGGGGCTGTGCTTGCGTTTGATCTACGCTTGGGTTTGGGTTTGGAGCTGATCTTGGGTTTTTTGGGTTGGATCTGGGATTGGGTTTGGGTTTGAGGCTGTGCTTGGAATATTGGGAATTGAGCTTGGCTATTGGAATCAATCTACATACTAATTTACCCAACCTAGGTTGAACTTATATTTTCAGCTAAAATCTAACTGGTTATCGAGTTCCCAAGTGGTTGCTAAAAAATAATATTGGTTTTATAGCGTAGTGTTATTTTACTTAAATAACTGATGTCTTTAAAACTTTCTTCAGGGTTTGTGCCTTGCTGAACAAAATATTCTTTATTAATGGCTAATTGCGAGCACAACTCTCTTCATGTGATTAGCTTCAGTCGGGATGAAGATTCAGATACTTGCTTCTATTACTCTGATACCCCTCTATTTTGAGAGACCTGGGTTCTTTGGGTGACCTGATTGTCTTTGGTGACTTGGGTTCTCTGAGTGAATTTGAGCCTATGAGTGACGTCAGCAAGATGACGTCATTTCTTAAGAACTTGATGGGACATCGGACGCAACGTTCGTCGAACGGATGCAATGATGGCGAACGGACGTTCCGTTCTCTATCTATAAATAGAGGTGTTGAGATTCATTTTCAGGCACACCAATCATCTCTCTTCTCTTAATTACTTAGTCGTCTAGCTTAGATCTAGGGAATTCTAGGCGTCCCATTGGGAATCCGGAAGTGGCATAGCGATCCAGGAGTCGTAGCGGAGCTGTGGCCTAGTTTTGAGTCAAGAGACATCAACGGGCTAACGACGAACGCAGTGTAGTGCGGAGTTTAGGTGTGGACCTAGAGCCGGTAGAGCTTGCCTAGTATTTGAGGTACGAAAGTACTGTTCGAGATATCCTAACTGAGTATGCATTATGTGACTGCATGATTTATATGACATGATTATATGCTGCATACATTTTCATATTGAGCTATCTTTTTGAGATGTCTGGTAGTAGAGTTTTACCCTATTCTGTTAGTGGATGGACTTCCATCGATTTGGGTCCGGAGTATCCACTTGTATTTTGGTATGTGAGCCACCTCCTGAAGCAACGACACAACATGCTACAGACCAGGGCCCGGTCTGTCTTTGTTATCTGATTCTTGGCCTCTAGTCAGTAGGCGGTGCACTTGCATCTATGTATACTCATACTCTTGTGCTCAGAGTTTTATGCTCACGTCTCGTACTTTGTGTATCTGGACACCCTATTCCATGGGGCAGATTTGCGATTGGATGAGGCGGGTGGTTCAAAGAGGGGCTAGGTAGTGGTTGGTCAGCTGGAGATTCGTCTAGGGTTTTATTTTATTATATTGGGTTGATACAGTATTCGATTTGGTTGTATAAATATTTGGGTACCGCAGTTTAATTTTGGTTTACTATTTATTTAAGTTAATTGCATGCATAAGTTTTTGATGAGTTGGTGATCTCGGTAAGAGTCACTACAATGTACCAGATTTCTAGTCTACTGAACAATGTGATTTCCGTCCGGAAATGTGAGTTTAATTAGACTCGTAAATGATCGATTGTACGGATCCTAATTGAGTACATGGAGAACAATGCTACACTGAATGTTGGTGTTAGCCACCTCTTTAGCCTACAATATTTTCTTCAGAATCCTGAACAATCAATGCATATCACTTGACATGATACTTCATATTGATACGCTCTTATTGACACACTACACCTCATATTGAAATATTTCACTGATATCGTTTGTCTTGTTTTAAATGTATAAAACCAGTTTATTCCATCACTAAATCCTTAAAGACTTAACCTATATTTTATTCTATTTATTGTAAATTTCTGATACCTGATTCAGGACCTCGAATAGGATCGAAATTATGGAAAGGGAAATATTGGATTAGAAATATTGTGATATTAAGAGATATCACCATTGCATTAGTATTTGGCTAGTATTTTTTTAATTCAATGATTGTATACACTTTCGCTACTGTAATTTGAATGTACTGGATTCTAATACAAGACATATCCCACATGATTGTATCATTTAGAGAATTTGGGAAAGAGCCGTGCCTTAACCATGTGGAGCAATGTCGAACCACTTCTTCACCAATAAGGGGCCAAAAGCGTTGGAAGAAAACCAGGTTATAGCCATTGAGTCCTGGTGCTTTATTCGGATGAATTTGGAATAATGATGTTCGGAATTCATCATCAGTAAAAGGGAGCATCAGTGCAGAGTTATCCTCAGATTTTATTTTGGGGTCAATGTGGGCCACCACTTATTCATTGTGAGCTTCACCCGCCTGTAATAACCGATCAAAATATTCAAATGCAATTCTGAACATATCATAGGGGTATCATGCATGATTCCAACATCATCTATTAACTGTCGAATGCAATTTTGTTCCTTACGCCTAGTGGCAGTGGAATGAAAGAATTTGGTGTTCATATCGCTTTCCCTTAACCAAAAGTTTTTGACTGACTGACTGACTGACTGACTGAATGAATGACTGAATAAATGAATAAATTGAGCCTGTACAACGGTCTATGTACCAGATTCCTAGTCTAATAAACAATGTGACTTCGGTCCGAAAATGTGAGTTCAATTTTGCTCGTAAATGATCGATTGTAGGGGTGAGCAAAATATCGGTCAAATCAAGAAAATCGACCGAACCAAAAAAAAATCGGAAATTAGGTTCGGTTTATTCGGTAGCTCGGTTATTTTTTTAAAAAATATCTGTTATTTCGGTTTACTCGGTTCAGGGCTGGTTTTTTTTTAAAATCGGTTAAATCGAATAAAACGATAATTATTTATATATTTTTAAAAAATAAAGATTGGGCCTAACTTTGATCTCCAAGTCTGGTGTTTATTTATGTTGGGCTTTAGGATTATATATCCAATTTGTTAAGTGTTTATTTCTGTTGGGCTTCCGTCTTTACACTTATATATCCAATGTCATTTATTTTAAATCTAGCCCAAATAGAATTTATATTTATACTGCGAATCATTTTATTCATTTCTATTTTTTCATTTTCCCAAACGATTTGAGGTTTGTTGCGTTGCGGCGCCCTAATTCCCAAAACCTCAGAAACTCTTCAATCTTCATGGAAATTTTTGGCCAAATCTTGGAAGATTCGAAGTAAAAACAAGTTGAAGGAACGCACACAACATCGAAGATCAACATTGGTAGGTCTTAAACCTTTGAATTTCTCCCCTACGAACCTCTATAACAGTTTCTTGATTTTCTGAAAAGAGGCGATTTAAGAATGATTGTGGTCTGTTAGATTTCATAATTTCATTTAAATTCTCTAGATTTTGTGTTTTTAATGTTTACACGAATTTGTGGAGATGGTTTAAGAATTTGATTCTCGATACGATTGTGCCGAAGTATCTTGAAAGTTGTGTGTTAATGTGATTGCTTTTTTGAAATTTTATAGCTCGAAGGACTGCTTTTGATATAAGCTATACAACTAGACATTTTCAATTAATTTTTTTTATTAATTCTTTATATAGCACGACACGAAAATGGGACCAATCTATTTCTCATTTTTTTTATTCAGGAGCTTTTTCATTCAGACTATTTTTTATTCGTTTTTTTTGCTAATTAAGTGAAAATAAAATTGTTCTTATATTGTAGATATCAATGGAAGAAAATATATCAAACATGGATGCCGATGGAAGTTGTTATGTACCACAACCTTCAACTGGAACACGTGCAGATTCAAAATCAAAGGCAACCAAGCGCAAACCTGTCCAATCAAGAAGTGAGGTATGAAATCATTTCACAAAATTTATCAGTGAAGACAATGAAAAAAAAGCCAGATGCAATTATTGTGAGAAGGAATTTTTTGCTGACCCATACAAGAATGAGACTGCAAGCTTGAAATCACATATAAATTCATGTAAAAAGCATCCTCATGTTGTTGAAATGAATTCAGCACAACTAAGTTTACAATCAGGTGAAAAATATGGTGAGGTTTGCTTGAGTTCTTGGAAATTTGATCAGGATGCATGTAAAAAAGCCTTGGCTAAAATGATTATAATGGATGAGTTACCTTTCAAATTTGTAAAAAGAGATGGGTTTAAATTATTTATGGCCACAGTGTGTCCAAAGTTTCGAATTCCTTCAAGATGGAGTGTAGCATGTGATTGTGTTGAATTATATAGATTTGAAAGAGAAAATTTGAAATGTTTATTAGATACTTTGTCTCAAAGAGTTTGTTTGACCACTGATTCATGGACCTCAATTCAAAACATCAACTATATGTGTCTAACAGCTCACTTTATTGATAAAAATTGGAAGTTGCACAAAAAAATTATCAATTTTTGTCCAATTACAAGTCATAAAGGCGAGACAATTAGTTTAGCAATTGAAAATTGCTTGAGGGGTTGGGGAATTGACAGTGTCTTCACAATTACAGTTGATAATGCAAGTTCAAATGATGTAGCTATCAATAATTTCAGAAGAAAGATGGCTAATTGGGATTCTACTATTTTGAAAGGAGAATACATTCATATGAGGTGTGTACCTCATATAATCAATTTGATTGTTTTTAATGGATTAAAATAGATAAGTGAATCTGTGTTGAGGGTCAGGAATGCAGTTAAATATGTTAGACAATCTCCTTCCAGATTAAGCAAGTTCAAAGAATGTTCAGAGATTGAAAAAATTGAAAGTAAGAATTCCTTGTGTTTGGATGTATCTACTAGATGGAATTCAACTTTTTTGACGTTGAATGTAGCTCAAAAATTTGAAAGGGATTTTGATAGACTTGATGAACAAGATCCATGCTTTAAGTTAGATCTTCAAATTAAATTGTTGACTGATATTGTTGATGATGATGGAGTTGTTATACTTGGGTCAGATGGTAAACCTAAAAAAGAGATGAAGACTTTTGGTGGAAGCCAACAAGTGCAGATTGGAATAATGTTAGGATTTTTGCATCTTTATTGCAAGTTTTTTTTATTATCTAACATTAAAAGTTTCAGGTTCCTTGTATGTCACTTCCAATACTTTTGCACATGAGATTAGTTCTATTCATATTATATTGAAGGAGTGGCAAGAAAGTGATGATTTTGATGTATATTCAATAAGGATGAGAATGAGAAAGAAATTTGACAAGTATTGGGGAGATCCTGAGAATGTGAATCACTTGCTTTATATTGCAGTAGTTCTTGATCCAAGGCAGAAATTGGATTTCGTTGAATTCATGTTAGACGAGTTGTATGGAAATGAAAAAGGGTGCAAGAGTAGCAAAGATGGTCAAGGATATGTTACTTGCTTTGTTAAAAAATTACAAGAAAAAATTAGAGCCTAAAGGTGGTATCTTGAAAGAGTCATCTACTCAAGAATCGGGTGATGGGGAGCCCAATAATGTGAGCCAAATGGATTTGAGAAGACAATCAATCCTTGCAAAATACAAGAGGAAAAAAGCTCAAATTTATGGTGATGGCAGCATGTCGGAACTAGACAAGTATCTTAATGAAATGGTTGAGAAATATTGTGAAAATTTTGATATTTTGGCATGGTGAAAGCAAAACCATCATAGATTTCCTGTACTTGCTCAAATTGCTCGTGATGTGTTAGCCATACCAATATCAACCGTTGCTTCAGAATCCGCTTTTAGTACCGGTGGTCGAGTACTTGATTGTTTTAGGAGTTCATTGACTTCTAAGGTAGTAGAAAGCCTTATTTGTACTGAAAATTGGTTTCGTTTGCATCCAAACCCAATCAATGTCAAAGAAATTTTGGAAGATGTGGAAAAACTTGAAAGTGGTTAGTTCTTTATTTTAAATCAATATATATTATATAATTTTTCTTTAAAATTTAAAGTACTCATTATTTGACTTGCATTTTTTCCAGAATTCTTGAAAATTACATTGGATTCGTTCTCGTCGACCACCGTTGGGGATGGATAAATTACATTAATTATTGGTATGTTCTAAATATCTTATGATATTTTCAAATTTGGAATTTTATTTACGTGTTGCTTCTATTATTTAGGTGACAAATGACAATTTTTTTGTTACTGCCTACAGCCTACTGGATCTTTAGGTGAAAATGACAGTGTATTTACTGATTGAATCTTGAAGTCTCAAGATGTGGTTTCTGCCTACTGGATAATGACAACATGAAGACTTGAAACTAGAAGTCTATATTATTTGACATTTTTGACATGTTTAATTATCTTTTGATTAGTTCCAAACTTGTATGAAATTAAAGTATAATTCGTATTTGAACTTGAATGATTGTATTCCCGTAGACAGTCTTTTGATTGAAGACATTATGGATATATTCTAATTCAGTTTCGTTTTTTTTTTTTTGTGAAAATACTTTTTGAAATGGTTTTTTTTAAAAAAATTAAAAATCGGTTATTTCGGTTGAAAAACTGAAATAACCGAATATTAATCGGTTCGGTTTAATCGGTTGAGTTGAACAAATTCGGTCGGTTCGGTTTTTACAATTTTGGTTCGATTATAACCCATTGCACACCCCTGATCGATTGTACGAATCCTAATTGAGTACATGGGGAAAAGTACTACACTAAATGTTGGTGTTAGCCACCTCTTTAGCCTACAATATTTCTTCAGAATCCTGAACAATCACTACATATCACTTGACATGATACTTCATATTGATACACACTTATTGACACATTACACCTCATATTGAAATACTTCACTGATATCGTTTGTCTTGTTTTAAATGTATGAAACCAGTTTATTCCATCACTAAGTCCTTAAAAACTTAACCTATATTTTCTTTTATTTATTGTAAATTTCTGATACAGGATTCAGGACCTCGAATAGGATCGACATTATGTAAAGAGAAATATTGAATTAGAAAGATTGTGATATTAAGACATATTGCCATTGCATTAGTATTTTGGCTAGTATTTTTTTAATTCAATGATTGTATACGCTTCCGCTACTGTAAGTTGAATGTACTGGATTCTATTACAAGACATATCCCACATGATTGTATCATTTAGAAAATCTAGAAAAGAGCATTGCCTTAACTATGTGGAGCAATGTCGAACCAATTCTTCACCAATAAGAGGCCAAAAGCGTTGGAAGAAAACCGGGTTATAGCCATCGAGTCCTGGAGCTTTATCTGGATGCATTTGGAATAATGTCGTTCAGAATTCATCATCAGTAAAAGGGAGCATCAGTGAAGAGTCATCCTCAGCTTTTATTTTGGGGTCAATGTGGGCCACCACTGGTTCATGGTGAGCTTCACCCTTCTGTAATAAATAGGGATGACAATGGATCGGGTATGGGTAAGATATTGTGTCTTCATCCACATATTCATTATTGTGTCTCCATCCACATATTCATTTATTAAATTCATCCTCATCCCCATACCCATACCCATACACATAGGGTATTCAATTTCATCCTCATCCACGTACTCGTCGGAGGATGGATATCCATATCCTACCCATCCCCATTTATCGTATCTACCTCATACAAATACATTTTTTTCAAATTTTAATTATTTTGATAAAACTATAATTATTTACTAGATTTTTATACCAAAATTTTTAAGAGAACAATAAGAAAAAAAAATGAAACATAAAAGAAAATCTACAACCTAATAATTATATAAAGAATAAAAAATATTCTAAATAATTTATTTCTACATCATTATCCTACAAAATAACATTAGATTTATACTAACAATTTCATTGTTCCATCCAACTAACATAATTCAACAAAAAATAAAATTAGAATTTCTTTAATATAAATATATATATATATATATATATATATATATATATATATATATTTTAATCGGGTATCGGGTCGGGTATGGGTATGATATTACTACATATTCCTCCATCCCCATATACGAGATCCCATACCCATTTACCCATTTATTTAATCAGGTCCAAAAAATGCCTCCATACCCTCCTCCATTCGGGTCGGACATCGGATTCTCTATCGGGTTCGGAGAAAAATGTCATCCCTAGTAATAACAGATCAAAATATTCAAAGACAATTCTGAACATATCATGGGGGGTATCATGCGTGATTCCAACATCATATGTTAACTGTCGGATGCGATTTCTTTCCTTACGCCTAGTGGCAGTGAAATGAAAAAATTTGGTATTCAAAGAATTTGGTACTTTGCTTCCAGAATGCCTCATTTTGTGCTAGTAGTTTGGATAGAGTGGATTTTATCTCCTGCATAAGTAAGACAGACAGTGGCTCAGTTTTATCACGGAGTTGATCAATCAGCTTTTTGGTGGTTGCAATTTTATCTTTACAGTCTTCATTTAATTGACGGCTCAATGTTGAGAGACTAGTAGATAATCCCTGCAACTAATCAAATACATTCTCGTTTCCATAGGAGGACCAATAACTTTGAACAAACCCAGATATCTCTCTCTCCTTGAGCTAGTTATTCTCGAACCAAAAATTCCAATTTGATTTATGTGCCTTGAGTGGTTCGGTGTTTAGCAGAATGAGAGAGTGGTCCGAATGAGATGCAATCTGATTTGTTAAGGATGCGTGTTCAAATATTGATTTATACACAGATGAAACCATAACACGGTCAAGATGCTCTTCCATCGATCTTATTTGTGAAAGGGTGTTCTTTCAAGGGAATATCATGTAAATCACTATCAGTAATGGCTTCCCTAAAGCCTCGTATCATCCATTCTGGGCGTTCAACTTGCCCTCGCTTCTCAGATTGACTCAATATGTCATTGAAATCACCAATAATGCACCATGGAAGTGTGGATAGTGAAGCTAAGTTACGGATAAGGTCCCAAAATTGGCAATGTTGAGTAGTTTCTGGGAAACCATAATAGCCTGTGAGCCTCCAATCCTTATAGCCACGTTCAGAGATTTTCATGTCAATATGATTTTGAGAGTAGTTCAGGATTGTGCAGACTTGATCATAGCGCCAAAACAATGCTAACCCTACAATACGACCCTCACACTCAACAGAGAAGGCACCATCAAAGCCAAGAGAAATTCTGATCTTCCCAATTTTATTCAAATGAAATAAAGTTTCTGTAATAAATACCAAATCCGGCCTGTGAGTTTTTATCAACTCATGAAGGTTTTGATTTGCTTGAGTGTGACCAAGACCTCGGCAGTTCTACCTTAGGATGATCATGGTTGTCTGCAGGCTTGGTAACCATGTCCTGCCCTTAAAAAAAAAGACTAGTTGGAATTTTGAGTAAGAGCTACCTGATGATCACATAAGCCATCCGCTGATGAAGTAGTGTCCTTTTATGTATTTCTGGTGAGATGGGTTGCTGGATGACATTCGTAATTTTGTGTTGGGCCTCAATGTATTGGTTGGCCCGATGCCGTTTCCGATCTTCACTCAAGAGCAGCCTAATCTCATCCTCGTTTTTAGCGGTAATTTCAAAGTTTGAATTTTGAAATTTATTTGTGTCCCTTGAATCTTGCACTGCATCGCTATGTATCAGGGCCTTCTCCACGTTTGTGTTTGTCTGTCAATGATTCGTGGGATCTAATCCAGATTTCGATCTTCCCCCTATTGACTTACTAGATTGGCCGGTATACGGTCCTCCCTCTGCATTAGAGTTATTCTCCACCAACTCTAATGGTTTGCGTAGCCATTTGGAAGTTTTTTGTTGTGCGGTATGCTTTTCTGGTGCCCGTACGTAACCAAGCACCCCATTCCCTTTTCATGTTTTTGTCATTTTATAAAAAAAGTTTTTCACAAAATCGTTCTTTATGGCCTAGAGTGCCACAAACAAAACAAAATAAATTAAGTCTCTCATATTCGAAGTGTACCATAAAGGAGTCACCTCTTGATTTGCATATTTTCTTGCACCACATCAAAGGCTTTCGCACATGATCAATTGCCAGCAGTACCCAGATATATGATCTCCAAATCCCCAAATTATTTGTACTGTCATAATTCACATAGTTGCCGACGAAGTTTCCCAGTTGCTTGCCAATAAATTCAGAGAAATATCCCATTGGTAGTCATAGATGTGGACCCAAAAAGGAATGAGATTGAGTGTGTGAGAACTCGAAATTTCAAAACTTAAATGAGGTAGATTGAATTGAGGTAAACTGAACTGACCAATTGACCAAGACCAATCCAGTTCCACAAGACTGATGAGTAGCTAGACTGAAATCCCAGAAGGCAGTTACTCCAGATTTGTAACTGACGTATTAACTCAAAATTATGGCAATTAAGGGCAATAAATAAGAATCTTAATACTTAGAATTCTGTTTATACATAGCAGTCAGATTATGAGAAAATATTACACAAACTCTAAGCAAAAACACAACATAAAACGAGAAAGTAAGTTGTCAAGATATTCAGTTGTGGGAGTCCAGTTAAGCGTGTTCAGTCGGGCAAGTGAAGAAAAAACTCCAAGGAGACCGAAATGTTTTAGCAATATCCAGTAATGGGCGTTTTAAAGTACCAAATTTTTGTTTATATGTTTTAAAAATGATTCCAGCGTGTTATTGTATTCAAAATCCCGATTTTATAAAAACTGAACTACTGATTTCTAATGCACTGAATCTTATGAATTAGTGGTAGGAATATATATTTTGAACACTACTGAACTCTGATTACTGATTATTGGCCTTATTATTTAGAGGTTAACGTATAAAGGACTGATATCAGTTAGCCACGAATTCATAAGCCAATTTAGTGCATAAAATGACTACTGTTATTACTAATGAATATTGAATCTCTATTATGCTCTGTTCTGTTTTAATATGTTATGCATATGAGATTACTGTTTAAAATTATTTTAAAAATTGGGATGATTTATCCCATTTACTGTGTGACGACCATATCACTCACCCACCCAAATCTCAGATAAGAACGAGAAAGAACTAGATGAAGATGAACAAATTCAGTTTTGGGGCTAATGAAAAAGAAAAAGATTGATTAGATTCAATTCTGTCCGTTGCGTTAAGACTCTGTTATTGATCAGTTATGGATCGTATTATGTTATTCGTTTATGCATTGTAAATACATTTGATATGTCCATATTTTTCTATGTTGACTTGGACTAAATTGTGATGATTAGGTGCATTTTAAGCGATTAAATTGGTTTTATAGTCACTAATCATTGGTTGTGATTTGATATAGGAAAAGGAGGAGAATGGAGCAAAAGATGGGATAAATGGGTAGAAATATATGAAAATCAGAAGTATGAGAGATCGAGCATGCAATTTCTACCCGCTCAACCGCCGAAACGGAAAAAATTAAGGAGTCGGATAGAGAGTTTCTCGCTAGAGCGGACAAAAATTGTGCTCGAGTGCGCACACAAAGAAGAGAAAAAGAAATCGGCGATCAGCGCATCTGCGCCTAGAGAAAAGCGCATCTGCGCCTATGCGAAGTGAGAAGAAGAAACAAAAGTGTGCTTCTATGCATGGAGATCAGTGCATCTGCGCTATGAAGAAATGGATCCCCGCTTCTGCGCTGCTGTGTCTGTGCGAGAAGAAACCTTTGGGCAGAGAGTTTCATGCTAGAGCGCGATTTTCATCCGCTCGAGCGTGACACAAATTAGGAAAATTATATTTTAAAAAGAAAACTTGGTTGGGAAAGACTCTAGATCTTAAATATAATCTAGAACTCGATTTTTATCATCTTTTGGACGATAGAACACTGAAGAAACTCTTTGGCGGCTAGGTTTTTCTCTCTTTATTTCTAGATTAATTTCTTTCATCAATTTATCTCGAGATTTCATAAATTTTAGTGGCAAAGTTTTAATTCTTGGTTGAAGAAGACGAAACCTTGATGTTTTATTTTCTAGTGAGATTTTGATACACGTTTATCGTTTGATTTTTTTATTTGAGTATCAAGAGTTGTTCAGATTTAATTGTTATGCTTGTGTGTTTATCTATTAGCTTGATCACCTAATAATTTTCTCATACAACCTAAAGCTAAATTAGATATCAAATTCGTAATTGTTTGATCTAACTAATTTGTGAAGCAACTATGATTAATAATTTCTGCTTTTGAATTTATTAATTCATAGGAACATCACTTGACTAGATTAAATATAACCGCTTGTGTTTATGTTGTCCAGATTCATCAATCTCACTAGTTTGAATGTCATCTTGGATTTAAATCTTGATCGCTTGCATCTTGGTTAATTTATTGGTAAGAGTTAATTTAGAACGCTTGTGTCTAATTAACTAAGATTAAGGTGTGATAGAAATTGATATTTCAATGATGAATATTCAAATTAAATTCGATTATTTATAGAGAATTATGATCGAGTGAATAACTTCAAGGATGTAGTTGATCGATACCAAAACTTGTTTAATTAATTGTTTCACTATAATTTTAATCCTGCATGCTAGTTAAGATAATTGATTTTCCTTTGTTTACAAATTTTTAGAGATTAATTTCCAGTTTAAAATCCTCCCTTTTTATTTATTTCAGTATTTTTAAGAACACAATAAATTTCACCTTTCCCGTGAGAACAATTCCTACTCCTGCTACTACATGTTTATTAAGTTGATCTGAGTTGGGTTAATTTGGGTGTGACACGACTAAGCGCTACCAATATTATAAATTCAGTTTACGAATGACAAAACATTTCAGTTCTCATGAATGAATAGACTGGTATTTGAGTTTCTGAAAACCAAAATTTGTTGTTTAATGAAAAAACGTTAAATAACGCTGATTTCAATAAAACACCGTTTCTGAGCATGACAGAGTGGAACCTGAGTCGGCACTTCTCCTTGTTTCAGCCTATGTATGAAGAATGAGTTGTTTTTAAAGACTTGTTAAACTTTAGTTTAACTCTTGAAAGAGATGTTTTAACAAATAGCATATGAATTAAAGACTTGTTTAGGCTTCCCCCCAAAAAAAAAAAAGAGGACTTGTTAAACTTATAATATATCACATAATTCTCTTTAAAAAAATATATATATATCACATAATTATTTTTAATTAGTTGTTTTATTTTAATTTTAAAGATTGAAAAGTATTATTAATAAAAATCAAACCAGACGAAACTAAGAAAAAATTGCAGAAGAAAATATCAGCAGCCATGCCCATTTCCACCATTGAAATCCGCTCCATCTTCGTCCTCTGCTCCATCCCTGCAACTCTTTCAGTTTCATTATCATTCAACTACACCAGATTCGGGTCTAACGAGAACAATCGCTTCAAGATTCTCACCCAAGGAGATGCTTACATCCCGCCGCAAGGGATTAATCTCACCCCGAATGAATACAATGTTTCACGGGTTGAAACAGCGGGTCGTGCCACATATATCGACCCACTACATCTGTGGGACAAGAATTCCGGGAATTTGAGTGATTTTTCCACTCATTTTTCTTTTGTGATTGATTCCAACGGGAGTCCCAATTTTGCTGATGGGATCGCCTTTTTCTTTGCTCCTGTCAATTCATCCATAAAGTCTAATGCTTTTGGTGGAAGCTTGGGCCTTAATACAGATAATGTTTATTCAAATTCATCTGCCGAGACATTTTTTGCAGTTGAATTCGATACTTACCAGAATACTTTCGATCCATCTATCCCACATGTTGGGATTAATATAAATTCCATGATATCTGTTGCAACCGATGATTGGCAGAATGATATTAGTAAGGGGAGGGAAAACGAAGCTTGGATTAGCTACAATGGCAGTTCAAAGATTCTCAGTGTTAATTTTACAAATTTTTTTAATAACACTATCATACATGATAGCCTCAGCACCGTGATTGATCTCAGAGATTACATGCCTGAAAAAGTTATGTTTGGCTTTTCTGGTGCAACAGGAGCTAATTTTGAGAGAAATACTATTATGTCTTGGGATTTTTCTTCAAATTTAATCCTTGATATTACTTCTAATGTGCCGGCTTCGAGTCCGATAACCGATCCCCCCACGATCAGCATCGAAGATGGAAAGAAGCGGGGATTAGCTATCGGATTAGGCGTTGGACTGCCGATTATAATTCTTGTTTTGGGATTTGCAGGCTGTTTCTTGAAGAAAAAGTATAAGAAGGAATCAACAGATCATATACATACATACGCCATCGACCCATCGATGGATAGCGAATTTCAAAGGGGCACCGGGGCTAAGAAGTTTGTGTATGCTGAATTGGCCCGTGGAACTAATAATTTCTCAGAGGAATTAAAGCTTGGAGAAGGGGGATTTGGTGGAGTTTACAGAGGTTTCTTGAAAGAAACCAATTCATATGTTGCTGTAAAAAGGGTATCAAGTGGATCCCAACAAGGCCTCAAAGAGTATGCATCAGAAGTGAAGATCATCAGCCAATTAAGACACAGAAACCTCGTCCAACTCATCGGTTGGTGCCACGAAAGAGGCGAACTCCTCCTCGTTTACGAGTTCTTGCCAAATGGCAGCTTAGATTCGCATATCTTTAAGCACAATTCGGTGTTGACATGGGAAGTTAGATACAAAATTGCACAGGGGTTAGCCTCTGCTTTGTTGTATTTACATGAAGAATGGGATCAATGTGTAGTCCATAGAGATATCAAGTCAAGCAACATCATGCTGGATTCCAACTTCAATGCCAAACTCGGTGATTTCGGCCTAGCTCGACTGGTCGATCACGACAAAGGGTCACAAACCACGATCGTGGCAGGGACGAGAGGATACATGGCACCCGAATATGTGATCTCCGGCAGGGCCAGCAAAGAATCCGACGTATATAGTTTTGGTGTCGTTTTGTTAGAGATCACTTGTGGGAAAAAAGCCATTGAGGCTAGATTTCAAGAAAACAATATTGTGGTGTTAGTGGAATGGGTGTGGAAACTCTACGGTGCCGGGAATATACTCGAGGCAGTGGATCAAGATCTGGGAATGGAGCAAAACAGTGAGGAAATGGAGAGATTGCTGGTTGTGGGGCTATAGTGTGTTCATCCAGATAATCGACATCGGCCCGCGATACGACAGGCGATGAATGTGATGAATTTTGAGGCTCAGATGCCGGTTCTTCCGGCAATGATGCCGGTGCCGATGTACTATAGTCCTTCCATGAGTTTGGTTACGGGTTCTAGTGGGAGTTACAGTAATTCTTTGGACTACAGCCATTACAGTAATTCTTCAAATTTTACCACTTCTTCTGCAGCTTCCTCTGATCCATCTACTGCGTTGCTTAAAGCTTCTTGAGGTGTAATTTTTTTTTTTAAATTATCTATTTTACCTTGTTAATTAATTCTTTGGAGTACTGTTCTTGATTAAAATATATACTTAGTATTCTTGGTAAGCATCGGTGCTTGATTGAATTAATCATAGACTTTTCAACATGACCACATGCATGAATGTTCAAATTATACTAGGCCTATTAAATTAATAGCAAAACATGGCTTATATCATATAGGTAGATCCGTTACACGGGTCAATCCATGACGGCGTGAGCCGTCCACCAAAAACCCATCGTTTGACGGGTCGAATGCGGGCCATAAATTCATAGATATTAATAAAAACATATCAATAAAATTTCTAATTGTTGATTTCACACGTATAAATTTTATATAAAATAATTAATACAAAAATTAACAAATTTCATTTAAAAAAGTACATATATTACCATAAAGTAAAAAAAAATCTAAATTTTTTTCTCCAGTCCCGTGGGCCAACCTAAGCCCGCCTCGAGTTGGCCCGCCTAGACTCGCTTTTAGTTGAGTTGAAAAAATTTCAATCCAACCCATTTAAATTGTGTGACAGGACGGGTCAACCCAATAGACCCAATTCAAATTGACAGCTCTACATATACGCCCAAAATCATATGATTAATAAGATCTTATATTAAGAGTTATACCCAAATTATATATCTGATGATCTATATTTTTCACATGTGTATAATTAAAGTTATATTGTTGATATGTCAAATCATGATGTATTAGATAATATCATTGTGTTTACTTAGTGTAATGTGATTACATGAGATAAATCATACTAGGACTATTAAAATGATTTTGAAGGACGTGGAATTATGTGGATAAAAAATAACATGTTTACTTAGAGTTATTAATTTTGGGATTGAAATAATGATTGAAGGACAAATTACAGTTTTACCTTCCACCTATGATAAATAATATTATGTTTAATTTTGTATTCATATAATTTGGATTGGATTATTGTTGAATATTATAAATTATTATTGATTCAAATGTGAGCCATTTTCACTTATCAAAATTATTGGGTATAAAAAGATGTATTTGTTTTAAAAAAAATAGATAAAATTGATAATATGAGTTATTAAAAAAAGATGAGAAATTGAGAGGAAAACAAAAGAATTAAAAGAGGATATATTAGGATTTCTGTGGATTTTTTTTCCACAAATATTGTTCAAGATATGTTATACTTATATAATTAAATATGAGAAATCTCATGAAATCAAGGTATAATGACAGGCTCTGAGATTTTAAAAAATTTGATTTTTTTTTGTAAATAAACAATGGATGAGATTGAATTAGTAAGTTTTGGCTGCTGACCGTACTTCTCCTACATATACTGATGAGATCTTCAACCATGCTTTTGGCCTCCATGATGAGGTTGTGTGGGATTGTCGTTACCAACTCTGCTCGATGGGCTTGGTTCCCAAGGAGATAATTATGAAGATCTCACCTCAGGTTCCTGAGTTGTATGTGTTGTTATGGTGGAGCCTCCCACAGGCGATCCACCGATGGGGTACACTGATACTGAGATTATTGAAGCCTTGACTTTGCTTCCTGTTGATGAAGTGAATGAGGACGCGCGGGTGACTTTCGTCTTCTTAGTATTTATGATATTCCCATGTTTTCAATTGTTTCTGGTTATATTTCTTTTGATTACATTGTTGGATTTTGACTATGTTTATTCGTACTGACTCATGAAAGTATTTTATCTATTTTATCATGATGTTCCCGTGTATTGTTTGTTTTACCACTATTTAAGCTTCTTGGCTTGTTGTTTGTAGATGTTAAAGGTGTACTTTAGCTTTTTAAGATCTTATCTCGTCGGGAAGTCCTTGTTTGAATGATCAGTGGCAAGGTATCCCGGGACTCTGTTTTGTTCTGAGTGACCTCTTACAGCATCGAGCTTTCCTTGATGGGCTGGCCAAGCCTCTTATGCGTGGGAGGCGTATTATGACGGCTTGGGTCTCATGGTGATTTTGCCCATTTTGTCACTTTTTTCGTGTAGAAGTGTATTGATAAGTGCAATTTATGCACTTAATTTATACATGATTTGACTTGAATTTTGTGATGTATTGAGTGGATATTTTGTGTATTTGTTGTTGTTTTTGTGAGATTCAAGGATTGGAGGAAAAGTATCAAGAAGAAGCAAAAAGATGAAATATGGAGCAGCAAATTCAGAAAATTACTGGGAATGTTTGAGACATCTAAATCCAATCTCCACCATACAAATTGAAGTTTAAGATTTTTAAAGCTGCTGTCAAAATTTCAGCTCGATCCGATGGTTAGAACTCAAGATATGATTTTGCAAGAATGCTGCGCGAGCTGGATGTGCCATGCGTGCCCGCGCCTCTCAACAGGTGCGCTCGCGCTTTCCTGGACGTAAAAAGAAGTCCAAAATCAGAAGCTCATGCGCGCCCTCTCTTGTTCATACGCTCGCCCGTGCCAACCCGTATTCAGATTTCTTAATTTTTCGGGAAGGAAACTTTAGCATATTTATGGGCTTTCTTTGACGGACATTGAGGACATATAAAAGAAATTTCAAAGACACAATAGGAAGAGAAGAGCCGCCACAACTCAGACAGAATTTGGGAGAGATTGATCGTGAATTTTTGGGAGAGAAATCTGGGAAAAACGTGAAGAACCTCAATCAACAAATATGAAGATCGTTCGATCGACCGCACACAGCATTTTATATTCGGATTTTTTTCTTCCTTTCGAATTTATTGTCATTGAATTGATGTCTAAATTTTTGAACATGAATTGGTTTTATTTATTTTTGATCATGAACTAAATTTTATTAGTCTAGAGAGACGATGGAACCTGGTGTAGACAAATTTTACAACTGTTAATTTTATTTGATTGGATTCTTCTAGATTAATTGTTTTTTTTAGTTTTGATTGTCTTTTTAATTAATTGATCACTAATTGAATTGTCATATTTATTTAAAATCATTGCCTGGGAGAGGGTATTTTGAATAGGACATTAGAAATTACAATGTTAAGTGTTTATATAGCTTAGGAGATTATATAACGTTAACGGAGCTTTAGGAAGAACATCGTTTTTCACATATCACTAAGACTAGATTTTTAATAGGGATATTTGAATTAAATCTTAGTTGATACACATTATTTGTTTCTCGGAAGAGGAAAATAATATAATTTATGTGTTCTTGGCTATTAATTGAATAGAATTCATGAAAATGATTTAATTAGAAGTAGTTGTTGTCAAAATCAGGTGAAATCAAAACCTCTAGACCATTTTCTCTCACTGATATTTTTCTGAAGTTGCGTGCGAGCTTTGCTAAAATTTCTGAATTTTAGAAACCAAACTATTTATTTAATTTTCTAGATAAAATTTAGACTATTTTAATTACAAATACTAAATAATTTTCACACTACTCCTTGTGGGATCCATACTATACTCACTTTATATTAAAACTTGACATCGTGCACTTGCAGACACAAAATTACGCAACATGTATTTTGTCTCATTACATAAATAGATGCAAATAGATAATTTATGTTATTGATAACTCCATTCGATAAAATGAAGTACTATAACTGAGTGCATTGAAATAAATGGGATATCATATAATATAATTTCCTCCTGGATGCAATAACTGAGTGACCCAACCCGGATTCACTATCTAATCAGAGTTATAATTAAGCGCATGCAATAATACTAAAGAGAAGAGCGGATAAATTTAAAGTACAACAAATCCAATCGGTAGAATGCAATCGATGATAACACAAGTGTATAAATACCATTATACAACCAAATTGAAGGTTCAGGGTAAACAAATCCCTACCCTCTAAAACCTCACACTCTCGGATCCTCAATGCTGCTGAGAGCCGCCAGGACCGCCCAGCCTCAAACCTGTCCCGCCACAAGGTACACCACAATACCCAAACATAGGGGCGTGAGCGACAACGCTCAATACGGAAGCAATGATATAAGTACAAATATGCGCACACAGATGATTTAAAAACCCAGGTAAAACACTTGCTCATGGCACCAGGAATATACAGTACCGGCTAGAGAGCAACTACGCGGGGTACTCGTATATTCTATATTAGGGCAGAGCCAACCCCATCCTGACCCGAATAAAAAATAGGGTACAAGTCCCAAATGGAAACTTTCATACCTGACTCGAGCCCAAAATGAGATCACCGTTTTCTTATGGAGACTGTCAATGACTCACATCTCTCAGGATGCCGTCACACGTAAAATCATGCATGTGCTAAGGCGTTAAAACATGCTAAAACATGATAAAACATATAGCACATACTCATGCAAAATACATGCAAATATATCATGTCGGCTATCTCAGTCAGTACTTACGTACCTATAACACTGCTGGTCAAAACCTAGCTCCGCTGGTCTAGACTCCAAGCCTACTAGTCCAGTCAACTGCTACTACAATGCAATTACCCATGCATCAATACTAAAGATCTAAAAGCCTTAACTAAGCTATTGCATATTCCTAAATATTTTTAGGAAGTCAAAGCTATACAAGCGTTCGTCGTTAGCCCTTTGTTGTCGCTTGCCTCAAAACTAGGCCACAGCTCCGCTACGATGCCTAGATCGCTAAGCCACTTTCCTGATTCCCCATAGGATGACTAGATCTACCTAAATCTGAGTTAGAAGGCTTAGTAATCAAGAGAGAAGAGAGGAGAGAGGTGCAAGAAATGAGCTCTCGAACCCTTTATTTATAGACATGGAACGGAACGTCCGTTCTCCATCGTTGCGTTCGTTCTGCCTGACGAACGTTGCATACGTTCCCCTTCGTTGCTTTCGATGTCCCATCAAGTGCGTAAGAAATGACGTAATCTTGCTGACGTCATGGATGACATCAGCTGCCAGAACGTTGCTTCCGATCCCTGAACGTTGCTTCGGTTCCTGGTCACCCTTCGGACCATTTTTGATCATTCAGAATCCATTTCTGAAGACCGTTAATCCAACAAAAGCTTCCTTAATCATGTATTAATAAATCAAAACATGATCGCATGATTAATTTACTCATAAATCGTTAATTATGGATACGGGTAACTACATTCTCCCCCACTTAAGAAATTTCGTCCTCGAAATTTAAGTCAGAGGAAAAGTACATGACTCAACACGAATGTTCTTTATTACAACTGAACAAGCACAAACTTGATACAAAGAAATACAAAATCTCAAAACAACTCGGGGTGCTCAGCTCGCATTCGGCTCTCTAACTCCCAAGTAGCTTCCTATGTACCTCTGCGCTGCCACTGTACCATCACCAATGGTATACGCTTGTTACGAAGTACCTTGTCCTTCCTGTTGAGAATCCATAATGGTCTCTCCACATACGACAGATCCTGATCTAATTGCACCTCGGTTGGATGAAAAATATGCGAATCATCCGCCACATACTGTCTCAGCAAGGACACGTGGAACACATCATGGATCCCCGAAAGATCTGGTAGCAATGCTAGATGATAAGCCACGCCCCCAACCTTCTCGAGAATCTCAAAAGGACCAATAAATCTCGGTGTCAGCTTACCCTTGCGACCGAACCTCATCACCTTTCGGAAAGGTGACACACGCAAGAATACATGCTCTCCCACCTCGAAGTGTAACGGCCTCCGGTGAGTGTTTGCGTAGCTAGCCTGTTGATCCTGGGCCACCTTAATCCTGCATCGGATCAACTCCACTGCATCAGTCATCTGCTGAATCATATGAGGACTCTCAACCTGACTCTCGCCAACCTCGTCCCAAAACAGAGGGGTACGACAACGACGTCCATAAGTGCCTCAAATGGTGTCATGCCAATGCTGCGATGGTAACTATTGTTGTAAGCGAACTCCACCAATGGTAAATTATCATGCCACGCTGGACCAAAATCCATCACCGCTGCGCGAAGCATATCCTCTAAAGTTCGAATAGTACGCTTGGACTGTCCATCTGTATCTGGATGATAAGCCGTACTCAAGCTCAAATTAGTACCAAGGGCTCGCTGGAAACTACCCCAAAATATCGAGGTAAGTCTCGGATCTCTATCACTGACAATACTCAACGAAATTCCATGCAATCGAATGATCTCCCGCACATACAATTGCGTCATCCTATCAAAGGTATAATCGCGGTTATAGGGAAGAAAATGCAATGACTTCGATAATCGATCCACGACAACCCAAATAGCATCACAATTCCTGGAAGACAAGGGCAAGTGGGTGACAAAATCCATCGTCACATGCTCCCACTTTCACTCAGGAATCTCTAAGCTGTGAAGTAACCCTCCGGGTTGTCTAAACTCTGCCTTGACCTGCTGACACACAAGGCATCGGGATACAAACTGATAGACACTGCGCTTCATCCCTTTCCACCAAAATCGAGTGCGAAGATCCTTATACATCTTCATGCTGCCTGGATGTACAGAAAATCTACTACGGTGAGCTTGCGATAAGATCTCATCCCTCAAAGAAGAATCATCGGGTACTAAAACTCGACCAGAAAGACACAACAAACCGTCTCCTTGCAAATGAAAACCAGAAGTATTATCACCTTCCGCCAAACGGGCTAACTTCTGAGTCTTCAGATCAAAATTCTGAGCTTCCCGGATTCGTTGATACAAGGCTGGCTCTGCAAGCACAGAAGAAACACGAATCCCTTGCTGTTCTTTCTTATGACAGAACGTGAATCCCAAAGAACAACACTCCTTCACTACCTTCGAAACCGAACTGGTACGAATGGAACTCACATAGACTTCGCGACTAAGCGCATCAGCAATGGGGTTTGAAGAACCTGGATGGTACTTGATCTCACAATCATAATCCTTCAACAGATCCATCCAACGACGCTGCCGCATGTTCAACTCAGTGTGAGTGAACAGATACTTCAAACTCTTATGATCGGTAAAGATCTCAAATCTTTCTCCGTACAAATAGTGACGCTATATCTTCAGAGCAAAGACAATGGATGCAAGCTCTAAATCATGTACGTGATAGTTCTCCTCGTGAGTTTTCAATTGTCTGGAAGCATACGTGATCACATGGTCATTCTGAGTCAACACGCACCCCAAACCCTGGAGAGAAGCATCAGTGTAGACTACAAACCCACCTGATCCAAACGGCAAAGCAAGAACTGGAGCTGTCGTCAAACGACGTCTTAACTCACAAAAACTATCTTCACAAGCATCAGACCACACGAAAGAAGCATCTTTATTTGTCAATTGTTTCAAAGGCCTAGTTATCTGAGAAAACTTCTCCACAAAACTCCGGTAGTACCCTGCCAAACCAAGGAAACTACGAATCTCAGAAGCTGTAGTCGGACGCGACCAATTTAGAATAGCCTCTGTCTTGCTGGGGTCAACAGATACGCCCTCCTGAGAAATGACATGACCAAGGAATACAACTCGGTCAATCCAGAAGTCACACTTGCTCAACTTCGCGTACAACTGTCTCTCTCTCAAGACCTGAAGTACAGTGTAGAGATGGTAGGCATGCTCATCCATGCTGTGAGAATAAACCAAGATATCATTGATGAACACTACCACGAACTTATCCAGAAAGTCGCGGAACACCCTGTTCATCAGATCCATAAAAACAGCTGGAGCATTCGTAAGATCAAACGACATCACTAGAAACTCATAGTGTCCATACTGTGTACGAAATGCTGTCTTAGGAACACCCTCCTGCCGAACTCGCAACTGATGATACCCAGACCGAAGATCAATCTTCGAATAGACAAAAGTACCCAGCAACTGATCAAAGAGATCATCTAACCGCGGAAGATGATACTTATTCTTCACTGTCACTTGATTCAACTGACGGTAATCAATACACAACCGCATCGAACCATCATTCTTCTTGACAAACAACATTGGGGCTCCCCATGGCGAAACACTGGGTCGAATTTAGCCCTTATCAAGAAGATCTTGCAATTGCTTCTGCAGCTCTTTCATCTCTGATGGTGCTAAATGGTAAGGAGCTCTGGAAATCGGTGCGGGTAACTCAATGCCAAACTCAATCTCCCGTACTGGTGGCAAACTTGGAATTTCATCCGGAAACACATCTGGAAAATCACGAACCACTGGTATCTCCTAGATATCTGGCTCCCCTAAGGATGCGTCAATGACATAGATAAGGTAGCCTTCCCCGCCAGACTCTAAAGCACGCCGGGCCTTCAGAGCAGAAACCACTAGCATCGGGGGTCGCGCTCCCTCACCATAGAAATACCAAGACTCGCCATCCTCCAGTCGAAACTGAACAAATCTCTGATAGCAATCCACTATCGCGCGGTAGGTAGTCAGGGGATCTATCCCAATGATACAATCGAAATCCTACATGGCTAGAATCATCAGGTTAGCACTAAGCTGATACCCCTCGAAATCCAAAACACAACCCACAACTAGACGCTTGGCTAAAACCTCGCTACCCATAGGGGTAGAAACCACTAGCAAAACGTCTAAAGGTATGTATGACAACTTATACTTCTTAGCAAAACGTGCTAATATGAAAGAATGTGATGCACCGGTATCAATCAAAACATATGCAGGAAAACCACATAAACTACAGATACCTACGATCATCCGATCACTGTCAGTCTCTGCCTGTTCTTGGTTAAACGCAAAGACCCCGAGAAGGAGTCTGAGCAGGCTACCGCTGAGACTGTTGCAGCTGCTGACGCTGCTGTGAATACTGCTGCTAAAAAGGTGGCTGAACAGATGCCTGAGAACCTCCGAAACCACTCGCTGCCCCAATCAGCATCAGACAATCCCTTTTCATGTGACCCTCCTGGCCACACTGGAAACATGCATTGGTCGATCGACCACACTGCCCTGGCGGATGCCTGCGTCTGCATTGACGACATTGGTTCGGTCTCTGACCACCAAAATTATGCACTCCACCAGATCCAGATGAAGAAGAAGAAGTACCTCCTGGTTTCTTGAAAGATTGTCCCTTCGGACCCAAAGTACTGGCACTCGCTGACCTGGAAAAAGAAGAGAAAAGTCCTCTTTTCCTCCGAATACTGTCCTCTGCCTGGCGGAAATGGTCCACCAAGTCCTCGTAGGTCATATCACCGCCCACAGCAACCATCCGATGAATTTAGGATTCAGACCCTGAAAAAAATGGTCGTACTTTGCCATAGAACTATCAGCAATGTGAGGACAATAAGGTAGCAGATTAAAGAACTTCTTGTAGTAGCCCGTAAACAAAATCAATAATTAAGAAATTAATCATAATTACTTGGGTAGAGTTCGAAAGCTCCGAAGGTGAGTTCGGAAGCTCCGAACAGGATCGGAATCTCCGATGCAGGATCGGAAGCTCCGATGGTATTACGTCAGGCATGACGTGTGTCAAGATCGGAAGCTCCGATCAGGATCGGAAGCTCCGATCACCCCTATCCGAAGTCAACAAGTGATATTTTGACACGTGGCAGATCAGGATCTTCGGAAGCTCCGATGGCAGGATCGGATGTTCCGATCGAGGTTCGGACGTTCCAATCGAGGATCGAAGGTTCCGATCGTTGTCTATAAATAGAAGGCCGAGAATTCACTTTCAATTGCCAATTCCAGATTTCCTCTTTATTCTAGTCGTATTCAAGTTGTTATAGCCTTCCTAGGCTTGCCCCAGGAGTCGTCGAGGCGTTCGATAGTCGTAGCGGAGTTGTGCCCAAGTTCTGGAGGCATCGACATCAAAGGGCTAACGACGAACGAAGGTATAGCTTTTGCTTCCTATAAATATTTAGGAGTATGCAATAGCTTAGTTAAGGCTTTTAGAGCACTATAATGATAGTAGTATCATTTGGCAGTGTAGAGCAGACTATAGGCGTTGACCTAGAGTTGGTAGAGCTTGCATTGATTTGAGGTACGAAAGTACTGTTCGAGATATCCTGAGTGAGTATGCATGTATTATGTGACTGCATGGTTTATATGTCATTGATTTATGCTGCATTCATTTGCATACTGAGCTATCTCCTTCGAGATGTCTGTTAGTAGGGTTTTTTCCCTATCCTGTTAGTGGTTGGACTTCCATCGATTTGGGTCCAGCATATCCAATTGTATTTCGGTATGGGAGCCACCTCCTGAAGCAACGGCACAGCGTGCTACATACCAAGGCCCAGTCTGTCTCTGTTATCTGATCCTTGACCTCGAGTTTATAGGGAGTTCACTTTGCATGCATGTATACTCATACTCTTGTACTGAGCATTATATGCTCACGTCTCGTACTTTGTGTTTCTGGACACCCTATTCCATGGGGCAGGTTTGCGATTGGACAAGGCGGGTGGATCCAAGAGGGGCTAGGCAGTGGTTGGCCAGCTGGAGCTTCGTCTAGGTTTTATTTCTGTTGTTTTGGGTTAATACAACTATTCGATTTGGTTGTATAATATTTGGATAAATTACAGATTCCTTTCCTTGGGATTGTATTTATTTATGGTTTCCGCAGTTTATTCTGATATTTATTTTATTAAGTTATTTGCATGCCTAAGTTCTGTTTAGTAGGTGATCCGGGTAAGGGTCACTACATTTATGGTATCAGAGCATGCAAAAGTATTCTTGGGATTTAGTCTCATCATGAGGTATTTTTGTAGATGGCAAACTACGATGATGAGAGTAGCCAAGGAAGTGGAGGCGGTCGTTGGGACGATGCCGACCGAGAGCATCGTCGAGAACGGCGTCATCGTCATCATGACAAAGAGCGTTTCACTGTACGTCGATTCTTAGCTATGGGTCCTAAGCCCTTAAATGGAGGTGAGTCTCCGGAGGATGCGGAGAACTGGTTAGACTGCATGGAGACGACTTTTCAGACTTTCCAATGCACCGAGGAGCAGAAGATGGAGACCCTGGGTTATCTTCTGGATAGATGTGCGCGTAGGTGGTGGAGGTTTACTTCTGCACCTTTTGTTGCGGCGAGAGGAGTGGCCACCTGTGCTGATTTCCGCACAGCTTTTCTGAAGCTGTATTTTCCTCCTGCACTCCGTCAGTCGAAGGCAGGCGAGCTTCTGAGTCTGCGACAGGGAGCCATGTCTATTGACAAAGCAGAAGTTCTTTGATATGCTATCCTATTGCCCCGAGATTGCTGACAGCTCTGGGATGAAGTATAATCTGTTCCTTCAGGGCCTTAACCCTGAGATCCATGACCGTGTGGCGGTTGGTGACGAAATGTCCTACGAGGGTTTGGTGAGCCGTTGTCACCAGGCGGAGGACAGCATTTGGCGGAATAGGTCTTTCCCTCAGTCGAGGCCTGTTAGTTCTTTGGGTCCCCGTGCCCAATATTTCAAGAAGTCTGGATCTACTTCTTGTTCCTCTGGCTCTGCTGGTGTTGTTCGTTTCGGTAAGAAGGACAAGTGTGATCACTGTGGGAAGAACCATCCATCCGACAAGTACCGTAGAGCTTCTGGAGCTTGTTTCCGTTGTGGAGAGACTGGTCATATCCGAAGGGATTGTCCACTATCTGGGGGAGGCGGTTCTGGTTCTGGTTCAGGATCTGGTTCTCAGGCCACCGTACAACAGAGGTCACAGGGACAGCCTGCTGGGAGTTCTCGTTTGAGGCCATGAGCTTCTGGCTAGGTGTTTGCCCTGAGACATGATCAGGCAGTGGAGGAGAATGAGAAAGTCATCACAGGTACATTTCTGCTTCATGGTATACCTGCTCTTGTACTTATTGACACTGGTGCATCTCATTCCTTCATTTCTGCACGTTTTGTTAAGAGGCATAAGTTACCATGCATTGCACTAGATGTAGTGATGTCTGTTTCTACTCCGACGGGCCAATCTGCTTTGGCTAAGCATCTAGTGATGGGTTGCCCTTTAGAGTTCTAAGGGAACATTATGTTAGCAAATCTCATGGTCCTGGCGATGGACGACTTTGACTGCATTCTGGGAATAGATATGTTGACTACCTATCGAGCTTCAGTGGACTGCTATCAGAGATTAGTACGCTTTCATCCGAAAGGGAGCGAAAGCTGGTTTTTCTATGGTGAGGGAGCGCGACCCCCGATGCCTTTGGTATCAGCTTTGAGAGCCTGTCGAGCTCTAGAGTCTGGCGGGGAAGGCTACCTTATCTATGCAGTTGATTTGTCCGCTGAGAGTATTGGGATAGAGAGCATTCTTGTTGTGGATGAATTCCCAGATGTATTTCCTGATGAGATTCCGGGTTTTCCTCATGTTAGAGAAGTCGAGTTTGGCATAGAGTTGATGCCGGGTACTTCGTCTATTTCTCGAGCACCGTATCGTCTGGCTCCGTCAGAGATGCGTGAGTTGAAGAATCAGCTACATGATCTTTTGGACAAGGGGTAAATTCGTCCTAGTGTATCTCCTTGGGGAGCTCCTTTTCTTTTTGTAAAGAATAAGGATTGGTTGATGCGGCTGTGCATTGATTATCGGCAGCTGAATTGAGTCACTGTGAAGAACAAGTATCCGTTGCCTCGTATTGATGACTTGTTTGATCAGCTGCAGGGCACGTCAGTTTACTCCAAGATTGACTTGAGATCTGGGTATCATCAGTTGAGAGTCCGTGATCAGGACGTAGCCAAGACTGCATTCCGTACTCTCTATGGGCATTATGAGTTTCTAGTGATACCATTTGGTTTGACTAATGCGCCGGCTATAGTCATGGATCTGATGAACCGTGTCTTCAGGAAGTATTTGGACAAGTTTGTCGTGGTCTTCATTGACGACATCTTGGTGTATTCGTGTAATACGGAAGAGCATGTTTCTCACTTGCGGTTGGTACTGCAGAATCTTCGGGATGAGCAGTTGTACGCCAAACTGAGCAAGTGTGAGTTTTGGATGGATCGAGTAGTCTTTCTTGGCCATATCATATCCAGGGAAGGGATTTCTGTTGATCCAAGCAAGATTGAAGCGGTACTTAATTGGTCGCGTCCAACGACGATTACTGAGATCCGTAGTTTTCTGGGTCTAGCAGGGTATTATCGTCGCTTCATTCTGAACTTCTCTCAACTAGCTCGACCTTTAACGCAGCTTACCCGCAAGGGTGTGGATTTCGAGTGGTCCTCTGAGTGTGAGGAAAACTTCTGTGAGCTTCGATGGCGGTTGACTTCTGCGCCGGTGTTGGCATTACCGTCAGGATTTGGATGGTATGTGGTATACACTGATGCTTCTCTTCAGGGGTTAGGTTGTGTTCTGACTCAGAATGGGCATGTGATCGCATACGCTTCTAGACAGCTGAAGCTTCACGAGGACAACTACCCAGTCCATGATTTGGAGTTAGCAGCCATTGTGTTCGCTTTGAAGATCTGGCGTCATTATCTGTATGGCGAGAAATTTGAGATCTTCACCGACCATAAGAGTCTCAAGTATTTGTTCACTCAGGCGGAGATGAACATGAGGCAGAGACATTGGATGGACTTGCTTAAGGACTATGATTGCAAGATTAAGTACCATCCGGGAGCTGCTAATCTCACTGCTGATGCTTTGAGTCGCAAGGTGCGACTATCCGCACTTCAGAATTGTTCGATGTCTAGTGCGATCAGTGACTGTTTTACTTCAGGTTATACCTTCAAGCATAAGAAAGGTATGCAGAGTATCCAGATGTTTGCAATATTATCTGAGCCAGCTTTGTATTCGCGGATTCGAGATGCTCAGATGTCTGATTCGAAGACCCAGCATTTAGCTCGTCTAGCTAACGAGGGTAGCTCGTCTGGATTTCACTATCAGTCAGATGGCTTTTTGTGTTTTTTTGGTAGGCTTGTGATTCCGCAGGATGAAGAGTTGCGAGAGGAGATTTTGTCTCAGGAACATCGCACTAAGTTGAATATTCATCCCGGGAGCAACAAGATGTACAAGGATCTACGTACTCATTTCTGGTGGAAGGGAATGAAATGCAGTGTTTATCAGTATGTTTCGAGATGTTTGGTGTGCCAATAGGTCAAGGCAGAGCATCGACGACCTGGAGGATTGCTTCACAGTCTGCCTATTCTTGAATGGAAATGAGAGTTTATCACAATGGACTTTGTGACCCATTTGCCGGTATCCCCGAGGAAATATGATGCTATCTAGGTTGTGGTGGACCGACTCACCAAGTCAGCGCATTTCATTGCCTATAGCCGAGAGTACTCTGTGGATCGCATAGCACGGATGTACATTCAGGAGATCGTTCGACTTCATGGAGTGCCTGTGAGCATTGTCAGCAATCGAGACCCCAGGTTTACTTCTAGGTTCTGAGGGAGTGTTCAGCGTGCGATGGGCACCACTCTCAGTCTGAGTACCGCCTATCATCCGGAGACCGATGGACAGTCAGGGCGCACTATCCGTACTTTGGAGGATATGCTTAGAGCGTGCGTCATGGATTTTGGTTCAGCCTGGCAGGATCATTTTCCATTGATCGAGTTCGCGTACAACAACATCTATCATACTAGTATTGGAATGGCACCTTTTGAGGCGTTGTACGGGCGACGTTGTCGTACTCCACTCTTCTGGGAAGAAGTAAGGAGAGACAGGCTGAGGGACCGGAGTTTATCCAGCAGGCGATAGACATTGTTGATCAGATCAAGAAACGGATTAAGACTGCACAGGATCGTCAGGCCAGCTATGCTAATACCAAGCGTAGGCCTTTGCAGTTCGATGTCGGGGAGAAAGTGTTTCTGAGAGTGTCACCTTTCCGCAAGATTCTCAGATTTGGCCTTAAGGGCAAGTTGTCTCCCAGATTTATTGGTCCGTTTGAGATCTTGGAAAGCATTGGCGATTTGGCTTATCGACTAGCTTTGCCACCGCATCTTTCCAGTATTCACGACGTGTTCCACGTATCTCTATTGCGACGTTATGTGGCGGATAAGTCTCATATTCTGCAGCGGTCTGAGGTTCAGGTGAGCAAGGATTTGACTTATGTTGAGAAACCTATTCGTATCCTGGATTATAAGGATAAGGTTTTGCGGAACAAAGTCATTCCTCTGGTTTTAGTTCAGTGGTAATGCCGAGGCACTAAGGAGGCTACTTGGGAACTTGAAGACAGGATGCGTGAAGACCATCCTGAGTTCTTCTGATTTCATTCTTAAAGTTGTATTCAGTTGCAAACTCTGTAAACGTTTGATTTGAATAAAGAATGTTTCTGATTTCTGTATTTCATTCAGTACTTAAGATCTGATTTCGAGGATGAAATATCTTAAGTGGGGGAGAATGTAGTAGCCCGTAACCAAAATCAGTAATTAAGGAATTAATCATAATTACTTGGGTAGAGTTTGGAAGCTCCGAAGGTGAGTTCGGAAGCTCCGAACAGGATCGGAAGCTCCGAACAGGATTAGAAGCTCTGATGCAGGATCGGAAGCTCCGATGGTATTACGTCAGGCATGACGTGTGTCAAGATCGGAAGCTCCGATCAGGATCGGAAGCTCCGATCACCCCTATCCGAAGTCAACAAGTGATATTTTGACACATGGCAGATCAGGATCTTCGGACGCTCCGATGGCAGGATCGGACGTTCCGATCAAGGTTCGGACGTTCCGATCGAGGATTGGAGGTTCCGATCATTGTCTATAAATAGAAGGCCGAGAATTCACTTTCAATTGCCAATTCTGGATTTCCTCTTTACTCTAGTCGTATTCGAGTTGTTACAGCCTTCCTAGGCTTGCCCCGGGAGTCGTCGAGGTGTTCGATAGTCGTAGCGGAGTTGTGCCCAAGTTCTGGAGGCATCGACATCAAAGGGCTAACGACGGACGAAGGTATAGCTTTTGCTTTCTATAAATATTTAGGAGTATGCAATAGCTTAGTTAAGGCTTTTAGAGCATTATAATGATAGTAGTATCATTTGGCAGTGTAGAGCAGACTATAGGCGTGGACCTAGAGTTGGTAGAGCTTGCACTGATTTGAGGTACGAAAGTACTGTTCGAGATATCCTGACTGAGTATGCATGTATTATGTGACTGAATGGTTTATATGTCATTGATTTATGCTGCATTCATTTGCATACTGAGCTATCTCCTTCGAGATGTCTGTTAGTAGGGTTTTTTCCCTATCCTGTTAGTGGTTGGACTTCCATCGATTTGAGTCCTGCATATCCACTTGTATTTCGGTGTGGGAGCCACCTCCTGAAGCGACGGCACAGCGTGCTACATACCAAGGCCCAGTCTGTCTCTGTTATCTGATCCTTGACCTCGAGTTTATAGGGAGTTCACTTTGCATGCATGTATACTCATACTCTTGTACTGAGCGTTATATGCTCACGTCTCGTACTCTGTGTTTTTGGACACCCTATTCCATGGGGCAGGTTTGCGATTGGACGAGGCGGGTGGATCCAAGAGAGGCTAGGCAGTGGTTGGTCAGCTGGAGCTTCGTCTAGGTTTTATTTCTGTTGTTTTGGGTTGATACAGCTATTCGATTTGGTTGTATAATATTTGGATAAATTACAGATTCCTTTCCTTGGGATTGTATTTATTTATGGTTTCCGCAGTTTATTCTGATATCTATTTTATTAAGTTATTTGCATGCCTAAGTTTTGTTTAGTAGGTGATCCGGGTAAGGGTCACTAACTTCTGCTGGTATTCCTCGATCGTCATCGTACCCTTTCACAAACTCAGTAACTCACTAGCTTTTGCCTGCCGTAGAGCTGGAGGAAAATACAGTCTCTGATAAGCAGTACGGAACTCGGTCCACGTAGCTGCTCCTCTCGCTGCTATGAATGGTGCAGAAGTAGATTTCCACCACTTCCTCGCTCGACTCTCAAGCATAAAGGCAAGAATCTCCATTTTATCCTCATCTGTGCAACGGAACTCCTGAAAAAAATGCTCCATCCTCTCAAGCCAATCCTCAGCCTTCTCAGGCGTCTTACCTCCTGTCAAAGGCTTCGGGCTAACCTCCTTAAATCTATGCATGCTCACTCGTCTGCGCTCCTCACGATGACCTCGACGACGTCTACGATCACTCGGATCGCCCCATCGACCGCCGCCTCCGCTATCGTGGCTCTCATCGTAATCTGCCATCTGTTGCATAAGAACAGATAATCACTAAATTCGCTTTTACGAAATTCCCAGTGCAATGCGCTCTGATACAAAAAAGTGTAGTGACCCAACCCGGATCAACTATCCAATCAGAGTTATAATTAAGCGCATGCAATAATACTAAAGCAAAAGGAGCGGATAAATTTAAAGTACAAAAAATTCAATCGGCAGAATGTAACCGACGATAACACAAGTGTATAAATACCATTATACAACCAAATCAAAGGTTCAGGGTAAACAAATCCCTACCCTCTAAAATCTCATACTCTCGGATCCTCAATCCTGCTGAGAGCCGCCAGGACCGTCCAGCCTCAAACCTACCCCGCCACAAGGTACACCACAATACCCAAACACAGGGGCGTGAGCGACAACGCTCAATACGGAAGCAATGATATTAGTACAATATGCGCACACAGATGATTTAAAAACCCAGGTAAAACATGAAACGACCCTGACTCAACATAAGTAATAATTAAATAAAATGCGTATTTTTCAGAAAATTTATAAAAATTTCGGCTTGACCTATTTGTTTAAGTGAAAACACGTCTGTCTCAGACAACAAACAAAATAAAATGAAAGAAATAAACAACCAACGATACAAGTAAACTAAACCGAGAAAAGAACGAGAATCCAAGGAAGAGATTCGACATAACAAATATCCAAAGTGTTTAAAAATCTAATGTTTACATGCCCAAAACAATTCTAACTAAACATTACATATACATTTGACAAATAAGCAAAATAAATGTTTCATAACATATAAATTCTAGTAACTATGCGGAAGACGAGCATAGGTCGGAGGGATGTGCTGTGCCCGCATCGCAGTCCACTCGATAGTCTAGCCCCTCGATCTAAATGAAATACTCCTCACCTGAAAACAATAAGTGTAGTGAGTCTAAAAGACTCAGCAAAAATATGAGGGGATAACGAGTACTACGTAAATACAAGCACGCGCAGATTTAAAATAACATATACTAAAAATACTTTTGTTTTGTGCCCTTACTTTAAACAAAATAGACTTATAAAATGGGAGAACATAAATATAACATATGCATGGCTAAGTCATAAATAATCAATGTAACTGCATAAAATGTACTGAAACATAGTCATAAAAACTGTGAACTGTAATTGTATCTGAATATGTAACTGAATAAACTGTTCTGTAACATAGACATAAATATTTTAGAGCACTATAATGATAGTAGTATCATTTGGCAGTGTAGAGCAGACTATAGGCGTAGACCTAGAGCTGGTAGAGCTTGCACTGATTTGAGGTACGAAAGTACTGTTCGAGATATCCTGACTGAGTATGCATGTATTATGTGACTGCATGGTTTATATGTCATTGATTTATGCTGCATTCATTTGCATACTGAGCTATCTCCTTCGAGATGTCTGTTAGTAGGGTTTTTTCCCTATCCTGTTAGTGGTTGGACTTTCATCGATTTGAGTCCGGCATATCCACTTGTATTTCGGTATGGGAGCCACCTCCTAAAGCTACATACCAGGGCCCGGTCTGTCTCTGTTATCTGATCCTCGACCTCGAGTTTATAGGGAGTTCACTTTGCATGCATGTATACTCATACTCTTGTACTGAGCGTTATATGCTCACGTCTCGTACCCTGTGTTTCTGGACACACTATTCCATGGGACAGGTTTGCGATTGGACGAGGCGGGTGGATCCAAGAGGGGCTAGGCAGTGGTTGGCCAGCTGGAGCTTCGTCTAGGTTTTATTTCTGTTGTTTTGGGTTGATACAGCTATTCAATTTGATAGTATAATATTTGGATAAATTACAGATTCCTTTCCTTGGGATTGTATTTATTTATGGTTTCCGCAGTTTATTCTGATATCTGTTTTATTAAGTTATTTGCATGCCTAAGTTCTGTTTAGTAAGTGATCCGGGTAAGGGTCACTACACTTCTGCTGGTATTCCTCGATCGTCATCGTACCCTGTCGCAAACTCAGTAACTCACTAGCTTTCGCCTGCCGTAGAGCTGGAGGAAAATACAGTCTCTGATAAGCAGTACGGAACTCGATCCATGTAGCTGCTCCTCTCGCTGCTATGAATGGTGTGGAAGTAGATCTCCACCACTTCCTCGCTCGACTCTCAAGCATAAAGGCAAGAATATCCATTTTATCCTCGTCTGTGCAACGGAACTCCTGAAAACAATGCTCCATCCTTTCAAGCCAATCCTCAGCCTTCTCAGGCGTCTCACCTCCTGTCAAAAGCTTCGGGCTAACCTCCTTAAATCTATGCATGCTCACTCGTCTGCGCTCCTCACGATGACCTCGACGACGTCTACGATCACTCGGATCGCCCCATCGACCGTCGCCTCCGATATCGTGGCTCTCATCGTAATCTGCCATCTGTTGCATAAGAACAGATAATCACTAAATCCGCTTTTACGAAATTCCCAGTGCAATGCGCTCTGATACAAAAAAGTGTAGTGACCCAACCCGGATCAACTATCTAATCAGAGTTATAATTAAGCGCATGCAATAATACAAAAGCAAAAGGAGCGGATAAATTTAAAGTACAAAAAATCCAATCGGCAGAATGCAACCGACGATAACACACGTGTATAAATACCATTATACAACCAAATCAAAGGTTCAGGGTAAAAAAATCCCTACCCTCTAAAATCTCATACTCTCGGATCCTCAATCCTGCTGAGAGCCGCCAGGACCGTCCAGCCTCAAACCTACCCCGCCACAAGGTACACCACAATACCCAAACACAGGGGCGTGAGCGACAATGCTCAATACGGAAGCAATGATATAAGTACAATATGCGCACACAGATGATTTAAAAACCCAGGTAAAACATGAAACGACCCTGACTCAACATAAGTAATAATTAAATAAAATGCGTATTTTTCAGAAAATTTATAAAAATTTCGGCTTGAACTATTTGTTTAAGTGAAAACCCGCCTGTCTCATACAACAAACAAAGTAAAATGAAAGAAATAAACAACCGACGATACAAGTAAACTAAACCGAGAAAAGAACGAGAACCCAAGGAAGAGATTCGACATAACAAATATCCAAAGTGTTTAAAAATCTAATGTTTACATGCCCAAAATAATTCTAACTAAACATTACATATACATTTGACAAATAAGCAAAATAAATGCTTCATAACATATAAATTCTAGTAACTATGCGGAAGACGAGCATAGGTCGGAGGGATGTGCCGTGCCCGCATCGCAGTTCACTCGATAGTCTAGCCCCTCGATCTAAATGAAATACTCCTCACCTGAAAACAATAAGTGTAGTGAGTCTAAAAGACTCAGCAAAAATATGAGGGGATAACGAGTACTACGTAAATACAAGCACACGCAGATTTAAAATAGCATATACTAAAAATACTTTTGTTTTGTGCCCTTACTTTAAACAAAATATACTTATAAAATGAGAGAACATAAATATAACATATTCATGGCTAAGTCATAAATAATCAATGTAACTGCATAAAATGTACTGGAACATAGTCATAAAAACTGTGAACTGTAACTGTATCTGAATATGTAACTGAATAAACTGTTCTGTAACATAGACATAAATATTTGAACTTAGATCCTTGAATTGTGACTATGTGATTCGATCATGATCATGATTGCAGTGCACTATGCCGCAAGGAAGTCAGGATTTCTCCCAACCCGTCTTGCCCGTACTTGGTAAGGGAAGCTAGGATTTCTCCCGGCCCGTCCAAACCAATAAATTTGGTAAGGGAAGCCAGAATGTCTCCCAGCCCGTCCAAACCCATACTTTCTATAGTCACAATCATCTCACTTCGTTCCTAAAAATATTTATTTCTTTCATTCTTGATTCATGAACTTAGCATGCATATGTAGATTTAATTTATTTGACAATATTTACTCAATAATCATGCAAGAGACTCAAATGTGGATGACCGGGATGAAAAACATGATTTACTACGAGGAAAGTATGATGGTAAGTGACTGCCCCTAAGCTAGTCTTAACCAAACAAACATACCTCGAGCATTCGAACCCTAAAATCCATAACTTGACCATTCCTTATCTAAATTGACTTTTGTTTGAACCAACACCCTCTATACATCCTAAACAAACCCAAGGACTAGGTTATAGCCTTCAAAGACCACCCGAACAGTCCATTCAAAATGGATTTCCGGGCAGCCCTCAAACTTATCAAAATTCTGCACTAGCCACGCCAACTTGAGAAATTCCTAACTTGGCCAAAACTAACCCGATTCGCTCACAATTTGAACCGACACAACCACAACGTCCCAAACTTGAATTATGACC
This sequence comes from Henckelia pumila, assembly GCF_033568475.1. Taxonomy (NCBI): domain Eukaryota; kingdom Viridiplantae; phylum Streptophyta; class Magnoliopsida; order Lamiales; family Gesneriaceae; genus Henckelia; species Henckelia pumila. The sequence goes on from NC_133123.1 coordinate 72,092,291, forward strand.
AGACCAACCCTGCACAGACCACCGAACCAGCCCCCCACTGAACCGATTTCTGACAGCCCACGACAAACACAAAAACATTTTGCACCAAGACTCAACCTGAACATTGACCTCTCCAACCATGAACCACTAAATTTATAGATTTCCAGCCTATCAACCAACACCATCAATATCACTTAGACCACATTGAACCATCGAGTAGAGCCCTCTCACCCAAAGCTAGCTCGAAGGCCAAAATCTTGACCGACTTATACCAAATGGAGTTCCCTTCTACACGAACACTCATCCCACCAATATGCCCACAACTCCAGCTCCTTATACCATCTCAACTTCACCCAATGCACCATTAAAACACCCCATAACCTGATTAGGCAGCCCCTAACACCATACAATCCAATTTCAGAGATCGAGCTCAAACGGCTCAAGAATACAAGCTGAAATTTTTAAATTGATCAAGCAACCTCAAGCATTAACCGATACATGATACATTGATCATTCCAACTCAAAAACATCATCAAGATTTCAAAATAAAATAGGGGCCATAGCATCACACACTGAAAATTTCGAAATTGAGCCAAAGCTTGCCAAGATTCATCTCCAACAACACATTCAACTCATTTTAGCAATAAATACGAGATGGATTTCGAAATACACAAGTCACCCCACTGTTTTCTACTGTAAAACCGAAACTATAGCTTAGTCATCAAGAAAAATTTGAATGTAAGTCAAGAACAAAACATAAAATACAATAGCTTTTCTTGGGACGAAAGAAATGGCATATACTTGCCTTGTCTCCAAAAACTCAAGAAAAGAGATGGAATGAGGGCTGAAAATTGAGAAACAAGCTGCTAAAACTTCTTGGGCTTGAGCTCTGGTGGTGGTGGCGGAGAGGCGGCGGCGCTGGTCGGATAAGTGAGGAGGAAGAGAAGCCGATGGTTGAAGGAGATTTTGAGAGAAAGGGGCGGCTCTTGCTTAGGGTTTGGGATTGGGTTTGTTTTTGTATTGTAAAATATATTTTAAGTGTATATGTGTGTATGTATAGGTAGGTAGGTGTGAGTGTGATTTTAAAAGGTGCTACTTATAAAAAATGTCACCCAACTTTAGCAACTTTTGGTCCTAAATTAACTTGCATCTTTAAAATACACAAGTTTGAAAAACCCAATTTAAAATATTAAATTGGATTTTTCCTTGTCCGGGATTAAAAATGCTAATTTTTGAAAAACTTAAAAATAAGCTCAAGAATGCGATAAAAACGATTTTCGACACCCGGAAAAAAATCTAAAATCAACATTCCATCTACTTTCCTCAATTCTCGAAAATATTAACTCTTGAAATAATATCTAGGAATTTACCGCCAAATTCCACCATCGCCGTAAGCCGGAACCGAAAGTCACTGAACTTAAAAAAATCTCAAGAATCATTAATTTGATTATTTGAGCAACTTAAACCTTAAAAGAATTTAAACAATAATTTAGAAATTAAAATCAACACTTTAAATATTTTGATGTCACAGCGGTAAATTTAATATTTAAACAATAAACAGAGCTATTAAAATAATTTAAACAAACTAGACTAGCATTTAAAAATAATTTAAATAAATACACAAGCGGAATAAAAACCTTTAAAATGACTTGTACAGTTAAAAGCATTTAAATATGTAGGCTATACATTTAAAATAATTTAAAATAGCTAACCGCTAAACTTAAGTTATTTAAAATAAATAAGTTGGACAATCAAAAGTATTTAAATAAATAAGCTAACCAGTTAAAATTATTTAAATGAATAAACTAAACAATTAAAATAATTTAAATATGCAAGTTTAAAACTTTAAAATATTTAAAACAATTAAACTGCACAATAAATCATTTGAATAAATATGTAATATTTTATTAACACATAATTCACATAAAGAATTTAAATCAGATAAACAAATAATAATAACCCTAATATTTATTAAATTTAATGCATGCGATTTAGTAGATTGGATTTTAGGCGCCACAATTCCTTCCCCCCTTAAATGGAATCTCGTCCTCGAAATTCAAGACTTACTAACTAGGTTTGAATACCTTAGACCAGATCAACACTAAATTTTCTAACTTTGCACATACATGAGTTAGCCCAAATCAGCTTTCGTTGCGCACTTTGTTGCTTACTGCTATCTATATAGTCAAGGAAATGACTAACTCTTATTGCAAAATAAATTTGCAAATTCCTATTTATCCCCAAATTTGTAGCTTACGAGAAAATTCTAATCACTTTTTCCATGTGACTGTAAGAGTTTTAATTCGTCCCCTAAACTCCTTTAATATCTGATGCCTGCCTTAGTTTGATAACCTTAAATCCTGGATCGCAACTTAAATCAATAAATATCCGTAAAATCAATAAATAATTTATGTCGACCTTACACCTAACTTAAAGGCTTCCTAACAACGAAACTATGCTTAATGTCTAATCACCAGCTAAACTTAACTCATATAATCTAGAACTTGAGCTCTTAAGGAATTCACAAGTTCACAAAATACTTAGCAACTAACACTAAAATTTTCTAAATAGGCTAGCTAAGGGATTATACAATTCTATCTCGTTAGAACTCAGGATAAGAAATGGATATGACACATACTCCCGCAACAATTCTCTACTGCATGCCCAAACGATAAAACAAATTACCAATTTCCTCAACAATCGCATAAGGATCGACAAAATGAGTTAATTCCCTTATATTCCCAAATCGATAATATTACGGAACAATGATACCTTCAAGAACAACTTAATATCCATTTTGAAATTCTAAAGGTCTATGCCACGCATTAGCAGTGCTATGCTTCATGATCCTGGAATATGCTCAATCCCTTATTAGTTACTGCAACTCACAACACTTCTAAGTAAAATTAAAAATTTCCTTAAGCAACAACTCTAGTTCAGTTACCCTTCAAGTGGAACAAATGACTTTCCTCAACTTAGAATTGATCGACCTATTTCTATAAATAAATCTAAACTAATCCTTGAAAAGAAAACATAACCATAAAATCCGCTGGTGTTCAGTCCCAAGGTATAAACCGATAACATATAGAATCCCAGATAGGTGACTAAACAGATCTCAAGTATCCATTCACCAATTTATACGCTCATCTCTGGCATCTTTGATTCTACCAAAAGTTCAATTCTTAATTAAAATTTCCCAACAGATTTATCCACCTTTCTCTATCTCAGATGCAGCGACTAAGTAATCCATTCCTTGAAGCCAAAACATACCACGAGTTATTATCCCTTTATTGGATTAGATCGTCTCTAAGTACCAAATAATTCTTATATATCACCCGAAGACATATCTCAAATCCCTAGTTCAACTCGACAGCAAGTCTGAAAATCCAAAAATTCTCAAATTATTATATGTACAACCTGAATTCATATTTTGAGAACATAGTATACAATTGGACTACTCGCAGAGTTTGTAACCTGATCGTAACTGCTTCCTCATTGTTCCTCCAGTACCTTAGCATTTCATCGGTAAATAAATTTACATCTTATCTAGGAAACTACCTGAATATTTCATTCCTCATCCCGTACCCATAGCTGATGCATTAGTCTTACCGGTTGACATTCACAAAATCTTAGAACGCTAACATAAAGTACCCAAAAGTCTCTAGGGACAACTCTATTTTTTATCTCGTAACTGTTCACTCATTCAGCTTACCAAAATCATCTGGTTACTCTTAACAATCCTATTAAAAATTGAAACACCCATTCACTTAATTTACTACCAGGCAGTCTATTCGCTAGAACTAGATATAATTAGTAGTCATTCCTTAGAACACAACGATAACTTAGGATTTTATCTAACATTAACATTAATTTCCTACGGTCTAAACACTCACTATGCGGTTACGAGTCAAATTTCTACACGAGAAATCGAAATGATAGTTGAAACTATAATTCACCCAAGTTCCTGTCCTGGTGGATCAAGAAAAAAAAAACAAACATACAAGTAATGCCACTCAATACGAAATAAAATAGTGCAAGCATTACAAACAAACGAACTGAAAACAAAAATCTAGGTAAGTGAAAACAACTCACTCATAATTCAATTTTAGGGGTGAATGAATAATAATAGAGGCTCCATGAATAATGAATATGAACCAACAAGATATAAATCTCGCGATCTTTCACCCATGGGTAATGAAATCATACCCAACAATCAAAGCACAATTAAGACAGTTAGTATGACTTCAGTCGAGAGAGGTTCACACAAGTTAATAATCAGGGGAAACAACGGTGCTAAGACATATCCAGATGTCAACCACAACATAAGTAGATCACAAAAGAAAGTCGAGGTGAATCTTACTCACATCAACATGTGGCTCTAGAACCGAAGAAAAATTTCAAGAAGGGTAAGACATGAACAAGATTTTATTAAGAAGTTCAAACAATGCCAAAGTAGATGAATACAACGTTGACTGATGTCATACGAATTCATGAATGAACAATGGATGTGCAAAGAAATTTTGGATAATCTAAAGTATATGTTGCAACGGATTTGAGCATAGAAGAAGAAAAGAAAATAACGATTAGAATAATAGTTCACATAATTGAAAGACTCATAGTAACCAATTCTTTATTATCCAAAAATCATATTTGCCCAAATAAACGAAGAATATTCAACTATCCAAAATAATATAAAACCAAGTTTGTATCCCAAGTGTTCATATGAGTTCTATTCATAAACTTAACTGACTAAACACATGTCTAGAAATTCCTAAATAAACTATTTACTTAGTTGTACCCGATTAAAATCCAGTTATAAGAAAACAACTTACAGTAATAGCACACAATTAATATATCAAAATACGCAAGTTTAATGTTTCCCAACAAACTCCTACAATCTCATCAAAATTGTTAACACTACCTAATAACTCAAACAACAACCACGTACTGCCCAAAACTGGAAGGAATATTGGTACACCAATTCCGTTTAACTTGGAACCGCATGCTATAAAAATAAACAGTCAAATAGTACACTTTAAACTATAAAAGAAGTTTTAAACAAAAATAAACACTAAACTACACACTTAAATAAATTAAAAATCTAGTCTTGAAAATATTTTAAAAAGAAGATGACATCAAAACATTTAACGTATCAATTCAAGTATGACTAACATATAAAATTCTTTAAAAACTTATAAACTTTGAGGCGAGATTTCTTGAGTTTCTTGCAACCGGCAGTAGGCACAACCCAAACCAGAACCATGCTTTGATACCAACTGAAATGACCCTGACTCAACATAAGTAACAATTAAATAAAATGCGGATTTTTCAGAAAATTTATAAAAATTTCGGCATGACCTATTTGTTTAAGTGAAAACCCGCCTGTCTCAGACAACAAACAAAATAAAATGAAAAAAATAAACAACCGACGACACAAGTAAACTAAACCGAGAAAAGAACGAGAATCCAAGGAAGAGATTCGACATAACAAATATCCAAAGTGTTTAAAAATCTAATGTTTACATGCCCAAAACAATTCTAATTAAACATTACATATACATTTGACAAATAAGCAAAATAAATGCTTCATAACATATAAATTCTAGTAACTATGCGGAAGACGAGCATAGGACGGAGGGATGTGCCGTGCCCGCATCGCAGTCCACTCAATAGTCTAGCCCCTCGATCTAAATGAAATACTCCTCACCTGAAAACAATAAGTGTAGTGAGTCTAAAAAACTCAGCAAGAATATGAGGGGATAACGAGTATTACGTAAATACAAGCACACACAGATTTAAAATAGCATATACAAAAATACTTTTGTTTTGTGCTCTTACTTTAAACAAAATAGACTTCTAAAATAAGAAAACATAAATATAACATATTCATGGCTAAGTCATAAATAATCAATGTAACTGCATAAACTGTACTGAAACATAGTCATAAAAACTGTGAACTGTAACTGTATCTGAATATGTAACTGAATAAACTGTTCTGGAACATAGACATAAATATTTGAACTTAGATCCTTGAATTGTGACTCTGTGATTCGATCATGATCATGGCTGCAGTGCACTATGCTGCAAGAAAGTCAGGATTTCTCCCAACCCGTCTTGCCCATACTTGGTAAGGGAAGCTAGGATTTCTCCCGGCCCGTCCAAACCCATAAATTTGGTAAGGAAAGCCAGAACGTCTCCCAGCCCGTCCAAACCCATACTTTCTATAGTCACAATCATCTCACTTCGTTCCTAAAAATATTTATTTCTTTCATTCTTGATTCATGAACTTAGCATGCATATGTAGATGTAATGTATTTGAAAATATTTACTCAATGATCATGCAAGGGACTCAAATGTGGATGACCGGGATGAAAAAACATGATTTAGAACGAGGAAAGTATGATGGTAAGTGACTACCCCTAAGCTAGTCTTAACCAAACAAACATACCTCGAGCATTCGAACCCTAAAATCCATAACTTGACCATTCCTTATCTAAATTGACTTTTGTTTGAACCAACACCCTCTATACATCCTAAACAAACCCAAGGACAAGGTTATAGCCTTCAAATACCACCCGAACAATCCGTTCAAAATGGATTTCCGGGCAGCCCTCAAACTTATCAAAATTCTGCACTAGACACGCCAAATTGAGAAATTCCTAACTTAGCCAAAACTAACCCGATTCGCTCCCAATTTGAACCGACACGACCACAAAGTCCCAAACTTGACTTAGGACCAGACCAACCCTGCACAAACCAACGAACCACCCCCCCCCCCAAAAAAAAAAACCGATTCCTTATAGCCCACGACAAAAACAAAAGAATTCTGCACCAAGACTCAACTTGAACTTTGACCTCTCCAACCATGAACCAATAAATTTATAGATTTCCAGCCTACCAACCAACACCATCAACATCACTTAGACCACATTGAACCATCGAGTAGAGCCCTCTCACCCAAAGCTAGCTCGAAGGCCAAAATCTTGACCGACTTACACCAAATGGGGTTCCCTTCTACACGAACACTCATCCCACCAATATGCCTACAACTCCAGCTCCTTATACCATCTCAACTTTACCCAATGCACCATTCAAACACCCCATACCCTGCTTAGGCAGCCCCTAACACCATACAATCCAATTTCAAAAATCGAACTCAAACGGCTCATGAACACAAGCTGAAAATTTTAAATTGATCAATCAACCTCAAGAATTAACCGATACATGATACATTGCTCATTCCAACTCCAAAACATCATCAAGATTTCAAACTAAAATAGGGGCCATAGCATCACACACTGAAAATTTCTAAATTGAGCCAAAGCTTGCCAAGATTCATCTCCAACAACACATTCAAATCATTTTAGCAATAAATACGAGATGGATTTCGAAATTGTGAGACCTCGATTCTAAACATCTAATCTTGGGATTAAACAACACTAAGACAGACAATAACCAAAGGTTAAAGCAATTAAAAGAATTTTTTTTTTGAAAATAGTGTCTCGCTCGATCCGCATGATCTTGCGGATCGAGCGAGCAACTTTTGCCAACGCTACTGCCCGGAAAACCCAGCCCTCGCTCGATCCACAAGATCTTGCAGATCGAGCAAGCCACAAAAATTTGAAACAGATGACTGCACAGCTTGCCCTCGCTCGATCCGCAAGATCTTGCGGATCGAGCGGTGACAGAAACAGAGCAAAACAGCAGAAATCATGCTAGAACTTGAGTCCAAAACCAACAAAATTTTATCATGCATTACAATCACAAGTTCTCCAACTAATACATGAAATTCTAGGGTTACACAACCGCTCAAAAGTATTGGATTTGTAACGACAAACTTTCAACACAGCTCGCATAAACAATACGATAACATAACAAAGTTCGATATCTAAACATGTTCAAAAACAACTAGGTAGACATGCCGACACGACTTCTAAACCGAGTCTCACTACTAGCTCTCCCTCTTGTTGCTAACCAGGCCTTCGCTGACTTGGTCCTGCCCCACCTGTTGCCAAGTACACATACAAAACAAAGCAACAGCCGGATAAACCGGTGAGAATGACATTCCCAGTAAAAACAACATAACAAGTAATAAATATACAACATGCTATCAAAACAACATATTCAAGTCGAAACTAATGATATGCACGTCTTTAAAACCAGGATATCAATTCTGATAAACAAGGGAGTGCTGCTCTGCTTTTGGGATCCCGAGGATGAGATCACGTAACGACTCATCGACTCTCCCAATCGAGGTGGTTCCACGTATCCCACTCCTCTAGACTTTGAGCAACCATAATGAATATGCTAGCACTAGGCGAAATACTACAACCTAGGCCACTCAATCATAGTTCCCAAACGTCTAAACAAAAAGGGCGGTTCTGCCCGCTGAAATCAAAGTAGGCTCAAGATGAATGCATAACAGAAACATAAACATAAGCCACATAACAAAACTCAATCAATCAACAAAATACAAGTTCCACATGCTAGAACAAGTATCGATGCAATATGTGATTTAAAAAGGAAAACTCTAGAACCAACAGTCCGAGTATGCTATCCCGCTACGATGACTGCTTTTACCTTTCAAGGCAGTAGTTCCAAATTCTGGAAAGCTACAACAAAAGATTGTATCAAAGTCTAACCAATCTAAACAACAACAAGGCTCAAGGTAATTCTCTATACCGTTCTTCGTCCAAATCTCTGAAATGAACAAATGCTGTTAATCTTGGGCTTGACAAGCTCCAAAAGAATCTGTTCAGATACCAATAAATGATCAATAACCACGATCAACTTACAAGCCACGATCACAACTCAAAAACGGTTCGAAATCCCCAAAACTCAAACCGACGGCATAACGGCTATAAACTGAACAAACCGGAAACGCAGACAGCAGTTCAATACCGATAACAACTCAATTCAATGCTAATACAACAACAAGGCAATCCCAACAAATCTCAAAACCCACATTTTTGAAAATGGCTTCCAAAAATCATAACAATTCCGAACGTCGCTCTATTTTAAAACCGACAGATAATAAACGATCAGAACTCTGTCGAGAACAACATACACGAATTTAGAACGATTCTAACAACATCCAAAAACTAGAATGTATCCGATCGTAGAAAAACTTATGATATAACGGAGCTCTCGCTGCAGTGATCGCTAATCTGCCTTCAGAAATAATTTCTAACGAACGGATCGACTGGAAATCAAAATCACAAAGCTTGGAAGATGTTTTGGGCGCCTACAATGGAGAGGAACCGGCTAAGGAAGAAGATGAAGACTTTTCCAATCAATTCTAAGTGTAGATAATATATAAAAATCAATATTTGCGTTTAAGTCCCTGAAATTTCCAAAATTTGCAAAAAGGACCCTGATCAAAATCAAGTCGGCTCGTGAACTCTGCAATCTCCGATTAACTCAAATAAACTCATTTAAGATAAAAATAGGGCGTTACAATTATCCCCTACTAAGAAGAGATTTCGTCCTCGAAATCAACGAGAACCACAACTCATAAGATAGAATAAAAAACTAAAGACAGTAAGAAGAACTCACGTCATCCGAATAACTCTGGAAAATGCTTTCTCATGTCAGACTCTGTCTCCCAAGTCGCTTCCTCGACTCCGTGACGGCTCCACTGCACTTTCACCAACAGGATCAACTTGGTTCTGAGCTGTTTCTCTTTCCGATCAAGGATCTGAATCGGTCGCTCAAATTAGCTCAGAGTCTCGTCTAACTCGGCTTCATCAGGCTGAAGGATATGAGAAGGATCTGGATGATACTTTCGCAGCATAGAGACGTGAAAAATGTCGTGAATACCAGATAAAGACGGAGGAAGTGCAAGCCTGTAGGCAAGATCACCTATCTTCTCGAGAATCTCGTATGGCCCGATGAATCTCGAAGATAACTTCCCTCTCTTACCGAATCTAACGGTGCCTTTGAACAGAGAAATCTTAAGGAAAACGCGGTCTCCCTGCTCGAAACTCAGAGGTCTACGTCTGACGTTCGCATACTTCGCCTGTCTATCTTGAGCTGACTTCATTCTGGTCTGAATGATCTTAACCTGCTCTGCCATATCTCTAAGCATATCCGGTCCCAAATCTGGTGACTCGGACAAGTCATCCCAAAACAACGGAGATCGGCATTTCTTACCATACAATGCCTCAAAAGGTGCCATACCGATACTCGCTTGGAAGCTGTTGTTGTAAGAAAACTCGACAAGAGGCAAAGAATCCTGCCAACTAGTGCCAAAGTCTAGCACTACCGCTCGCAGCATATCCTCTAATGTCTGGATAGTCCACTCTGACTGTCCATCCGTCTGAGGATGATAAGCTGTACTCAAATGCAATCGAGTACCAAGTGCCTCCTGAAGACTAAGCCAGAAGTGCGAAGTGAATCTAGGATCTCTGTCTGAAACGATCGACTTCGGCACACCATGAAATCTCACAACATTGCTAACATACAACTCAACCATCTGATCATGACGATACTTCATCCTGTACGGAATAAAAAAAGCAGACTTCGTCAATCGGTCGATCGCTACCCAAATAGCATCGCATCCTCGAACGGATCGTGGTAGCTTCGTGACGAAATCCATGGAAATGTGATCCCATTTCCATTCAGGAACAGATAGACTGTGCAACAGACCTCCGGGTCACTTTCGCTCTGCTTTTACCTGCTGACAATTCAAACACCGAGATACAAACCTTGCTACGTCGCTCTTCATTCTCTTCCACCAAAACTGAATCTTCAGATCGTTGTACATCTTACGACCTCCAGGATGAACGCTGAACCGACTGCAATGAGCCTCTCGGAGGATACGCTGTCTCAATTTCGGAATATCAGGCACAACAATACGGTTATTCACCAACAAAACATCATCTCTAACCTGAAATTCAGACTGATGTCCCGATATGACTTTCTCTACTTAAACCTGAATGCTCGGCTCAGACTTCTGTGCTTCTCTGATTGCAACAAACAACTCCGGCTCGGCTTGAATAGCAAACACTCTGATAGTCTCCCTATCTGTTTCAAACTCTAAACCAGAAGTGCAACAATCATCGATCAACTGAGAAACACCAATAGTAGAAAGAGATAAAGAACATAGCTTTCGGCTCAAGGCATCTGCAACTGCATTTGACTTTCCCGGATAATACTTGATTTCACAGTCGAAATCTTTCAACAGATCTAACCATCTTCTCTACCTCATATTCAGTTCTTCCTGTGAAAACAAGTACTTAAGGCTCTTATGGTCCGAAAAGATCTCGAAAGACTCACCATAAAGATAGTGACGCCAGATCTTCAGAGCAAAGACGATCGCAGCTAGTTCAAGATCATGAACCGGATAACGAGTCTCGTGCGGTTTCAGCTGCCTCGATGCATACGCTATCACATGCTTATGCTGCATAAGAACACAACCCAAGCCTTGGTTAGAAGCATCACAATAGATTGTGAAACCTCCAGTACCCATCGGAATAGAAAGAATCGGAGCACTGGTCAGTCTCCTCTTTAGATCAACAAAGCTAGCCTCACAATCTGTAGTCCAGACAAAAGGCGCATTCTTCTGAGTCAGCTGAGTAATAAGATTGGCAATAGATGAGAAACCCTCGATGAAACGACGGTAATAACCAGCTAAACCCATGAAGCTTTGGATCTCCGGCACTGAAGTAGGTCTAGGCCAATTCATAACCGCTTCAATCTTGCTGGGATCGACAGAAATCCCATCTTCAGAAATAATGTGACCGAGAAAGACAACTCGATCTAACCAGAATTCACACTTAGACAGCTTGGCAAACAACTGCTCAACTCGCAAAATCTGCAATACGGTCCTCAAGTGCTCTGCATGGTCAGTACGGTTCTTCGAGCAGATAAGAATATCATCGATAAAGATAATGACGAACTCATCTAAATAACGCTGAAAGATACGGTTCATCAAACCCATAAAAACCACTGGAGCGTTAGTCAAACCGAACGGCATGACTATAAACTCAAAATGACCATACCTCGTCCTGAATGCGGTCTTAGGAACGTCTTCCTCTCGCACTCTTAACTGGTGATAACCTGACCTCAGATCAATCTTAGAGTAGACAGAAGAACCCTGCAGTTGATCAAAAATGTCATCTATTCGGGGTAAAGGATACCTGTTCTTAACTGTAGCCTGATTCAATTGGCAGTAGTCGATACAGAGCCGCATAGAACCATCCTTCTTCCGAACAAAAAGCATAGGAGCACCCCAAGTCGATACACTAGGTCTGATGTACCCCTTGGAAATCAAATCCTCAAGCTGCTCCTTCAAATCTCTCAATTCAATAAGTGTCATACGATATGGAGCTTTTGAGATAGGTTGAGTACCTGACACTAAGTCAATGCTGAATTCGATTTCTCGAATAGGTGGCAAACCTGGAACATCTTCTGGGAACACATCAGCAAATTCTCTAACCACCGGTAAATCTACCAAAGTTGGGCTAGATTTCAGTACGTCAACTGCATACACCAAAAATCCTTATGCACCTTTCTGTAGCAAACGAGTCATAGATAAACCTGAAATCAAAGGAATTCTAGATCGAGAACCCTTACCAAAGAATTTCCACTCGTCTGCCATTTCAGGTCTGAACTTGACAACTTTCAAAAAATAATCGATTGTTGCCCTGCACTTGGTTAAAGCATCTATACCGACAATACAATCAAAATCTGATAGTCCAAGTACAATACAGTCGAATTCTAACAAATTTCCTTCAAAACACAGTTCACAGTTCCTGACTAATCGGACAGAAATAATTCCTCCACCCAAAGGTGAAGTAACAGCTACTACTGTAGGCAACAACTCAATAGGCAAAGCATGCAATAACACAAATTTCTCAGAGATAAAGGAATGGGAAGCACCTGTATCTATCAAGACATGAGCAGAATAACCAAAAATCGAACAATTACCTGCTATAACATCTTCAGGTGCTGCTTGAGCCTGATCCTCTGTCTGAGCAAAGACTCGTGCTTGCTGTCTCGGAGGCTGATTTGCACTGGTACTACCTCCCTGTCTGTTCTGCTGCTGCTGAGGTTGGAAAGAGTGAACTGCAGAAGACTGCCTCTCAGGCTGAGCTGCAGGTCTAGACGAACTCCCACTCTGAGCTCTATCTCTGTTACATTGTGGGCACACTTTAGAGAAGTGTCCCAGTTGCTGACAGGTGTTACAATTGCCAAAGACTCCCACACACTGATTCGGTGAGTGTCTTCCTCCACACTTGCTGCAGTACAAGGATGATGATCCAGAGCTCTGTCCTGAACCAAACTGTCGGGAACCACTGGAACTAGACGAACTGTTCCCCTGCCTTTTGAACTGTTTACCTCTTGCCTTGTACTGATCCTTTCTGTTTCCCCACTGCTACCACCTTCATACCTCTGCTGCTGGTACTGATGCTGAGATGGTTGATTCTGATATTGAGACGGTTAGTTCTGGTACTGCCTCTGCTGCTGAGGTGCCACCTGATTACCTCTTTGCCTCCACAAGCCTGCTTTTGCTCCCTTTGCGTGATTCATGGCATCCGCAAAGTTGTTAGGCCTGTTGGTGTTAACCAACATGAAGACGTCGGGGTTCAACCAATTTATGAACTGATCTGCCTTAGCTTCTTCATCTCCGGCAATTAGTGGTGCAAAACGCAACAGACTATCAAACTTGGCGACGTACTCTTCGATGTTCAGATTCCCTTGCTTCAAATTTGCAAACTCTGCTCCCTTATCCTTACGATACGAGATAGGGAAAAACCGCTTATAAAACTCAGATTTAAAAAGAGTCCAAGTAACTTCCGTACCTCTACTCTCAAATGCTTTCTTTGTCATGATCCACCAGCTCTTAGCACCACCACGCAGCTGATGAATTACTAACCTGATTCGGCGGTCATCGGTGTAGTCAATGGAATCAAACAACTGATCCATATCATCCAACCAACTTTCGCAGTCAACTTGATTTTCTGAACCCATCAACAACGGAGGATTGAACGACTGAAACCTCTTCAGCAAGGTTTCCATAGGAGTCGCTGAAGCATCCAACTGATCAACTTCAGTGCTAGCTTGCTCAGTCGTAGGAATAACTGGCGGTGTGTTTCTGTTTATCACTCGACGAGGACCCATCTGATAATCAAAGGTTAGGACACAAGATATCTCAATCGCTACTGTCAGTGCCCTTCCAACCGCTTGGAATACCGGATACCAGTCGATAACAGAAACAGTTATATCTCAAGTAGATCATGCTTTATAAATTAAATCACATAACCATGTAATTCAATAATTCTCAATAATAAAGCATGCTCGCATGGAATAAGTATACAGTTAAAATAATTCAAACACATGCGAGGAGCCAATACACGCAGACTCGATCTACCCCGCTCACTCTAGTTCAACCAAAAATCTTAACTCTCTGATACCACTTAATGTGAGACCTCGATTCTAAACATCTAATCTTGGTATTAAACAACACTAAGACAAACAATAACCAAAGGTTAAAGCAATTAAAAAAAATTTTTTTTTTTGAAAGCATGATCTTGCGGATCGAGCGAGCAACTTTTGCCAAAGCTACTGCTCGGAAAACTCAGCCCTCGCTCGATCCGCAAGATCTTGTAGATCGAGCGAGCCACAAAAATTTGAAACAGAGGACTGCACAGCTTGCCCTCGCTCGATCCGCAAGAACTTGCGGATCGAGCGGTGACAGAAACAGAGCAAAACAACAGAAATCATGCTAGAACTTGAGTCCAAAACCAACAACATTTTATCATGCATTACAATCACAAGTTCTCCAACTAATACATGAAATTCTAGGGTTACACAACCGCTCAAAAGTATTGGATTTGTAACGACAAACTTTCAACACAGCTCGCATAAACAATACGATAACATAACAAAGTTCGATATCTAAACATGTTCAAATACAACAAGGTAGACATGCCGACACGACTTCTAAACCGAGTCTCACTACTAGCTCTCCCTCTTGTTGCTAACCAGGCCTTCGCTGACTTGGTCCTGCCCCACCTGTTGCCAAGTACACATACAAAACAAAGCAACAGCCGGATAAACCGGTGAGAATGACATTCCCAGTAAAAACAACATAACAAGTAATAAATATACAACATGCTATCAAAACAACATATTCAAGTCGAAACTAATGATATGCATGTCTTTAAAACCAGGATATCAATTCTGATAAACAAGGGAGTGCTGCTCTGCTTTTGGGATCCCGAGGATGAGATCACGTAACGACTCATCGACTCTCCCAATCGAGGTGGTGCCACGTATCCCACTCCTCTAGACTTTGAGCAACCATAATGAGTATGCTAGCACTAGGCGAAATACTACAACCTAGGCCACTCAATCATAGTTCCAAAACATCTAAACAAAAAGGATGGTTCTGCCCGCTGAAATCAAAGTAGGCTCAAGATGAATGCATAACAAAAACATAAGCATAAGCCACATAACAAAACTCAATCAATCAACAAAATACAAGTTCCACATGCTAGAACAAGTATCGATGCAATATGTGATTTAAAAAGGGAAACTCGAGAACCAACAGTCCGAGTATGCTATCCCGCTACGATGACTGCTTTTACCTTTCAAGGAAGTAGTTCCAACTTCTGGAAAGCTACAACAAAAGATTGTATCAAAGTCTAAGCAATCTTAACAACAACAAGGCTCAAGGTAATTCTCTATACCGTTCTTCGTCCAAATCTCTGAAACGAACAAATGCTGTTAATCTTGGGCTTTACAAGCTCCAAACGAATCTGTTCAGATACCAATAAATGATCAATAACCACGATCAACATACAAGCCACGATCACAACTCAAAAACGGTTCGAAATCCCCAAAACTCAAACCGACGGCATAACGACTATAAACTGAACAAACCGGAAACGCAAACAGCAGTTCAATACCGATAACAACTTAATTCAATGCTAATACAACAACAACAAGGCAATCCCAACAAATCTCAAAACCCACATTTTCGAAAATGGCTTCCAAAAATCATAACAATTCCGAACGTCGCTCTATTTCAAAACCGACAGATAATAAACGATCAGAACTCTGTCGAGAACAACATACACGAATTTAGAACGATTCTAACAACATCCAAAAACTAGAATGTATCCGATCGTAGAAAAACTTACGATATAATGGAGCTCTCGCTGCAGTGATCGCTAATCTGCCTTCAGAAATAATTTCTAACGGACGGATCGACTGGAAATCAAAATCACAAAGCTTGGAAGATGTTTTGGGCGCCTACAATGGAGAGGAACCGGCTAAGGAAGAAGATGAAGACTTTTCCAATCAATTCTAAGTGTAGATAATATATAAAAATCAATATTTGCGTTTAAGTCCCTGAAATTTCCAAAATTTGCAAAAAGGACCCTAATCAAAATCAAATCGGCTCGTGAACTCTGCAATCTCCGATTAACTCAAATAAACTCATTTAAGACAAAAACAGGGCGTTATAGAAATACACAAGTCACCCCACTGTTTTCTACTGAAAAACCGAAACCATAGCTTAAACATCAAGAAAAATTCGAATGTAAGTCAAGAACACAACATAAAATACAATAGCTTTGCTTGGGACGAAAGAAATGGCATATACTTGCCTTGTCTCCAAAAACTCAAGAAAAGAGATGGAATGAGGGCTGAAAATTGAGAAACAAGCTGCTAAACCTTCTTGGGCTTGAGCTCTGGTGGTGGTGGCGGAGAGGCGGCGGCGCTGGTCGGATAAGTGAGGAGGAAGAGAAGCCGTTGGTTGAAGGAGATTTTGAGAGAAAGGGGCGGCTCTTGCTTAGGGTTAGGGATTGGGTTTGTTTTTGTATTGTAAAATATATTTTAAGTGTATATGTGTGTATGTATAGGTAGGTAGGTGTGAGTGTGATTTTAAAAGGTGCTACTTATAAAAAATGTCACCCAACTTTAGCAACTTTTGGTCCTAAATTAACTTGCACCTTTAAATACACAAGTTTGAAAATACCAATTTAAAATATTAAATTGGATTTTTTCTAGTCCGGGATTAAAAATGCTAATTTTCGAAAAACTTAAAAATAAGCTCAAGAATGCAATAAAAGCGATTTTCGACACCCGAAAAAAAATCTAAAATCAACATTCCATCTACTTTCCTCAATTCTCGAAAATATTAACTCTTGAAATAATATCTAGGAATTTACCGCCAAATTCCACCATCGTCGTAAGCCGAAATCGGAAGTAACTGAACTTAAAAAAATCTCAAGAATCATTAATTTGATTATTTGAGCAACTTAAACCTTAAAAGAATTTAAAAAATAATTTAAAAATTAAAATCAATACTTTAAATAAAATATTTAAACAATAAAAAGAGCTATTAAATAATTTAAACAAACTAGACTAGTGTTTAAAAATAATTTAAATAAATACACAAGCGGAATAAAAACCTTTAAAATGACTTATTCAGTTAAAAGCATTTAAATATGTAGGCTAGACATTTAAAATAATTTAAAATAGCTAACCGCTAAACTTAAGTTATTTAAAATAAATAAGTTGGACAATCAAAAGTATTTAAATAAATAAGATAACCAGTTAAAATCATTTAAATGAATAAACTAAACAATTAAAATCATTTAAATATGCAAGTTTAAAACATTAAAATCTTTAAAACAATTAAACTGCACAATAAATCATTTAAATAAATAAGTAATATTTTATTAACACATAATTCAAATAAAAAATTTAAATCAGATAAATAAATAATAATAACCTTAATATTTATTAAATTTAATGCATGCAATTTAGTAGATTGGATTTTAGGCGCCACAAAACACTTGCTCATGGCGACACAAATATACAGTACCGGCTAGAGAGAGACTCCGCGGGGTACTCGTATATTCTATATTAGGGAAGAGCCAACCCCATCCTGACCCGAATCCAAAACAGGGTACAAGTCCAAAATGGAAACTGTCATACCTGAATCGAGTCCAAAATGAGATCACTATTCCCTTATGGAGATTGTCAATGACTCACATATCTGAGGATGCAGTCTCACGTAAAATCATGCATGTTCTAAGGCGGTAAAACATGCTAAAACATATAGCACATACTCATGCAACATACATGCAAATATATCATGCCGGCTATCTCGGTCAGTACTTACGTACCTCTAACACTGCTGGTCAAAACCTAGCTCCGCTGGTCTAGACTCCAAGCCTACTAGTCCAGTCAACTGCTACTACAATTCAATTACCCATGCATCAATATTAAAGATCTAAAAGCATTAACTAAGCTATTGCATACTCCTAAATATTTTTAGGAAGTCAAAGCTATCTCTGCATCCGTCGTTAGCCCTTTGCTGTCGATTGCCTCAAAACTAGGCCACAGCTCCGCTACGACGCCTAGATCGCTAAGCCACTTCCGGATTCCCCATAGGACGACTAGATCTCCCTAGATCTGAGTTAGAAGGCCTAGGAATCGAGAGAGAAGAGAGGAGAGAGGTGCAAGAAATGAGCTCTCGAACCCTCTATTTATAGACACGGAACGGAACGTCCGTTCTCCATCGTTGCGTCCATTCTGCCTGACGAACATTGCGTCCGTTCTCCTTCGTTGCTTCCGATGTCCCATCAAGTGCATAAGCAATGACGTAATCTTTCTGACGTCACGGATGACATCAGCTGCCAGAACGTTGCTTCCGATCCCTGAACGTTGCTTCCGTTCCTGGTCACCCTTCGGACCATTTTCGATCATTCAGAATCCATTTCTGAAGTCCTTTAATCCAACAGAAGCTTCCTTAATCATGTATTAATAAATCAAAACATGATCACATGATTAATTTACTCATAAATCGTTAATTATGGATATGGATCACTACAGGCGCGCTCGCGAGTCCAAAATCAGAAGCTCATGCGCGCCCTCTCTTGTTCATACGCTCGCTCATGCCAACCCGTATTCAAATTTCTTAATTTTTCGGGAAGGAAACTTTAGCATATATATGAGCATTATTTGACGGGCTTTGAGGACATATAAAAGAGATTTCAAAGACACAATAGAAAGAGAAGAGCCGCCACAACTCAGACAGAATTTGGGAGAGATTGATCGTGAACTTTTGGGAGAGAAATCTGGGAAAAACTTGAAGAACATCAATCAAAAAATATGAAGATCATTCGATCGACCGCACACGGCATTTCATATTCGGATTTTTTTTTCCTTTCGAATTTATTGTCATTGAATTGATGTCTAGATTTTTGAACATGAATTGGTTTTATTTATTTTTGATCATGAACTAAATTTTATTATTCTAGAGAGACGATGGAACCTGGTGTAGACAACTTTTACAACTGTTAATTTTATTTGATTGAATTCTTCTAGATTAATTGTTTTTTTCTAGTTTCGATTGTCTTTTTAATTAATTAATTAATTGATCGCTAATTGAATTGTTATATTTATTTAAAATCATTGCTCGGGAGAGGGGATTTTGAATAGGACATTAGAAATTACAATGCTAATTGTTTATATAGCTTAGGAGAGTATATAACATTAACGGAGTTTTAGGAAGAACATCATTTTTCACATATCACTAAGACTAGATTTTTAATATGGATATTTGAATTGAATCTTAGTTGATACACATTATTTGTTTCTCGGGAGAGGGAAATAATATAATTTATGTGTTCTTGGCTATTAATTGAATAGAATTCATGAAAATGATTAAATTAGAAGTAGTTGTTGTCAAAACCAGGTGAAATCAAAACCTCACTGATATTTTTCTGAAGTTGCGTGCGAGCTTTGCTAAAATTTCTGAATTCTAGAAACCAAACTATTTATTTAATTTTTTAGATAAAGTTTAGACTATTTTAATTACATGTACTAAATAATTTTCACACTACTCCTCGTGGGATCAACACTCTACTCACTTTATATTAAAACTTGACATCGTGCACTTGTAAGCACAAAATTACGCAATATGTATTTTGTCTCATTACATAAATAGATGCAAATAGACAATTTATGTTATTGATAACTCCATTCGATAAAATGAAGTACTATAACTGAGTGCATTGAAATAAATGGGATATCATATAATATAATTTCCTCCTGGATGCTTATGCATAGAACTTCTTAGGTTAGCGATATTTCATGTTTTTGGTATTACTTTCCCGTTTTCCAGCTGTAGGCGATAGGCTCGTCCTTTGACTATCTCCATTACTTTGTACGGGACTTCCTATTTTGGATCGAGCTATCATACTGGCCGCAAAACATCTACCTTCCTTAATACCAATTCTCATACTTGAAACGACCTATGTTTGACCTTGTTATTATATGCTCTGGCCATTCTTGTTCTGCATCTTTCTGCATGGAGTGAGGCTTTTTCCTCAACTCATCTATAAGATCCAAGGATAATGTAGTAGCCCGGTTTTATTTTGAAAGAGTGGGTGCCCGGTGAGCCAACTTGTGGCTAAGGGCTTTGATGACTCTTTGTATAAACAATCTTTTGTTTAATATAATTTACACTTTTATTAATGGCAATGACTTTATCTTTCTTCATATTGTTATATTGTGATATACTATTGTTGTTTTGATAAAGACCTTGAATATACTATAGTGTATGTAAGATGTGGTAGTACATGGGGATGTCTATCATGAAACACATCTTATAGTCACTGTATATTCTAAACAGTTCCTAGTCGATTGAGCCGTCCGTTAATAAGGATAAGGATCGCTCGAGTTTGAGACTAGCATTTGCGATGCAGAGTACCACGTTTCATTGGTAAGGAACATAGAGATGTTCGAAGCATGCAAATGGATATTCATACGATGAATTATCGAACTACCCTATCCGGACTTTCCAAGTGGTTATCACTTATCGAGTGGATAAAGTCCGCGGTTTTGGTTGTACACCATTAGTCCTTACTACTTGAAACATCATTGAGACTCTATATGCTAGTACTGTATTTTGACTCATTTACCGACTCCATTGGGGTCATCAGGTGTCGGGATTGGGTACAGTTACGACACATATAGGAGTCGATGCTTTGTTGTCAAGGATTCACCACATACTTGCTAGTGTGGATATCCTATGCAATCTGAGGAGATATTAGTGTGACGAATCTCTGGCCAGAGTACATGATGTGTTTTAAGAAATGGTTTCTTAGTAACACATGCGATGTCACTATTTGATCTTCAAGATGTATTGCATAGTTATCGAATCTCGAACGACTCTCGATTTACCAATGGTTGTTGATTCGATCGGGATATATGGATGAAGGGACCGTACTGTACGCTAACCAAAATCTATTGGTTCTTGTAGGCACTATCAGTGATACCTAGGGAATCATGGGGCGATGTTGCTAGGCGCTCTTACCATGATTCGATGGGCAAGTCAAAAATTGTTGTTCCGAGTCACAAGGAGTTGTGAGCCCACGGCTAGCTGTATCCCTGAACCATTGAGGGTCACACAGAGTAATGGATTTTTAATCCCCGTTGAGATAGTTAAATTTAAAGAGTTAAATTTAATGAACAAAGAAGTGGGACTTCTTATTTAAGAGTAGAGGAGTAAGATTTCCTAAAATGACATAGGGATGGGCATTTTTGGAAATCACTGAATTCGGATTCAGAAAAATTTATCTTGACTTTAAAAGATACAGAAATGGTTTCTGTACACATTGGTGAAATTGGTTTATCAATCTGAGTCACGATGAATTTTATATTAATTTTTGAACATGCGGGCTTTGCTTGTCAGGCTTGAACTTATGACTAATGGGCCCTAAGCTGTTAGCAGCCCACATTATAAATAAGTTATTGCAGTACAGAAATTACACAAGAGAGGTCACAATTTTCGAAAACCTAGTTGTTTTTCTCTCTAAAGTGGCCGCCCCCTCCCTCTCTCTGTCGGGAAAATCCAGCCTGTGAATTTTGAATTTGCAGTCTGGTTTAACGGATCAAATTCGTTAATTCTCTTCGTAGAAACTTCTGATAGATTTTCTAGTGCAATCTATCAGAGGGATTAAATCTCTGTTCGTGGACCTGATTGAAGAACAGTTCGTCCATCAGTTCCTGGGATATACAACAAGAGCAGAGTAATCTGTTGGTATCCATAATCTCGATTTGAGATTGGAGGTAAAAATTTATAATTGTTATTTAATTTTTACACGCACAATTTAATCGTAAAGTTTTGATACCCATTATGGAATCGTTCCATATAAAATTTTTAAACTTCCGCTGCACCGGGTATCAATCCTGATTGATCTGATCACCGTTCTCCAACAGTGGTATCAGAGCCAGGTTGCTCAGATCAAGCGATTAAATTAATCGATTGTACAAAAATTTTTAAGCCTCGGTTTTTGAAACAAAATAAATTTTTAAAATAAAATTTTTTTTTTTTCGGGCAAAACCCGGGTAGCGATTGGATCGCTGCCCGGGGGGGGGGGGGCAGCGATCGTCGCTGCCCTAGGGGTAGCGACGGGCTGCCCGGCCCGAGCACCTTTGCGGCACGGGCAGCCCGGGAGCGTCCCGGGCGGCCCGCAAAAAATTAATTTTTTAATTTTAAAATTAAAATTTTAATATGCTAAAATTCTATTTTTGGTCCGATCGAAAATTGTTTTTGATTGGTCCACGAGGCATCGGATCGAATTGTTCGAGTCCGAAAATTTTAAAATTGATTTTTGGATAAATTTGAATTTTTGGAAAATTTATAGATTTTATCCGTTAAATCAGATTTTATGAAATTAATTATTTTTGGTACAATTGATGATAAGATATGATCTTATGGAAATATTGAGTAAAATATGATTTTATGTATAAAATTGGATTTTATATGTAAAATATGATTTTATTTGATAAAAAGATAAAATATGATTTTGTATGTAAAATAAGATTTTATATATGGAATATGATTTTATCCTTTTAATTTAAATTGTCATTGCATGTTATCCAATAAATTAATTTTGAATTAAATATTATTGGATAAGGATGATCGATTGCCATGACCAATTTTGTAGGTGTATGTTAGGAATTTACATTTGTTTTTATTGTTGTTGGATTTATTAATGGGCCTGGTTTATGGCCCAATATGAATTGTCATATGTAATAAAAGTGGGCCTGATTTATGGCCCGTTCCCACCCCTTGAAATGTATCCCCTACTTGTCATGGTTATTTATTGTAAATACATTAGACTTAGTGGGATATGAAGATTTGAAGACGGAGGTGGGCCCAGCAGACAATAAAGACTGAAGAAATGTAAATTGGAAGCTCAATGTAATAGGATTGCATTGCATACCTGCATATTACCTATGATTGGACTTAGACTCGTGATTGGCAACCACGGGTCGATTAGAAATGGAATCGATCATCCTATATAATATATGATATTATAGTTGTACGCATGTTTTAGACAAAATTGTATGAATCCCGCAAGAATACAAATTTTTAAATGATGAGACAAATTTTCAAAATTAAAATCCCTCATTTTAAATATGATTTAAAATTGATATCAAGATAAATAAAGGAAATTTAAATATTGTTTAAATGTTTCTACCTTCCATCAACGATCAATGTATGAGATGCTACCCACGAATACGGTCTGGCTCATATTATTGGGGGGGCCCGTTCGTCGGAAAGCTGTACATTGGATCGACACATGTTGTAAGTTGGGTGGAACTCCCATGGGATCGGCTCATATTATTGGGGGATCCACATGGCGACCGTCCATCACAACTTAATATTGATGGGTCATCTTGACATGTCACAATAAACGGCGTCATATTATTGGGTCCTTATTGGACATGAGGTAAAAACGTGGAGGTTGCTTTGGAAGCAATTGGGCTCTACCTTTTGAAAATTATGGTT
This sequence comes from Henckelia pumila, assembly GCF_033568475.1. NCBI lineage: Eukaryota > Viridiplantae > Streptophyta > Magnoliopsida > Lamiales > Gesneriaceae > Henckelia > Henckelia pumila. The sequence continues at coordinate 72,116,094 of NC_133123.1, forward strand.
GGCTGATATTATTCGGGACCATAGTTTGTCAATTGGACTCCATGTTCCCACTAAGGAAAACAGTTTCCCGTTTTCACTAGAGGGTAGTGAAATCGTTAAAATAGTGGGAGTGAGATTCATAAAATAAATTTCGCCTATTTTATGTCTTAGTAAATTAATTAAACAATAGAGATGATTGTCTGTTTCTTTTCAGTATTTCATAAAGATGAATTCGCGCAATCCACTATTCTCTATTCTCGAATAAAATAAACTGACTGGCGCAAACTATACGGAATGGTTCCGTAAGTTGAAGATTGTCTTGACCTCGGAGAAGATGCTCTACGTGTTAGAAAAATCTCCTCCAAAGGAAGCACCAGCTGATGTAAGTCCGGAAGAGTTGGCCAAACTTGATACATGGTGGGACCATGATATCAAGGCCAAATGCTATATGCAAGCCTCGATGTCTGATGAACTCCAGAGGCGATTTGAGGACACCGTGAATGCTGCTGACATTCACGTACAACTCAAGGAACTTTTTGGGGCTCAATCGAGAGCTGAAAGGTTCGCTACTGTAAAAGAGCTAATGACGTATCGCATGCGTGAAGGGACTTCGGTCCGTGATTATGGGGTACGAGTGATTTGGCTCATACAGAAGTTGGTAATGCTTGATTTGGTGTTGGAGCATGAACTCAACGTGGACTTATTACTTCTATCTCTTCCTTCTTCGTTTGACGGATTTGTGGTGAATTTCAATATGAACAAGATAGAGGCCTCCCTTGAAGAGATGGTCAATATGCTTGTAACATATGAATCCACTTTAAAGAAGGATAAACCGGCTTTCTTGGTGGGCTCCTCTTTTTCTGCTAAGAAGGGGCCAAGTACAAAGGGTAAGAAACGTTCTGCCCCACCCAAGAAAACCGAACCCGAGAAGAAGTACAAGACAAAGGCTTCAAACATGGAAAAGTCCAAGGATGTTTGCCATTACTGCAAGAAGCCCGGTCATTGGAAACGTAACTGCAAGGAATATCTAGAGCAGTTGCGAACTGCGAAGGGTATGTTCTATATTGAAATAAATATTTCACTTAATACTACTTCTTGGGTATTGGATACCGGATGTGGATCTCACATTTGCAATGATTTGCAGGTGATGACAAGAAGTCGCAAGCTTAGAATGGGTGAGACCCAGCTGAGGCTCGGAAATGGTTCCAGAGTTGAAGCTAAAGCTGTGGGAGACGTTTATTTAATTTTGCAGAACGATTTTAAGTTACTTTTGAGAGATGTTTTATTTGTTCCAGATTTGATTAAAAACATTATTTCTGTTTCTATGCTTGATAGAGATGGTTATTCTTGCAATTTTGTGAATGGGATTTGCAATATTTACAAGAATGAATGTTTGATTGGAAATGGACAACTTGAAAACGATCTATATAACTTAAAATTAAAAGACGTTCCAATAAATTATGTTGATAAACCGGTAACAACAAACAAAAGGAAAATCGATAGTCAAAACCTGGCAAACCTATGGCATGCTAGGCTAGGTCATATTTCCTCAAGGAGGATGAACAAGCTAGTGGGAGAGGGCATGTTTGATATTTCTGATATTAACTCTCTACCTACTTGTGAGTCCTGCCTAAAAGGAAAAATGACTAAATCTCCTTTTAAGGGGAAACCTGAGCGTAGTCAAAATTTGTTGGATTTGATCCATACAGATGTTTGTGGTCCATTTAGAATTGGTACTCAATATGGCCACACCTACTTCATTACCTTTACTGATGATTATTCTAGGTATGAGTATTTATATTTAATGAAATATAAGTCTGAAGCATTTGAAAAGTTCAAAGAATTCAAGGCTGAAGTAGAAAACAAGCTAGGTAAAAGTATTAAAGCACTTCAATCGGATCGAGGTGGAGAATACTTAAGTACCGAGTTTTTGGACTATCTGAAAGAGAATGGGATTCTCTCTCAGTGGACTCCTCCAATGACACCTCAGCTGAATGGTGTATCGGAGCGTCGTAATCGAATCGAATTTTGTTGGACATGGTTCGATCCATGATGAGCTTCACTGAGCTTCCACCTTCGTTTTGGGGCTATGCGCTTGAAATGGCGGTATTGTTGTTGAACAACGTCCACACCAAAGCAGTGGATAAAACACCATACAAGTTATGGAATGGCAAAGCTCCTAAGTATTCGTACTTGAGGATTTGGGGATGTCCTGCTTACGTGAAGCAGACAGTGGGAGACAAGTTGGATAGTCAATCCACCTTATGTTATTTTGTAGGGTATCCGAAGAATTCAATCGGATATTATTTCTATCATCCTGCTGAAACAAAGGTGTTTGTTTCAAGGAATGCCACCTTCTTGGAGAAGGAGTTCTTATTGGATAAGAAAGGCGAGATGATGGAACTCGAAGAAATTCGAGAAGAACCCGAAATACAAAATAATGATCCTACACCTCAGGAACCATTGATAGACACGCCTATACCTAGAAGATCCGAGAGGACTTCTAGACCTCATATTCGATATGATCTTCTTCTTGAAGGGGATCAAGATGAACCCGATGTTGGATGTGATCCAAGAAACTTCAAAGAAGCAATTTCTGATGCGGATTCAAATTTATGGCTTGAAGCTATGCAGTCGGAAATAGATTCGATGCATACAAACCAAGTTTGGTCCTTAGTAAATCCTCCCGATGGAATTTTTCCAATAGGGTGTAAATGGATCTACAAGAGAAAGCTTGGGCCTGATGGTAAGGTATTGACCTACAAGGCACGATTGGTGGCGAAAGGTTATACTCAAAGACAAGGAGTTGACTATGATGAAACCTTTTCACCAGTTGCAATGTTCAAGTCCATAAGAATCTTTATTGCCATAGCTGCTTGGTATGACTATGAGATATGTCAAATGGATGTGAAGACTGCATTTCTTAATGGAAACATTAAGGAAGAGATCTATATGACGCAGCCTGAGGGATACACATCCATGGGAAGCGAGCATAAGGTATGCAAGCTTCAGAGATCAATCTATGGTCTAAAACAAGCATCAAGAAGTTGGAACCAGAAATTTGATGAAACAATAAAGGATTTTGGTTTCATCAAGAACCCGGAGGAACCATGCGTGTACAAGAAAGTAGTTAAGGATGCTGTGACATTCTTAGTACTTTATGTTGATGACATCCTACACATTGGGAATGACGTAGGGATGTTGCAATCAACAAAGATATGGTTATCAGGTAGATTCTCGATGAAGGATTTGGGTGAGGCATCCTATATTCTAGGGATACAGATCTATAGAGATAGATCTAAGAGAATGATAGGACTCACTCAAGCAACCTACATCGACACCATATTGAAACGGTTTTCAATGGATGGGTCCAAGAGAGGACATCTACCTATGTGTCATGGAGTTTCTCTATCCAAGTCTATGTGTCCCTAGACTGATAAAGAGATAGAGAAAATGACACATGTACCATATGCGTCAGCCATAGGTAGTATCATGTATGGGATGATATCTACCAGACCGGATGTAGCATTTGCTCTGAGTGTCACGAGCAGATATCAAGCTAATCCCGGTCAAATGCATTGGAAAGCCGTGAAGGACATTCTTAAGTACTTACGAAGGACTAAGAATATGTTCATGGTATATGGAGGAAGAGAACTGAAATTGGAAGGCTATACCGACTCTAGCTTCCAAAGTGACATAGATGACTCGAAGTCAACCTCCGGATTTGTGTTCATGCTCAATGGCGGTGCTGTCTCTTGGAAGAGTTCCAAGCAGGACACCACAGCGGATTCCACCACTGAGGCAGAATACATTGCAGCATCAGCTGCTGCTAAAGAGGCCGTTTGGATAAGGAATTTCGTCCAAGAGTTGGGCGTTATTTCGGAAGTTGTTGGTCCAGTCCCGGTGTACTGTGACAACACGGGTGCCATTGCTCAGGCAAAGGAACCAAGGTCTCATCAAAGATCCAAACAGTACTGAGGAAATACCACATCATCCGGGAGATCGTGGAAAGAGGAGACATCACTGTCGAAAGAGTGGCCTCTGCAGACAATATCGCTGATCCACTTACTAAGCCCTTGCCAGGACCATTATTTGACAAACATCGCGAAGCAATGGGTCTACGTAGTATGACTAGTTGGCTTTAGGGCAAGTGGGAGATTGAAAGAGTGGGTGCCCGGTGAGCCAACTTGTGGCTAAGGGCTTTGATGACTCTTTGTATAAACAATCTTTTGTTTAATATAATTTACACTTTTATTAATGGCAATGACTTTATCTTTCTTCGTATTGTTATATTGTGATATACTATTGTTGTTTTGATAAAGACCTTGAATATACTATAGTGTATGTAAGATGTGGTAGTACATGGGGATTTCTATCATGAAACACATCTTATAGTCACTGTATATTCTAAACAGTTCCTAGTCGATTGAGCCGTCCGTTAATAAGGATAAGTATCGCTCGAGTTTGAAACTAGCATTTGCGATGCAGAGTACCACGTTTCATTGGTAAGGAACATAGAGATGTTCGAAGCATGCAAATGGATATTCATACGATGAATGTTCGAACTACCCTATCCGGACTTTCCAAATGGTTATCACTTATCGAGTGGATAAAGTCCGCGGTTTTTGTTGTACACCATTAGTCCTTACTACTTGAAACATCATTGAGACTCTATATGCTAGTACTGTATTTTGACTCGTTTACCGACTCCATTGGGGTCATCAGGTGTCGGGATTGGGTACAGTTACGACACATATAGAAGTCGATGCTTTGTTGTCAAGGATTCACCATATACTTGCTAGTGTGGATATCCTATGCAATCTGAGGAGATATTAGTGTGACGAATCTCTGGCCAGAGTACATGATGTGTTTTAAGAAATGGTTTCTTAGTAACACATGCGATGTCACAATTTGATCTTCAAGATGTATTGCATAGTTATCGAATCTCGAACGACTCTCGATTTACCAATGGTTGTTGATTCGATCGGGATATATGGATGAAGGGACCGTACTGTACGCTAACCAAAATCTATTGGTTCTTGTAGGCACTATCAGTGATACCTAGGGAATCATGGGGCGATGTTGCTAGGCGCTCTTACCATGATTCGATGGGCAAGTCGGAAATTGTTGTTCCGAGTCACAAGGAGTTGTGAGCCCACGGCTGGCTGTATCCCTGAACCATTGAGGGTCACACAGAGTAATGGATTTTTAATCCCCATTGAGATAGTTAAATTTAACTAGTTAAATTTAATGAACAAAGAAGTGGGACTTCTTATTTAAGAGTAGAGGAGTAAGATTTCCTAAAATGACAAAGGGATGAGCATTTTTGGAAATCACTGAATTCGGATTCAGAAAAATTTATCTTGACTTTAAAAGATACAGAAATGGTTTCTGTACACATTGGTGAAATTGGTTTATCAATCTGAGTCACGATGAATTTTATATTAATTTCTGAACATGCGGGCTTTGCTTGTCAGGCTTGAACTTATGACTAATGGGCCCTAAGCTGTTAGCAGCCCACATTATAAATAAGTTATTGCAGTACAAAAATTACACAAGAGAGGTGACAAATTTTCGAAAACCTAGTTGTTTTTCTCTCTAAAGTGGCCGCCCCCTCCCTCTCTCTGTCGGGAAAATCCAGCCTGTGAATTTTGAATTTGCAGTCTGGTTTAACGGATCAAATTCGTTAATTCTCTTCGTAGAAACTTCTGATAGATTTTCTAGTGCAATCTATCAGAGGGATTAAATCTCTGTTCGTGGACCTGATTGAAGAACAGTTCGTCCATCAGTTCCTGGGATATACAACAAGAGCAGAGTAATTTGTTGGTGTCCATAATCTCGATTCGAGATTGGAGGTAAAAATTTATAATTGTTATTTAATTTTTACACGCACAATTTAATCGTAAAGTTTTGATACCCATTATGGAATCGTTCCATATAAAATTTTTAAACTTCCGCTGCACCGGGTATCAATCCTGATTGATCTGATCACCGTTCTCCAACACATTTTACAAGATTAAGTGATTTTAAACATGTTAGAAAATGACATATAATTTTAAAAGTGTCAAAACATGTTTAATGAGTCCTTATTTGGTTAAAATAAGTGAAAAATCAGATCCAAAACGTCCAAAAATGGTAGGGTAGGTCTCGTGGGTCCAAAAATGAGTTCGGAAGGACCAAAATAGTTCGGAGCATACGAACCAGTTTGGGCCCTCCGAACCACTTCGGGCCGTCCGAACTCAGCAGAGCCCAGATGTCTAAATGGCTCGGACAAGTGGCAGTTCGGACAGTCCGAACCCAGTTCGGACCGTCCAAACTCCGCCTATAAATAGCGGTCTGAATCCCTAATTTTGAAGTGCATTTTTTCCTCTCCTCTCCCGGTAATCGCTCTATTTAAGGGATTTGGGACTCTTTCTTTAAGATTTGGAGTAGGAAATAGTATATTTTTATAGCGAACAGTGTCCGCAGTAGAAGCCAGGTGGCGGAGCTCTGACGAGGCGTCTAGGGGTCGTAGCTAGGCTATGCCTAGGTCTGGGGCATGCGACATCAGCGGGCTGACGATAGACGAAGGTATGGCTTTGGTTCCCTATAGTAAATAGGGAGTAGGCTATAGTTTAATTAAAGCTTTTAGAGCCTAGTAGGTGATGTTTGGCATGCTAGGTAATTCATGGGTTATTTATGTTGTAGTGATACATGATAGTCTTGGACCTAGATGGGAAGCTTCTAGGATCTGCTTTAGTAAGGTACGGAAGTATTATTCGAAATATCCAGATTGAGTATGCATGTATTATGTGTTTGCATGGATTATGTGATTGCATGTTTTATATGCCTTTATATATAGCATGTCATGACTGTATGTTGTATACATGAGCATATTGAACCTTTACCTTAGAGGTATCCGGTAGTAGGGCGCTCACCCTACAAGTTTGTGGATGGTTGGATACGTAAGTCTTGTGTCAGGTCACCATGATGGTTGGACACTTGTACTAGTGTCAGGTCACCATTATCCATTGGGTATATGAGCCACCTCCTGAGGCAGCGGCGCAGCGTGCTATATACCCTGGGCCTGGTCTTTGAGCATGTTTCTTGACCTGAGTGTCTTGGTACCCAGTTCATTTGCATTCATGAGCATATAATAGTGTATACTCATACTCTCGTACTGAGCATGTTAGGCTCACTTCCGGTTATTTTCTGTTGGCTGGATGCCCTATTCAATGGGGCAGTTGCAGGTAGTTCTCCCGGGACAGGGAGGCTAGGTGGTGACCAAGGCTGGATAGCAGGGTTGACCACTAGGTTTTGCCTACCTGGTATTATTTTATTTTAAGATTCCGCAGTTACTCTGATTAAGACTATTTATTGATTAATTTCATGATTAAGTTCTGATTAGTAGGTAATCACGGTGCGGGTCACTATATTTATGGTATCAGAGCATGCAATAAGATTCTTTGGGACATAGTATTGATATTGGGTTATTCTTTGTAGGATTACAAGTTGGTTTCAATGTTATACTTTGTAGGATTACAAGTTGGTTTCAATGACGATAGCAGTATCAGGAATTGGAATAGCAGGATGTCTAGGCTTTTCCAAGATCGTCATTGCCAAGGTTGGCAGCAAAGGATCGTATTATGTGGACCCCAGCAAGATGGAGCTGGAAGAGAAGATCCAGTTTTTAACGCCAGGTGCTTCGCAAGGTTGAACGGAATATGTGACATGTAGTCATCCATTCTGCATCGACCAAGGAAGCCACCCCGTTAGATCCTACCAAGAGGATGTCTCAGTAAGCTTTGGACATCTTTAGTAGGATATATTTTTATATATCTTTGAAATCTTGCGAGATAGAAGGTCTGCTGACATGAGTAGCAGACAAGAAACTTCATGTTCAAGATCAGTAGACGAAATGAAAGACATCCACAGAAATTTAAATACTCTATTTCAGTTGTAATCAGATGTATTAAAGATTTCAGTATTTGATGTACTCAGTTATTGTTGTATTGTACATCTTTTAGTGTAATCTTTTGGTTAAGTTATGTATTACATGGGATTGTAATAAATATTGCATTGGAACCTAGATTTGTGGTTAATTATTGTAATCATTGAAGATTAACTTGGTTATATTTAATAAAAGATTGATCATTGTTTAAATGAGTGCTTGGGAATTTTGCATGTTTTCAATGAATAGTTCTAGATGTTTTACCTAGAATATTCTAGTAAGCCAAGTGTTTCCCAGAGATGATGTGATTCATCAGGGGGCATGAGTGTTTGTTCTAGGCGGGTTTCTTTAGAGCAATTGGATGTTTTGATCTTTTTAGGTTGTTACCTAGTGATGATGGATTTTTATCAGGATGACAGACTAAGTAATACAAAGAGTTGTGGATTGTGACAAGTACTAGATGTGAGAAGGCGCCACCCTTAGTCGGTATTCCTCTGGAATTTTCCATACTTCAGAGATTATTTGGAGGCCTTGATGCTCCAGGGACTATATAGGGAAGGCTACTCATTTTGGAAATTTGGCAACAGTCACAACAGGGTATGACTTTGGATAGAACAGATACCAGGTGTGGTATCGAGGTTTAGTTATCGTCTGTTTGAGATAAAGATGTTCCGTTTTCAGAACAATCTTGGAATGGATTTTTTCTTGACAAGTAATTGTTCTAAGTAGATAAGTTTTGATCTTGATTTGTGATTTTGGGATTTAATCCAGGAGATTATTTGAATTGATATTCAACAGGATTTAATTATCAGATTCTTGCAGACTCGGGATTTGAGTTGTGCCTATACAGAGAATTTTCCTTGATCAATGATTTTGGTCCAGATAGAAATGTTGCATAATATCAAAGACTCAGGAATGAGTTATCCTAGGGTGCTCTTGACTGTCGGGTTTCGAGATGGTATAGTAAGTGCGACCTTATGCCGGTGTACTCTGGAAGGATTCTTTTGTTCCAGTTTGGCATTACAGGAAGACTTACCTCAGTCTCGTTTTATGTACAGTCATAGCAATGGGTATAACTATCACGAGAATATTCAGAATTTATTTAAGTCTTCTGAAATTATACTTGGTGCTGGATTAGTTCCAAGGGAATGTGGTGAGTTATCGTCTGACTTCATCAGAGATACAGACTTTAGTTCCCATGGATATAATAGTCTTGGAAAGGATTCCTTGACAAGTGAATATTCTGGACGGGTAGTTCTCGTACGTGATACTGGGGGAGAACCAGGAGGTTTTACCAGTATTTTCTGATTCTATCAGAAGTATATTAGTGATCAGGATCTTGATTACGAGATGAACATGAAATTCTAATTGATGAATTTACTTAGGTAAATTTTCCTGTATGAATTGGAATTCGATTGATGGATTGTCAAGCAAAGAAGAATTTTATCAGGGCACTGTGATGATTTATACTGGGAGACGTGAACTGTGATCAACGATATACATGGGAGAGTATATTTCCATTGATATTCTGGAAGTCTTTTGTACTTTAGAAGGGGATGGAAAATTACTCAGTCTAGAGATCATTGTAACAGTTACGTTAAAATATAATTTGGTGTCAGTTTGATAACCTTGAAAAGATACTCGATTTTATTGATAGATGTCATGAGCCTGCTAAGTTACAGCATGGATTCGTCAGTATGAGAATTCACTTGGATAGTGAAAGTTGAGCACTTAGGTGTTCATGTATGTTTTGAAATGGTCAGTTAAATTTGTGCAAGTTTGGTGCCCAATGACTATTTGCAACTATTTATCTGAGGTAGATATAGATGTTATAACCCCGTGACGAGGGAGCTAAATATTCTTTTGCATAAAGAACGATTGGAATTGTTCACTTTTTGGTAGACTGATAAGATAAGTATAGTACTCAGATATTCAGTTCTCAGAAATGTTTCTGAAATATTACTGAGATTATATTATCACCAATTGATCTAGCAAGTGTTGGAATTTCAAATGAGTAATATCAGGATAGAATCAAGTGTTTAGACATGAAAAAAGGACAACAGCTGAGATCTAAGGTTATCAGATCCAGCGGGATTGTTGTCACCAATTTTTCGGGATGTCTATTGGATGCGTTAGGTCATTGATATGTTAGATTTGATGAGATCGATTCAGGGGTCTTTGCTAGGTTGTATTGGTTTTAGGAATTTGCCTAAGAGGGATGAAACAGTTTTGTTCATCCAGTAGTGCAAGTCAGGATTCAACAAGAAATGATTATCCGTGACAAGATAAGCAGTATTCTCATTTTCAGATGTTATCTCAAGTTATGAGATAGATGTCATTATATTAGTACTAGATATTGTACTAATCGACTTTTGAGTCAATAAGAATATTTGTATTGATATTTCCAAGAAGAGAACCTGAGGGATTCAAGAAATCAAGAATTGTGGACAACGAAGTTGTCACACGTGTTATGACAAGTGTTAGTCATAAAGTATGAGAATCCTTTTGGTGTACAAATATTTGCGTATGAGGTTCTTTTTGATGGAAAGAAATGAAGAAAAAAAGTGTGTATCAGCATGTTTTTAGATGTTTGGTGTATCAATAGGTCAAGGCAAAATACCAAAGACCTGAAGGATTGCTTCATAGTTTATTCATTCCTGAGTGGAAATGGGAGTTGATCATGATGGACATCGTGACCCATTTACAAGTGAGCTCAATGGATTGTGATGCTATCTGGGTTGTGGTGGACCGACTCACCAAGTCAGCACATTTTATTCCTTATAATCGGGATTACCGTTTTGATAGGATTACACGGATGTACATCCAGGAGATTGTTCAATTGCACGGAGTGCCTGTGAGCATAGTCAGCGATCGAGATCCCAGGTTTACTTCCAGGTTTTGGAGGAGTCTTCAGCGTGCTATGGGTACTACTCTTAGTTTGAGTACAACATATCACCCAGATACTGACGGATAGTTAGAGCGCACGATCCGTACTCTTGAAGACATGTTGCGAGCATGTTCTATGGACTTTGGTCTAGCTTGGCAAGATTAGTTGCCATTGATTGAGTTTGCGTACAACAACAGTTACCATCACAGTATTGGGATGGCTCCGTTTGAGGCGTTGTATGGGCGACAATGTCGTACTCCACTGTTCTGGAAATAAGTGGGGGAGCGATAGATAGAGGGACCAGAGCTAGTCCAATAGGCTGTTGATATTGTTGGACATATCAAGAAGAGAATTAACACTGTGCAGGATCAACAGGCTAGCTATGCGAATGTTAAGCGTAGACCTTTACAGTTTGAAGTGGGAGAGAAAGTGTTCCTGAAAGTCTCCCCATTTCACAGAATTTTGAGATTTGGTCTCAAGAGTAAGCTATCTCCTAGGTATATGGGTCCATTTGAATTACTGGAAAGTGTTGGAGATTTGGCTTATAGGTTGGATTTATCGTCGTATTTGTCTAGTATCCACGACGTGTTTCATGTTTCACTGTTGCGATGGTATGTGGTAGATGAGTCTCATATCTTACAGCCATCTGAGTTACAATTGGATAAGTATTTGACATATGTAAAGAGACCTTTGCGTGTCATAGGTCATAGGGATAAGATGTTATGCAACAGAACCATTTCTCTTGTTCTAGTCCAGTAACAGCGCCGAGGCACTGAGGAGGCCACTTGGAGACTTGAGAGTTGTATGCGTACTGATTATCCAGAGCTATTTTCGAATTGTTGTATTTTTAGATTGTAACTTGTAAAATAATCAGTTTGAATAAAAGATATTTATTCAGTATTTTACTGCATTCAGTACTTAAGATTGTTCGAGGACGAAATATCTTAAGATGGGGAGAATGTAGTAGCCTGGTTCCATTTTACAAGATTAAGTGATTTTAAACATGTTAGAAAATGACATATAATTTTAAAATGTCAAAACATGTTTAATGATTCCTTATTTGGTTAAAATAAGTGGAAAATCAGATCCGCAACGTCCAAATATGGTAGGGTAGGTCCCAGGGGTCCAAAAATGAGTTCGGAAGGACCAAACAGTTCAGGGCATACGGACCAGTTCGGGCCCTCCGAACCCAGTTCGGGCCTTCCGAACTCAGCAGAGCCCAGGTGTCTAAACGGCTCGGACAAGTGGCAGTTCGGACCGATTGAACCCAGTTCGGACCGTCTGAACTCCGCCTATAAATAGGGGTCCGAATCCCTCATTCTGAATTGCATTTTTTTCTCTCCTCTCCCGGTAATCGCCCTATTTAAGGGCTTCGGGACTCTTTCTTTAAGAGTTGGAGTAGGAAATAGTATATTTTTATAGCGGACAGTGTCCGCAGTAGAAGCCAGGCGGCGGAGCTTTGGCGAGGCGTCTAGGGGTCGTAGTTAGGCTATGCCCAGGCTCTGGGGCATGCAACATCAGCGGGCTGACTACGGACGAAGGTATGGCTTTGGTTCCCTATAGTAAATAGGGAGTATGCTATAGTTTAATTAAGGCTTTTAGAGCCTAGTAGGTGATGTTTGGCATGCTAGGTAATGCATGGGTTATTTATGTTGTAGTGATGCATGATAGGCTTGGACCTAGATGGGAAGTGTGGGGACCTCGGGTTGCTAATCTCATCTTAGGGCAATTAATTAACAATTAAACATTCATTAATCATCAATTAAATAAACCAAAAGCAAAGGAAATTTTTTTTTTTTTAAATAAACAGTGCCTCGCTCGATCGGTGAAATCTTACCGATCGAGCGGCTAAGAAATCACAATTCTCGGGTCTGAGTATAATTTGGCCTCGCTCGATCGGTCAACTTCTGCCGATCGAGCGGCCAAGAAAATCCAAATATTCTGTTTGCAAAATACAGGCCTCGCTCGATCGGTGAAATCTTGCCGATCGAGCGGCCTCCAACTCCAGAAAACTCTGCATAAATATTTTTGCTGTCAAAACCATACACTATCAATTCTTGTCACCAAAATCAATACAAGGCATGGTTTAAAAGATCTGGAACTTGCATCTACAAATAAACAAGGTCTCAAGCATTTATACATGCATTTATTACATCGAACAAGTCGTTCAAAGGTTAATAGAAAGCATAACTATCTCAAGTTCCATACAATACTTCAAACCAACAAGTTCTAAGGGTTAATGCTTCTAGAGTTCAAGACCTCATCTACAACCCGAGTCCTCACGTTCTAGACTCTCTCCCAGCTGTCAATGACGTCGATGATCAGCTCCTACCCTCTCTGTTGTCATGCACACATACAAAACAAGACAACAGCCGGATAAACTCCGGTGAGAAACAATTCTCAGTATAACCAACATATATATAAAGCATTAAATAAATCATATCGACTCTATTTAAAACTCGACTCAATAAATAGAGTAATTAACGCTTCGAATAAGAACTGATTCATATAACTTCGAGGCCATCAAGATTCATAAATGATCTTGACATGGATATCCATCTATCGTAGCCATTCAGGGTTAGAAAATAAGGTTAACCGCAACCTTGGCATAGAATCAATTCAATTAACATCGTATCGACTCAAATTCAAAGATCCACTACCTGAGATTGATCGACAACATCAATTCAAATCAAAAACATAACAAGTATGTTATTTTTACGGGCCAACTCAAGAATAGTCGTTCTTGAGTTTCAAAGTCCCTAACTCGCGATGTCGTCATTATACCTTCGTTTATCTCGATTCTGAACTCTTCAAATCTGAAAGATACAACCAAAATACATATATCAAACTTCATTCCAATTTATCGTATCAAAATCGAGTTGAAAACATCATAAGATCATCGATCAAACTCATTTCAAACCTCAATCAAACTTCTTCGGTACAAAGTTGACGTCTTGATTCGTTGGCCTTCCAAACTCAACTGAAACTGAAGGATAAAAAATGCTATAACATTCATAACAACTAGATAAAATCTTCAGCTCAGATATAGGCTATCAAAACAGTCTAAAAACTCGAATCGAGGGCATAGCGATTGAAAATCGATAACCGACGTAATCCCGAAATCATTTCTAACTTCACTGAACTCATGCGTACAACATATATCAGCTAATATATCATAAAACTCTTCATAATATCAGCTATAAACAACAACCATAAGCTGAAAATCATGCTTGGATACGTTTTATATAAACTCCTCAATCCGGTTTCGAGATAGAATCGCATAAACATCGATAAACATAATCAAAAGCTTAAAATCTGATCTCTGCCACAAACTGATTTCGAAATCCATATAACACAACATAAAACTTACACGAGATCGAAGCCCTCGTCGTAAGGATTCCAGAACAATTTACGGAATTAAAATCGGATAACCGGTTCAAAAGTTACGGTAAATCGAAAATCGAAGATTCAAAGAAACAAGAAGGAACTCGGCTCTCTGTTCTTGAATTCTGAATTTGTTAAGGCATGTACACGTATCATGCTGATAATAGAATTAAAATCAGATAACTTCAATAGAAATTACAATTTAGTTCCTCAATTCTTCAATAATTGCAATTTGGTCCTCGACCCTTATTTTAATTCAATTTCAATCCTAAATAATTTAAGAATATTAGAATTTAAATCAAAACTCTAAATATTCCCAAATTAAATATTCTTGGGATTAAAATCAAATTTAGTTCGGATTCATTTAATTAATCCCGGGCCTTACACTTCTAGGATCTGCCTTACTAAGGTACAGAAGTATTATTCGAGATATCCAGATTGAGTATGCATGTATTATGTATTTGCATGGATTATGTGATTTCATGTTTTATATGCCTTTATATATAGTATGTCATGACTGTATGTTGCATACATGAGCATATTGAGCCTTTACCTTAGAGGTATCCGGTAGTAGGGCGCTCACCCTATGAGTTTGTGGATGGTTGGATACGCAAGTCTTGTGTCAGGTCACCATGATGGTTGGACACTTGTACTAGTATCAGGTCACCATTATGGATCCACCTCCTGAGGCGACGGCGCAGCGTGCTATATACCCTGGGCCCGGTCTTTGAGCATGTTTCTTGACCTGAGTGTCTTGGTACCCAGTTTATTTGCATTCATGCACATATAATAGTGTATACTCATACTCTCGTACTTAGCATGTTAGGCTCAATTCCGGTTATTTTCTGTTGGCTAGATGCCCTATTCCTTAGGGCAGTTGCAGGTAGTTCTCCCGGGGACAGGGAGGCTAGGTGGTGACCAAGGCTGGATAGCAGGATTGACCACTAGGTTTTATTACCTGGTATTTTTTTATTTTAAGAATCCGTAGTTACTCTGATTAAGACTATTTATTGATTAATTGCATGCTTAAGTTCTGATTAGTAGGTGATCACGGCGCGGGTCACTACAGATAACCTCATTTCTTGTTCATTTTCCACTGGAAGATATTGTTGGACTCTTAGCGAGGGTTCTCCAATTTCTGTAGGAGCCACTGCTTCTACCCCATAAAATAAGTTGAAAGGATACTCTTCTCTGGATGTACGTGATGTTGAAAATTGGAAATTCATCCACCCACTTCCCTTTGGCTTAGCCTAATAGAGTTTTGAGTTGTTGCAAGATTGTGCGATTTGTAACTTCCGTTTGTCCATTTTCTTGGGGGTTTCCAATTGAATTAAATAATTTATTGATAGAAAAATCCTGACACCATTATTTCAACTTCGATCTTGAGAACTGTGTCCCGTTATCGAAGACAAAAACTCGCGGTATCCCGAATCTACAGATTATGTTCTTCCATATGAAGTTTATTATGTCTTTTTCTGCTATCTTGGCCAACGGTTTAGCTACTACCGCGGAGCTTTCCCGACCAAAGCCCTTTCCCCAAAATGAATTCCACAAATTCCTTCGCGAATCTCTCGAAGTACACAGTTATCTTTGTTTTGAGCGAGTCACTTAAAATAGGGTTGGGAGTAGCCTCTCTTATATAGCTCTTTGCCATGATCATGAATCGAGAAGCCTTCATTTTAAGTTTTTCAGCCAAGGCCGGGTCTTGCGGTGAGTGTCCTTTCAACAAGTAACTGATGATTTCATCTTTCCATATTGGTTCATTTCCTCCGGTACACAGGATGTCAAGAATTGCCCCCCCTATATCTCCTCCTTATCCACCGTTAGAAATGTGATCCTTCGGCTGTCAATGCTTGTCATAGAACTTGCCATCTTTGCTAGCTTGTCTGCTTCCTTGTTTTCGGCCCGAGGTATCTGCTTTATTTCATAGTTCTCCAGTCATGAGAGTAGTTTGTTAATATGAAGTACGTATTTAACCATCTTCTCTTCAACAAGTTGGGAGTCACTGTGTGCTACTAGTCTCTTTGCTCCGATAGCTGAAGCCAGCTTGACATCTACTATCATAGCCTCATATTCTGCTTCGTTATTTGACGCTTTAAATTGGAATTTTATGGAATACCATAATTTTTCTCCCTGAGGGGTTTCTAATAAAATCCCAGCCCCACTCCCTAATGTGGTTGAAGATCCATCGACAAAACCTGTCCATGTGGGGGTGGAACTTTCTTCATCGATTATTTCCATTTCTACTACGAAATATATGAGAACTTGGACATTGATTGCTGGGTGTGATTGGAAATGCAATCCATACTCGCTTTACTCTACTGCCCACTTGACCATTCTACCGGATGCTTCACGGCTGGAGAGTATTTTCTTTTGAGGATGATTAGTTAACACCACTACTCGATGATTTTGGAGATATGGGCGTAACTTTTACTTGCGAAGAACACTTCCAGTGCCAATTTTTTGATATTGGTGTATCGCAGCTCTGCTCCCTACAACATTTTCTCACATAATATACTGTTTTATGTTCGCGTCCTTCCTCTAATGCTAGCACGACACACCGATCACTTGTAGTTACCTGTAAAGTGATTGTATGGCACTCTCTTGCCAACCTGTTGTCACTCGTAGCCTCGCAAACTCCTTCGGGCATAGGGAATTTGAGTTTCACATGGTATGTGGAACCTACTGCTCTAAACAGATTCAAGCTAGGTTTCCCAAAAATAATGTTGTACGCTGATGGGGATTTCACAACCAGAAATTAACCATTTGGTTAACCCTTTTGTGGTAAGAAACCAATGAAAGTGGGAGAGTGACTTTTCCTAACGCTTTGAATACTTCTCCTGTGACCCCAACTATCGGTGTGTTTACTGGAGTTAACGAGGTATTATCAATACCTAATTTCATGGAAGCGTTATGAAAAATGATATCCGCGGAGCTTCCCAAATCCACCAATATCTTTTTTTTACCCAAAATTTGAAATTGTGGTGGATATGACTAGGGCGTCGTTATGTTCCCCACGAGGGGCGCAGACGGAAAATCCTACATAGCCGCACGGACCAAGGTTTTCCTTGCCCTATTCGAGTCACCACATGCCTGACCTCCGGATATTACGAAATTACACTCCGATGGATAGGTTCTCCTTTGGTCTTTTTCCTCAGTCGTTTCGTTTTTTCTATTGATCAGTTTTGTGTTGGTGCTCTGCGCTTGTTGTTATTCCATTGGTCACGTGCCTTGTCTAAAAAGTTGCCCAAGAGCCCTTTGTTTGATCAGTCTTTCTATTTTCGCCCGTAGGCTAAAACAGTCTTCCATGGCATGACCTTTGTCTTTGTGAAACCGACAATATTTATCATATTGTTGTCGTTCTAGGTTTTATTTCATATGGCGAGGGGATTGTAACAACCCCTAATACTCGGCTATCGCTAGTATGTCTGTCACACGAGCGTTGAGTGTGATATTCTTGGGATGAGGGCTATGTGCCACTCGCTTCTCCTCTCTCTTACCTCAACTTGGTTTTTCATCCTCTCGTTTTCTCTTCATGAGATAATGTGGTTCTATAACCTCTTCTACCCTGATTTACTTTTCTGCCCTCTCTAACAATTCCTCTAAATTATTTGGAGGTTTTCCTGCTATTGATTCTTTGAATTTACGATGACGGAGAATCTGTTGCATAATCCATGCCGTAAGTCATGATTAACGTGTGAAACCTCATGAACGGCATGAGTGAATAGCTGTACGAATTCCCTCAGGCTTTCTCTCTCTTTATGAACTATTGAGAACAAGTACGCCGTAGTTTTTGGAAACTTTCGATTAAAGGAAAATTGGTGAATAGAGCGTTTAGTAAGTACCTCAAGGCTTTTGATTGTCCCCGGGGGTAGCTTGATGAATTAAGTGAGGGCTTGTCCTGATAGGGTAGTTCAGAAGATTTTGTAGTATGCAGCGTCGCTGATGTCATAGAAGTTCTTTGCATATAATATATCCAATTTTTCTTGCAGATCCCCTGTCTCATTAAATTCAGGCAGGTTGCTATTTTGACCCCTGCCGGCTGTACCTCCGCCAAGATGGCGGTGGTGAATGGACTGCTACAAGAGGAAAAAATGGATAAAACCCTCATCTCCCCTGGCGCATCGCAAATCCAGATAGTGGGGGTGGTGCGTGACTATTCACCTCATCCTCTCAAAGTTCTGTCCCCTTCTTCCTGTTCATAGGCGAAACTTAGTTAGTTTCAACTACCTCTTTTTCTCATGGGACCCTCTCCGAGTGATGTGGCTGGGCTTCCAGGTACTGTGCCATGGCTTCAGCTGTAGCCCTGGATGGTGCTTCTTCCAACAAAGCCTTCAGACCCTCTAGGGTGATCAAGAACTCTTGATTATGCTGAGGTGCTAGAGGTGGTTGTTCCTGTTCCTCTCGGGTGTTGCAAGTTTCTTGTGATCGCATTTGCATTCTTAGTGATGAGGTAACCGTTCCCACAGACGATGCCAAAATGATGTTGTACGAAATCTTGTTACCCTGAAGAAGAGTCTCTGCGTGACCAGTCAATTAGGGTGAACAACAGCTTTGGGAAACCAACTGCTTCTCCCATGTCCAATCTAGTAAAATTCGGGTTGTCACTGCATCATAAAATGAGGTTAGAGGTGTCAGGGATGCCCGACGAAAATCTTTTGATGCTCAAGTCAGCGATCAACTCAAAATATGTACTCACAAAAACTAAAGAGCTTTTTAGAACATAAATTGAGAGAATAAGAATCTATCTTGAAATAGAGAAAATCCTTCTATTTATAGAGTTTTTCAAATGGGTCATGTGCCTCCCAAAATATGGACTTTCCTCCTTGGGCCTAAGAACATGGGCTTAATGAACTTGATACCATTTTAATACACACAACTTATATCCTAATTAAATTTAATTATTCTTAAACCAATACTTATCAAAATTATACTGTGCATATTAGATTAATAGCAGACATGGCTTATAGATTTGTTTTAACGATTTATGGTTATGATTTACCAAATTTTGTAATAATCATATCATTAATTAGATCTTATATTAAGGATAGTAAACAAATCATCTATTTAATGATACATGTTTCTTCACATGAGTATAATTAATGTTGTATTGATATTATTTCAAATTATGAGGCATTAGATTTACAATTAAGATACTACTCTTAAGTTAAATTAGGCTCTACCTAATCGTATTGAAATTTTATATATCTTTTAGAAAAAAAATTTCAATTGGAAAAGAGTTTTGTTATAATTGGATTCCAAACTCATGAGATGAGATCATGTATTTTGAATATATTTATTTTGTCAATTTAATTGCTTAATCATGATCACGAGGAGAAGATTATTCATCTCTCACATACAAGGGTGGCATATTAACTTTTCAAATATATCAAAAGTTTCGGTACATATAACTAGTATATCAATTATAACGAAATGTTAAAGTATATCAAGATTTTGGTATGGTATTGGTATATACTGTTTTATACCAGGAAAAACCTTATATTTTTTAAAACTTAATATTTTATATAATGTTTCGATATATCGATATACCGTTCTACCGAAAATAAAATAAATTTGGATGTGATAGAGTTAAATATGAAGAACAAACATGCAGAATCATTATTCTAAAATACGGCTTTTAGGACCGTCTAGATGATAGGTGATTGTCCACCATCCCGATTTTTTATAGTTGATATATACCTCTTGGTGTTATTCCATTAATCGGCCATCTAGACTACCAAATTACCTCTTAGACGGATCAAACTCAGCCAAAGTGGCCGCATAGTAAATAGTATATATTATTATTATTTTCATTTTACACTTTTAAAAAATATTATTGATGGATTTTCCTATTTGTTTGTATCAAATGAAGATGAGGAATATGTGATGAATTTTGAATTTGAATTCTAAAAAGAGAAATTAATGGAGAAATATTAAGATAAATAAGAAAAATTAGATATTTAGGCTAAAAAAAACCTTCTAAGGTGAATTACATATTTATAATAAAAAAACGTCTAGCCGACCGCCTAATCGTCTAGGCGTTAGGTGGTGGGTGATCGCCCACCTATCTCTTTTTAGAACTTCGGCAGAATGATGTGAAAGAGGAATGAAAATATATTTTTGACAATAGATTATAAAATAAAATAATGTAGACATGCTCATTTGTATTTGGGCGATAATATTTCCCACGAGAGATAAGAAAATTGTAGTGATCTGACCCAATCACCTACTAATCAGAACTTAAGCATGAATTAACTTAAACAAGTACACATAATTAGAGATACTATGGAAACTTAAACAGTATACTAGCCCGACAGAATACAACCGGTGAAAACTAAAAACTCAAATTAAAATAATTATACAACCCCGTCGAATCAATACAAATATCAGAATAATAACTTAAGTAGACTACATACAACCCCTGCTCCAAGGCCATGGTTACCGACTATGCACAGTTCCAACTCTCGGGTAACCTGTAACTGCTCCGTCGAATAGGGTGTCCAAGAAATACAACTGAGGACATGATCAATAACAATACTCAATATAAAAGTATGAGTAGACACATGTTATGAGTGCGTGAATGCAAATGTACAGGGTACCGAAACTAACTTGGTCAATCTTTGCTCAGTCAAGTAGGCCCCATGGTATGTAGCATTCTGGATCGTCACATCAGGACGTGGCGCACACACCAGAATAAACGGTGGATATAGATGATGTAATGGACCGGGTGCATCCCTCTGCCTTTGGCCCATCTAGCCTCAGCTCTAGGGGCCCGCGACCATACTCATGGTCTTCTTCCTTCCTGGAAAAGAGATTTTTTGCCCTTCTCAGGATTTGAACTTGGACCACCACGCATATATCCAAGTTCAACTCAATCATGGTACCAAGTGGTACCATGATTGAGTTGAACTTGGATATATGTCTGGTGGTCCAAGTTCAAATCCTGGGGAGGGCAAAAACTTTTCCTTTCCAGGTGGGAAGAAAACCATGAGTATGGTTGCGGGCCTCCAGAGCTGAGGCCAGATGGGCCAGAGGCAGAGAGATTCACCCGGTCCATTACATAAAATGATGCCCTTTTATGTAATGACCACACCCTCTGCATCTTCCATCATCTAGGCTCAGCTCTGGGTGGGTCTCAACTCATGGTTTTCTCTCCACCTGAAAAGAAGAGTTTTTGACCTCCCCAAGATTTGAACTTGGACCACCAGACATATATCTAAGTTCAACTCAATCCTGGTACCACTTGAGCTATTATGTAATGGACCGGGTGCATCCCTCTGCCTCTGGCCCATCTGGCCTCAGCTCTGGGGGACCGCGACCATACTCATGGCCTTCTCCCCACCTGAAAAGGAGAATTTTTGCCCTTCCCAGGATTTGAACTTGGACCACCAGGCATATATTCAAGTTCAACTTAATCCTGGTACCACTTGAGCTAGCACCCTTTATGTAATGGACTGGGTCCATCTCTCTGCCTCTGGCCCATCTGGCCTCAGTTTTGGGCCCCGCGACCATACTCATGGTCATCTCCCCACCAGAAAAGGAGAGTTTTTTTCCTCCCCAGGATTTGAACTTGAACCACCAGACATATATCCAAGTTCAACTCAATCTTGGTACCACTTGATGGGCCAGAGGCAGGGGATGCAGCGGGTCCATTACAGATGACTTGATCCCGTACTAGCAGGTCCAACCATCCACTAAAAAAAAGAGTTGAGAGACCTCGCTACATGTTATCTCAAGGGTACAAGCTCAACATGAGAATGTATGCAGCATAATAATCATGACATAATATATGCACATAAAACATGTCAGATAACATGAAATACATAGAACATGCATAATCAACCAGGATATTTCAGATAATACTTTTGTACCTAAAAACCTAGCCTAGAAGTGCACAGGGACGGACCCAAACTAAGATTTTACCGGGGTGGGGGGCTAATTTTACATTTAAAAAATATGAATAAAAATCATATGGCCAATATATTATACATATTAGGTATATGTTATTATTTTATTATTTATATATCTTTCAACTATTTTATGATTTTAAAAAAAAAGATTTAAGATCAATCATGCTAGTAATGACACAAAATTTTAATATATCAATATCCTTATAAATATTTTCTATATTTAATAGTGAATTTATTTCAATAATTAAATTATATTTTATAAAAAATTTCATGAAAATTTGATAGGTAATGAATAAAATATTTTTTCTCTTTAAAATAACTTGAATAATTGTTTTATATTTTATAAAGTATAAATTTTTGAATTTGATAATGTACATAATTATAGATTTACTTTGTATTTATGATGTTATTTTCTACTCAATAACATATAATGTTTAATATATTGAATGTCATATTAAATGGTCTATATATATACAAAATTTAGAAGCCTAAATAACTTGAAAAAAAAACCCATATACATCAATGAATTAAAAAATCCAATTAACTACAAATAATAAATGTATAAACATATATATATATATATATATATATATATATATATATATATATATATATATACATAAACTATATGTGCTCGGCTAGACTGGGCTCCCCCATATAGTTCCATCTCTGGATGTGCATGCATCTAGTTTATCACTACATCAAGATAATACTATATCACCAGGGGTGGAGCCACCCTTGGGCTTGGGTGGGCTTCAGCCCCACCCATTTTTTTTTTAAAAAAAATTAGTAGTTTAAAATTTAAAATAATAAATTTCAGTCTCATGCAAAAAATAAAAAATAGAACACTCTATTATATTATTTGGTTGATTTATTGTCATAGAACACTCAAATATTTCGAATATTTAGTTGCGATAATATTGATTTATGATACATATGAATTTTCAAGTTTGGATTTTTACCCTAAAAACTATTGTTGCAAAATTTAGAAAAAATAATCAATTGATTGAAAATTGAAATATTTGAGAATGATTGACTTTCCAATTATTATTGAGCTTATGTGATTTTTATAGTTAGAATAATTGAAAATTCAATAATTATGATTGAAAAATGACCGTTTGTTGTAAATTTTTGGGATAGTTGAAATTTTCTAGTTAGGTATTTCAAGAAATGAAGAAAATAAAAAATTAAAAGTTATTTTTAAATCGAAAGAGCATATATCGACATATTAGGGGCAGACTTCAATTACAGTCTAGGGTGAGCAGAAAATATCAATTTCAATCGAAATAACCTATCAAGTTGAATTCATCGAAAAAATTGATTCAGTTTATTCAGAAGTTCGGTTTTAGATTTTTAAAATATTGGTTAGGTCGATTTGGTTTCGAATTTTAACATAATAATTTTTTACTGAACAAAACTAATATTTATTAAAAAAATTAATATTGTTAAATTTTCTAAATAAATTTTATTGGATAATAAAACTAAACTTGAAAAATATATTTTTTAATAAATAATTTAAATTTATATAATTAAATTTTTAACTACAATTTTTGAAATAGAACTTGATTTTTTTTAAAAAAAATTTATAAAAGATCGAGATCGTTTAATTTGGTTACTGATCAAAATAATAGATTTTTTTGTTTGATTTTTAGGTCTTCATAGTAAATTAAGTTCGATCGGGTCGTTTTATTGAAAAAAAGTTAATTCGATTTTTGAAAGTTCGGTTCGATTGTAACTGACTATATATATATATAGTTTTACTATGCTGCCCAATAACCGTGTCAACCTCTGTGCCCACCAATATATATATATATATATATATTGTCTAACACGGGCGGATCCATCTCCAGGTAATTTTCAATCCTGGCTCCGCCCCTGTATATCACTAACACGGATCTAAAAGCTAGCCTTAATAAGCTAATAGATGCTTCCTAATAGTACTAGCTAGGGATCTCAGACTATATATGCGTCTTTCGTCAGCCCGCTGATGTCGAAGGCCCCAACCCTCGAATAGCTCCGCTACAAGCCCCGTAACACCTCGCTATCGCCCGACCCTCGAGTATAAGTCTAAAACACTAAGAATATACACTTATACACAAACACCTCCAAACATGTACCAACTATGAGTAATCCATGGCTTATTTTATAGACGGAGTTCGGAAGGTCCGAACTCGCATGTTTTCCACGCCTCCAAACATCCCTGATCGGAAGCTCCGATCTACTCTTCGGAAGTTCTGATCCTCTTCGAAATCTTTGATCTGCATGGTTTTCCACGTGTCTATTACTGATCTTGACATGTCATGAATTCTACATGGCCTAACACATTTCAGAAGGTCTGATCTCATGTTCGGATGGTCCGAACCCATCTTATGCTTCCGAACCACATCATGTCCATCCGAACAGTTCGGATCCTCCGATATTTCTTTGGCTTAGGTTCGATGCTTCCGAATCGCCCGAGTACTTTGGGAAGTTAAATAATATATCGAGTCTATGGGTTTTCAGTTGTTATATGTTTGTTTTTTGTTTTTTGGTTATTTATTAATGGATTTACATTTTTATGTCCGGTTTAGAATTAATTAGTTTTATATATATTCGATTTTTACTAAACTCGAATCAAGCTCAAACTCGAGTTCAATTGTATGTTTTATGAGCTTGAAAATGGGTCGAGCTCAAGCCATGCTAGTTAAACATGATAAACGAGCTATTAACGACCCATTTAAACTCAAGCCATGATTGTTTAACATGGTAAACGACCTTTTAACGAGTCGAGTTTGAGCTACTCGTGATCGAGCTTAGTAATTTCAAGACAATTTGGGCTCGAGCTTGAAGATATATTAAAAGTCAAATCGAGCTCAAGCCTCTGTAGATCTTAGACGAGCTAAGCTAAAGCCTGATACTGTTTGGATTGGTTTGGATCATTTACATCAATATTACATGAAAGTATATGTGAAAGTGGGATAAAATATAATTTTGATGAGCAATTACAAAATAATGTTGGTTTAATTTAAAAAGGGTTGGCCACGCAGGGGATCCCATCCCACATGAGTTAGAAGTCCATTGACACATGCGGAGTTAAATCGAGGGACGTGCACGAGCGGCAGGAACCTGAGGGAGAGAACAACATAGCCGACCCCCGAAGCATACCCCACAATATTTCAGCAGAGAATAATGTTGGTTTAGTTGTTTATTTGTTTGTTGGTGCAGAATTCTTGGAAAAAACAAACAAATAAACTTCGAGAACATCATGCGATTAAATATATTTTTTAAGTATATAATTATACTAATAACAAAATTATTTTGTGAGTAATAAAATTAAATTAAAAACAACAATAATGGAATTGAAATGTGAAAGTGGGACTGTATCTTAGATAAAGACTATGAAATAACAACAGTACATGGTTTTGTAGCGATTCGGTGAAGACGTTAAACCCATTGTTTTTATAAGTGGATCGGTGATGAAATCGGTTTATCTGAAAAAAATGTTCCAATCGGTAGGACTGTTTTAATCGGATGGTTGAACCGGAAAATCGTTTATATAATTTAATATAATAAATAAAATATTTTAAATTTTAAAAACTCAAAAATTATATAAATAGACAAAAAAATATATATTTAACATAATTTGAAAACTAAATAAAAATTTAAATATATTCAAAATATCAATTATAATTATAAATTATTTAAATAATAAATTATTTAATTTTAAAAAAACAATAATTATTAAAATAATTTTTTAAATGAAGTAAAAATTCTAAATAATAATGTATATATATATAAATAATAATTTTAGAGTTTTAAAAATAAAAAATCTTAAATTTTCAAAAAAAACCGGTTCAACCGATTGAACCGGTTTTGACCATTTGGACCGGTTTTTCGGTTTTTGAAATCGGTTCGGACCGGAGAATCGACCGGTTCCCGGTCGAACCGGCCGGTCTAGTCCCGTTCCAAAAACAATGGACAAACCAAATACATCACATTAACTTTGATAATATTTTTTGTTTGACTCTTTCATGAAAGAGATATTTTTACAAATAAGCGTATCTCTTAATAATTTACATCCTTCCCTCTCGGGTATTCACCTCCTTGCAAATTGTCCTTTTTCGTCACCTAACCCCTCTACATCGCCTATTCCTTCTCCTCCCTTTATCCCTTCCCATGCTTCGCCACTAGATGCCTCAGGCAGCCACTCGGGCAGTTCGGGCAGGCCTTTGGGCATCTCGAGCAGCTTGCCCGTGGCTCCCTCGAACCCTTCTTCTTCTGAGTTTTGCTCGATTAATAAAGCAAATGGCTCTTTTCTTGATAAATCTTTTTCGAATCCTAGCTCCAAATCTTCTTGCTCTTCCACAAAGGCCCCTATCCTCAAAACTGGATTTTTGAACAATAAGAAAAATGTATTTTCAAATATGAGAAAACCGTGGTCCCAAACCCTAGGTGAGCTGACTTAGAGGCGGATGATTATGGATCTGATGAATATCTTGAGTACATGCAGTTTCTTACGGATTCTTATGCATCTAGTCATGACAATACCCTTCCTTTGAGCACCATCTGGACTCCGAGGAGAAAGAAAAGATTCAGCAATCGCTCACAAGCACCACAACGTTGAGATACGATTTGAGGCCTCGCAAATACTAAAATTCAATTGTACTCTATTTTGATTGGTTTTTAGTTTGTTTTGCTCTGTTTAGTCTTAGGTGCTAGACACTTTGGTGTTCTTCTCTTGTTTTCATTATTGGGAGCAAAACTCCTCCTTATAATGTTTCCTATTTATCAATAAAATAAGTGGTTATGGCCACCTTTTTTTTAAAAGAAAGCAGTGTTCTAAAAAGCTTGCTTAAGCAACGCTTAATTTCGCTTAAGATTTAATACGCTTAATCTCGATTAAGCGATCGTTTTTTAGAACGGAAGATTTTACTTTTTTTAAAATGAAAATATTTTTATAAATATGTATATTTACAGTTTAGAACTTGAATTATCTATTAAATCTTATATTTGTGGTTAATCTAACATTTTATTTAATGTTTGTATTAAAATAATTAAAATTATAGTAAAAACTGAAAACGTTTTTTCACACTTAAGCTCGTTCTAAGTTCGCTTAAGCTTGAAAAGCTTGAAGTCTGACATCCACGCTTCGACGCGCTTCATGCTTTTTAAAAATTTGAAAAAAAAGCATATAATGATATAAAGACTCACTAATAAAGCTTA
Organism: Henckelia pumila; assembly: GCF_033568475.1. Taxonomy (NCBI): domain Eukaryota; kingdom Viridiplantae; phylum Streptophyta; class Magnoliopsida; order Lamiales; family Gesneriaceae; genus Henckelia; species Henckelia pumila. Next base: position 72,143,386 of record NC_133123.1, read on the forward strand.
TAAATGTATCGCATGATCATTAATTTTAATATTACCAGTTTGGAATATGTGTTAAAAATTTATTAAAATCCTGGACATAATATTTTTTATGTATAACATATTGGTATCACTTGATTTTACCTTGTAAAATGGGGATAGAGGATTAAGAAGAGATTATAAATTTGAGTTATCATTTCTGAAATCTCTTTTTTTTTAAAAAAAAAATTATTAAATCTATAAAAAAATTTAGTTTTTCTGAGGAATTTTGAAAACTCAGTCACTATATTTGTACTATATTATAATGCACAAAGCTATTAGAAAAACTGAATTTGGCTAAAAATATGAACGAACAAAATTGCTACTATTTCTCTTTTTTTATTATTTAAAATCAGAAGGGAAAAACAAATATTGGACCAAACTCAACCTCCTTCACTATCCATTTCCCAATCACGTTTCTTTATTCTCCATCCTCAATCCTTCCACACGATTTCAATTTTTTTTTCCCAGCTTAGAATTTATGTAAATTTATGCTAATAAATCTTATATAATCTATTAGCAAGATATAAGATTTATTAGATATCACTTGATTATATTCAAATATTAGATTATACACGCAACATGTGTATCTCATAGCTAGTGTATATAAAATTGGAGTATGATAGGAAGTTCGAAATGAACGGGAATATTCTCAAAAATAATAATAATAAGAGGAAAGTGAATTGAAATGAGAGAACAAAATATTTCTTAAAAAAAAAAAAAAGGAAATAAAGAAAGAAAGAAACGAGATAGACGTTTGCGAGTGCGTGGACAAATAAATGTAATCTATACGCATCATCATCATCATCAAATATGTCACACTTGGCATTTTGGATTGGATACGTATGACATATTATTTTAATTAATTATTAAATGCGCGTTGGGCCTTGGGCTCTTACCGTTATGGCGGTCGAAGTTTCTTAACCGTATTGGGCCCGTATACAGCGGCTTTCGCACTGCTTTCCTCTCCATCTCAACTCTATCTAACAAGAAATATTATTCATAAGCCCCTAGCTATATATTACCCACTAACACCACGCATTCTTTCCATTCCACATTCAATATATTCAGACAATATTTTACACTCTTCAACTAATCTTTAAGCACCACATATATACATAAATACAATTACTTGTATGGAGAGATACGAGCAATACCACCGCGTATTCGATCGCTTCGATTCAAACGGAGACGGCAAAATATGCCCCGTAGAGCTGCAACAGTGCGTGGCTTCCATGGGCGGGAGAAGAGGAGAAGGCGAGTGATCTTAAGGAGGCCTTCAACATGTACGCGGAAAGTAGCATGATCACCCCCAAGAGCTTGAAAAGAATGCTGAGTCGATTGGGAGAGAGGAGGAGCGTAAACCAATGCAACAACATGATTGCTCGTTTCGATCTCAACAAAGATGGCCTTCTTGATTTTCATGAGTTTAAGCTCATGATGATGATGTAGTTAATTACTAGTACTACTCCCCATATATATATATATATATACTTTCATTCATCGTCATTTCCCACCACACCGTATTTTACATATCATCCATTCTTCATCTTTGTATCTATCTATCTATATATATATATAATTAAACTCTTGTTATTACTTCTCTATGAATGTATTTACTGAAGTTCCCCCTCAACATGTGCATAATTTTTTGATCTGATATGACTATTTATTTTCTTTGTAAGCGCAAAAACTGATATGCTTATATTCAGTACCTATCACCTGCAAACATAAAAATATGCTATGGTACCCATCATATCTATGTGGGTCCTTGATGTATTAGTCCTTTAGAAACTCAAACTTTGATTAATTTAACAGGTCGATCATTAAATGTGTCCCATAAGATTTGTGCCTTGTTCCATGTGTGCTGGTGATGTATAAGTGGGTTCATAATAGATATGATATGCATTATGTCACGTGTGCATTGGAGGTGTCTGTCTAGACTGATTTTGCAAGTTAGGCCTCCAATTTCTCTTTTGAAAACCATCATGGACCCGAATTGATTCAAGCTACAGTGGACAAAGTAAAAATATCATTCAGGAACGACTTAAGGTAGCCCAATGGACTGATCCACATAGTGGACACGATGAATCGATCGAGTTTTAAGGCGAAGATCTATATCATATGTAGTGACCCTGCATGGAATCACCTACTAACTGACAACTAATAGCATGCATTAAAGTTAATACAGCAAAATACTTAACAGTGTAAAACGTGCGAAAACATAATCCATAAATTACATATCAGCTTAGTAAAATATATCCAGGCTTAATACTGTAGTGATACAACAATATCGAAAAACTTAAAAGTAAACATTATACAGCTATATCGAATTCTGCTGTGTAATTAACCCCTCAAGGCTCCTGCTCCCTAGTCCTGCCTTGAACTACCAGCTCCGTTCATCCTGCGACCTGCCCCGTGGAATAGGGTGTCCAAGATAACAACTAGGACGTGAGCGCTAACGCCCAGTACATAAACATGAGTAAGCATATGTATATAATGCATGCAACATGATAACTGGTAAATGGTCATCTAAAAAGGCATGCTCAGTACCGGTGCCATATGAGTGCTGCCACCGCACGGATCAACCTCTGGGTGCAACCACATCGTCTAGTACACAAGAGTAGTCAGACATTCATGTCCCCGCCGTCGCGGTACTCTCAGTGACAGACTATCGAGTATAGAGCTGAACGACTCTATAATCAGGTATAACAAGGTATAGGCTCAACGTGTATATGCACATGACATATGAGTATAGAAAGCGGTAAATCATATATCATGCCATATAATAATGCCAAAGAAATGCAACATATAAACATGTATACTCGCTGGCAATCTCAGTCAATGTGTACGTACCTCTAGGCTAGTTCAAGTATAGTAGATCCTAGGTTTCAGGCCTATATTCAAAAGTTCACCGTATCACTACACAAGTTCTATAAGCCTTAACTAAGCTAATAAATACTCCCAAAACTTAAATAGATTCCCGGACCATACCTTTGTCCGTAGATAGCCCTTTGGAGTCGCTAGTCCCGGATGACTATAACCACACCTTGGTTATTCCAGAACCTCTATTATAACCGATAGGGCCCTCAAGTGTATAATTCACACTATATAACTGATCGAAGAAGGAAACTCGGAATTCGTATTTGAAAATGAACTCCGGAGACCCCTATTTATAGCCAAACTTTCCGAACACGAACGTTGCGTCCGTTCGGGTTCGTTGCGTCCATTCTTGCATGTTTGACACTTGTCAAAACTCGTAGCTTAGTCATCAAGCCACCTCATGCCTGCCTGTATCTCAAGGAATGTTGCGTCCGTTGAGGAACGTTGCGTCCGTTCTGCCCCTCCATCGTTGCGTCCGATGGCCAACGGAAGCTCCGTTCGTCAAATCATCTTTTTAGTTGATTAAGCCCCGAAATTGGTTAATTACTAACCCTTAATCATGTTTAACATATTATTATCTTAAAATGGGTTCTGGGTTACTAAATTCTCCCCACCTTTAGACATTTCGTCCGCGAAATAAAATCTAAAGACAAATCAATATAACAATATGAAACATCAAACCATGTTTTATTACAACAACTGTAATTACACTTTTACATGGTAATCAAAAGTACAAGGCAAACAACTCAGGATATTCTGCTCGCATATGGCTCTCGGTTTCCCAAGTTGCCTCCTCAATGCCTCGGCGCTACCATTGTACCATCACAAGTGGTATAGTCTTGTTTCGAAGAACTTTCTCCTTCTTGTCTAGGATACGGAGTGGTCGTTCAACATACAACAGATCTGAATTTAGCTGAACATCAGTAGACTGAATCACATATGATTCATCAGCTATATACTGTCGAAGTAACGACACATAAAAAACATTATGTATACTGGAAAGAGATGGCTGTAACGCCAAAAGATAAGCAACATCTCCAATTTCTCCAGTATCTGGAAAGACCCAATAAAACGAGGTGATAACTTGCCTTTCATACCGAATCTCATCACCTTCCTGAAAGGTGATACTCGTAGAAACACATATTCACCAGGCTCAAACTGAAGTGGCCTGCGGTGAATATTAGCATAACTGGCTTGTCGATCTTGAGCAATTTTGATCCTTTGTTTGATCAAATCTACCTTGTCTACAATCTGCTGCACCAACTCAGGACCTTCGACTTGTCATTCCCCGACTTCATCCCAGAATAACGGACTACGACACCGTCGACCGTACAATGCCTCGAAAGGTGTCATATCAATACTACGATGATAACTATTATTGTAGGCAAATTCGATCAAAGGTAACTGATCCTGCCAAGATAAGCCAAAGTCCATGACAGAAGAACGTAGCATATCTTCCAACGTACGAATTGTGCGCTCTGACTGTCCGTCAGTCTCCGGATGATATGCAGTGCTTAAACTCAGAGTGGTATCCAACGCCTGCTGAAAACTACCCCAAAAACGTGAGGTAAATTGCGGGTCTCTATCACTAACTATGCTCACTGGAATCCCATGTAATCTCATTATCTCCTGGATGTAAAAGCATGTCATGCGATCATAAGAATACTCCCGATTGTAAGGAATGAAATGTGCTGATTTTGTCAAACGGTCAACGACAACCCAGATAGCATCACACTGACGTGAAGTCATAGACAAGTGGGTAACAAAATTCATAGTCACGTGCTCCCATTTCCATTCGGGAATCTCAAGATTCTGCAGTAATCCACCTGGTCGTCGGTGTTCAGCCTTGACCTGTTGACAAACCAAACATCTCGAAACAAATTGATAAACACTCCGCTTCATCCCTTTCCACCAGAATCTGGTTTGCAAGTCCTTATACATTTTCATACTTTCAGGATGAACTGACAATCGACTCCTGTGAGTTTGAGAAAGAATATCGTTCCTGAGCTCCGCAACATCAGGTACAACCACTCGATCCGATAAGCACAATAAACCATCTGCCTGATAATGGAATCCAGATGTATTAACCTCATTGGCTAGACGTGCCAAACACTGAGTCTTAACATCAGATATCTGAGCTTCCCTGATCCGAGAATACAATGCTGGCTCAGATAAAATAGTATACAATCGAATCCCATTCCTCCCTTTCTTGTGCTTGAGCGTAAAACTCAATGAATGGCACTCTTGAACCATATGAGATATTTCACTAGTCTGAAGTGCCGAAAGTCTCACCTGCCGACTCAAGGCATCAGCAGTAAGATTTGCAGAACTTGAATGATATTTGATTTCACAATCATAATCCTTCAGAAGATCCATCCAATGTCTCTGTCGCATATTCAACTTCGCCTGAGTGAATAAATACTTCAGACTCTTGTGATCCGTGAATATTTCAAATTTCTCTCCATAAAGATAATGCCTCCAGATCTTGAGTGCAAATACAATGGCAGCTAACTCGAGATCATGTACTGGATAATTATTCTCATGCGTCTTCAACTGTCGAGAAGCACAGGCAATAACATGTCCATGATGTGTCAAAACACATCCTAACCCCTGACCAGAGGCATCAGTATAGATAACATAACCTCCCGATCCAGAAGGTAGAGCTAGCACAGGTGCAGTAGTAAGACGTCTATGCAGCTCGTGAAATGACTCCTCACAATCCGAGGACCATATGAAGGTAACATCTTTCTGAGTAAGCTGAGTCAAAGGCCTGGCCAACTGTGCAAAATTCTCGATGAACCGACGGTAATAACCTGCTAGACCCAAGAAACTTCGAATCTCAGCAACCATCATCGGACGAGACCAGTTCAGCACTGCATCTATCTTACTTGGATCAACAGATATTCCTTCACTAGAAATCACATGACCGAGAAACACTACCCGATCAAGCCAAAATTTCACACTTGCTCAATTTCGCATATAGCTGCTTATCTTGTAACGTCTGCAACACAATTCTCAGATGTTGTGCATGCTCATCCTTGTCATGAGAATAGACAAGAATATCATCAATGAAGACGATGACAAATCTATCCAGATATTCTCGAAATACCTGATTCATCAGATTCATAAAGACTGCCGGTGCATTCGTCAAACCGAATGGCATAACCAGAAATTCATAATGCCCGTATCTGGTCCTAAAAGCAGTCGTAGAAATATCTGAGTCTCGTACCCGCATCTGATGATATCCCGATCTCAGATCTATCTTAGAGTAAACAGAAGTACCCTGTAATTGATCGAACAGATCATCAATTCGTGGCAAAGGATACTTATTCTTGATGGTGACACGATTCAGCTGCCTGTAATCAATACATAACCGCATCGATACATTCTTCTTCTTGACAAATAACACAGGTGCTCCCCACGGAGAAACACTCGGACGAATATATCCCTTATCAAGCAGATCCTGCGACTGCTGTTTCAATTCCCTCATCTCTGATGGTGCCAGACGATAAGGTGCTCGGGATATAGGCGTAATTCCTGGTATTAGATCAATACCAAATTCAACCTCTCGAACCGGAGGAAAACCAGGAATCTCATCAGGGAATACATCAGAAAACTCGCTGACAACCGGTAGCTGATCGATACCCGGACTAATCGTGGACATATCAACTTCATAGATGATGTAGCCCTCCCCACCTGACTCTAAGACATGACATGCCTTCAGAGCCAATACAAGTGGCATCGGAGGTCGCGCACCCTCACGATAAAAGTACCAGCTATCACCCTCATCCGAATGAAACTGTAACAAACGCTGATAACAATCCATAGTAGCGTGATACAAAGTCAGCATATGTATTCCCAAAATACAATCAAAATCTGTCATCGCTAATATCATTAAATTAGCCGATAACACATTACCCTCAAACTCTAGAAGACAACCCATCACTAGACGCTTAGTTACTACCTCCTGTTCCAGCGGAGTAGATACAACTAAATCCATATTTAATGATACATAAGGTAATCTATGTCTCTTAACAAAGCGACTAGAAATAAAGGAATGCGATGCTCCAGTATCAATTAAAACAAGTGCAGGTATACCACATAGCAAAAAGGTACCTGCCAACATGCGATCGCTTCCCTCAGTAGCCTGATCCTGAGACAGAGCAAATACCTGCCCTTGAGTCTGTGGACGGTAACCAGAAGAACTCTGTGGTGCTGGCTGCTGACGTGGAAAAGTAGAAGCCTGAGATCCAACCTGTGATCCCGATCCACTAGCAGAACCCATGCGCTGAGGACAATCTCTTCGCAGATGTCCCTGCTCACCACAAATATAACAAGCACCAGTAGCCTTCCGACATGAAGCTGCAGGATGCTTCCCACCATAGTGGCTGCAAAATTCCTCCTTCTTCTTCTTCTTCCCGAAACGAAATGTACCTCGTGAACCACGAGAACCAGACGAAGTAGTAGTAGTAGAAGAAGACATAGGTCCAGATTGCACAACAGATTGAGCCCTAGGCCCAAGAGATCCACTAGGCTGTCCTGGCATCATCAACAGTGCCCGTCTATTGCTGTTCTCCACTTGATGGCAACGGTTCACCAAAGTCTCATAAGATGTCGGATCATCACAGACAACAACTTGTGAGTAGATATCTTGATTCAAGCCTTGCAGAAAGATATCATACTTCGATGCATCACTGTCACTGATATGAGGACTGAAAGGTAGCAGATCAAGAAATCGTTGCTGATATTGATCAATAGTCATTGATCCTTGCCTCAGAGTCAGCAACTCCAAAGATCGTTCTTGACGAACAGTTGGAGGAAAATATAGTTTCTGAAACTGCTGACAGAAATCCCCCCAAGTCACCTGTCCTTTCTCAGAACGTGCCTGAGTAGCCTTGGCATCCCACCATAAGCATGCTCTATCTTCTAGAACAAATTCTAGAACTTCCAGATTCTGCTCCTCAGTGCACTCGAAAGCTCGAAAAGCACTCTCGAGTTTTGACATCCAACCTCTTGCCTGTTTAGGATTCTCACCTCCCAACAAGGGTTTCGGTCCTACTTGCATGAACTTATTGATAGTGTAGCGACGTCTACCCTCATGAGGACGATGTCGATCATCCTGATGGCGATGGTGACGATGATGATGATCATCTTCCTGGCCAACACTACCGTGACTCTCATCAGCCATATCCTGAAAAGAATTGCATATTAAAATCCCAAATGCGCAATAATTACTTAAGACTAGAGTAAATCCCAAGTACTAATTCCCAAAATCTATGCATGCTCTGATACCAAAAATGTAGTGACCCTGCATGGAATCACCTACTAACTGGCAACTAATAGCATGCATTAAAGTTAATACAGCAAAATACTTAATAGAGTAAAACGTGCGAAAACATAATCCATAAATTACATATCAGCTTAGTAAAATATATCCAGGCTTAATACTGTAGTGATACAACCATATCGAAAAACTTAAAAGTAAACATTATACAGCTATATCGAATTCTACTGTATAATTAACCCCTCAAGGCTCCTGCTCCCTAGTCCTGCCTTGAACTACCAGCTCTGTCCATCTTGCGACCTGCCCCGTGGAATAGGGTGTCCAAGATAACAACTAGGACGTGAGCGCTAACGCCCAGTACATAAACATGAGTAAAAATATGTATATAATGCATGCAATATGATGACTGGTAAATGGTCATCTGAAAAGTCATGCTCAGTACCGGTGCCACATGAGTGCTGCCACCGCACGGATCAACCTCTGGATGTAACCACACTCATCTAGTACACCAGATTAGTCAGACATGCATGTCCCCGCCGTCGCGGTACTCTCAGTGACAGACTATCGAGTATAGAGCTGAACGACTCTATAATCAGGTATAACAAGGTATAGGCTCAACGTGTATATGCACATGACATATGAGTATAAAAAGCGGTAAATCATATATCATGCCATATAATAATGCAAAAAAAATACAACATATAAACATATATACTCGCTGGCAATCTTAGTCAATGTGTACGTACCTCTAGGCTAGTTCAAGTATAGTAGATCCTAGGTTCCAGGCCTATATTCAAAAGTTCACCATATCACTACACAAGTTCTATAAGTCTTAACTAAGCTAATAAATACTCCCAAAACTTAAATAGATTCCCGAACCATACCTTTGTCCGTAGATAGCCCTTTGGAGTCGCTAGTCCCGGATGACTATAACCACACCTTGGTTATTCCAAAACCTCCATTATAACCGATAGGGCCCTTAAGTATATAATTCACACTATATAACTGATCGAAGAAGGAAACTCGGAATTCGTATTTGAAAATGAACTCCGGAGACCCCTATTTATAGCCAAAATTTCCGGACACAAACGTTGCGTCCGTTCGGGTTCGTTGCGTCCGTTCCTGCATGTTTGACACTTGTCAAAACTCGTAGCTTAGTCATCAAGCCACCTCATGCCTGCCTGTATCTCAAGGAACGTTGTGTCCGTTCTGCCCCTCCATCGTTGCGTCCGATGGCCAACGGAAGCTTCATTCGTCAAATCATCTTTTTAGTTGATTAAGCCCGGAAATCGGTTAATTACTAACCCTTAATCATGTTTAACATATTATTATCTTAAAATGGGTTCTGGGTTACTACATCATATGTCAAAGTCAAATGGTCTAACCATACAGAGCGAGAAGCTAAATGGGAACTAAAAGAGGATATGCAGAAACAATTTCCTTATCTCTTCAAATCAATGGAAGAGTCAAGTTTCGAGGACGAAACTTTTTATAACGAGAGAGGGATGTGAGAACCCGAGATTTTAGTAAACCAAACTAAGATATACTGAACCGAGAAAGTAAACTGAGTTGAGGTGGACTGAAATAAGGTAAACTGCAAGAAGGTAGACTGAAACTAAACTGAGATAGACTGAAATGAGGTAGAATTATTGAGGTAAACTGAAGTGACCAGTTGACCAAGACAAGTCTAGTAGCTAGCCAGACTGAAAGTCAGCTGCTCCAATTTTGTAACTGACGCATAATGACAATTAAGGGCAATAAATGGGCAGCCTAACAATCAAAATCTTGCCTATAAATAATACTCAGATTTCTGAGATTTGATACACGAAATTCTAAGAAAAACACATGAAATTAGAGTAAGAGCAACCAGTTGAGCAGCAGTTGAGTATTCAGTCAGCAAGGAGAACTGTTCAGTTGAGTAAGAGCAGAAGTTGCAAGACCACCGAAATTCTGTTAGCAATCACAGTGAGTGGGATTAATATTTTAAAGTATCATATTATGTTTTAAACATGTTTCACATGTATGTTCTATTTTCAAATTTCCAAATTATGTATTTTTATGCACCAAATCTTTTGAATTAGTGGTAGAAATATATATTCTGAATATTCTGTTTCTATTCTATTATGATTCCTCATCTTTTAGAGGATAAAAATATAAAAGACTGATATAAGTTAATCACAAAACTCATAAGTAAATTGGCGCATAAATTTACTCTGTATTTTGCTAAGTATTTGAGATTTCAGTTATGTTATGTTTCTTTACATATGTATAAGTTTCTGAAAACGATTTAAAAGCTGGGATAATTCTCCCATTTAGGGGTTAACAAATTTTTTCAATAACCATCCGAACCGACCGCTCCGCACTGTCGTATCTCATTTTTTAAAATAACCGCGGTTTAAAAAAAAAAAGAAACCGCCCTGCCGCCACGGTTCGATTATTTTTTTTGGTCCAAACCGCTCTGCACTGCACCGTCGTGTATAATTGTATTTAGCTATAATTATATTTATAGCACATTGTATATACATTATATGCAATAGATTCTTACGCCGCCTCCATTCTATTCTCTCCCAAGTATTCTTCAAAAAAAATTTCCCTCTCTCTCTTGTTAATATATTTACTACTTCTCAATACAAATATTAATCTTCTATCTTGTCTAAATATATTATAGTTGATTAATTTTATTTTTTCGCTTGATTGTTATTTTATTTAGTTTTATTTAGTTTATTATATTTTTCAATCATTGTTCTAATAATTTGAATAGTTCTATTTTTTCTATTTTACTTATCATTAAAAAAACCGCGAACCGACCGCAACCGCTTAAAACCGTCAAAAACCGCAAATATGATTTTACATATAAAATCGCAAATAAAAAAATAAAAAATAACCGAACCGCAATCGGCAATTCGGTTTGAATTTCTTATGAAAAACCGTCAAACCGCACCGTAATCACCCCTACTCCCATTTATCGAGTGACACTCATATCACTCACCTACCCCAACCATCCATCTCAGATAACAACGAAGATGGGCTAGAAGAAGATGAGTAGAACCAGTTCTGAGGTTGGTGATGAAGACCAATAAACTGATGATGTTCAGTTTCTTTTTTCATTTATTTGTATTAAGTCGCTGCATATTAAATTTTATTCGATTCAAAATAAAAATTGTAAGACAATATGTATTTCAGTTTTATGAATGAATAAAGTAGTTTCTGTAATTTCTGAAATCTGAGGTTTTGTTGTTTAATGGGAAAACATTAAATAACATATGTTAAATTATTCAAAATTTTCGACAATGAGCCAAGATTTCCATCAATGAGAAGAACTAACAAGCAAAAACAAACAAAATAGACTATTTCTCTGTAGGCAAAGAACTAAGCTAACACGTAGAAAACAATCCTTTCACCAACTATCCATTCTCTAGACGAAAGTACTCAATCAACATCTGACAGAGCAAAGAAATTAATAAATTTAAGTTCCGAATCATGCTCTTCTATCATTTGCTTTCCGTTGAGGAAGACCTAAAGTAATGTCAATTTTCTTATCAAGACAAAAATGTTTTGTTTGGGCTTGAACTTTTTACTCAATTCTTGATGCTTAATCAAATGCACAATATGCTTGATGATTCTTGCACTTGCGATAAATCTTGAATCTGTGCATGGTAGACCGAGTGTGAGGCCTAACAGATATTATGTGATGTCATTTGGTTCGTTTTAAGTTTCATGTCCAAACAATTGTTGGAGTACTAAAGGTTAATTTGGATACAAAAGTTATTGACTTAAAAAACATTTAAATAAGTCTAGCTTTTTAAAGTGCTTTTATTAAAAAAATCAGAAGCAGTTTTAGAGTTTAGATAAATGTTAAAAAAGTTTTTTTTTAAAATAAAAAAACATAAGCAAAAACCAAAAAGTCAAAAATTCTGGCTTTTAAAAAAACACTTATTTGGGCTTAAATAAGTGTTTTTTAAAAAACTGCTTTTGTAACCAAACCCCTAATTTTTTTAAAAAAGCATTTTTTTAAAAAAAATAAGTGTGTTTTTTTTTTGGCTTCCGTAACCAAACGCACTTTAAGCAATAATAATTTTAAATTCGTCTTTGGATCGCTCAAATGAATACAATGAAAGGTCATAAAATAAATGTTTATAATTAATTCAAAAAAATATATATATACGCAGAATTGCATGCACAACTATAAATACAATAAATCAAATTAAACTATTCGGAAAAAAAAGCAAGACAATTAAGAAATTCACAATTCAAACTTTGGACGTTCGTACTATTCTAGACATTGTTCTAAAAAGTTCGCTTAAACGATGCTTAATCTTGCTTAAACTTTAATACGTTTAAGTTCGATTAAGCGACCGCTTTTTAGAACGGAAAATTTCATTTATTTTTTAAAATGAAAACATTTTTATAAATATGTATTTTTATAGTTTAGAACTTGAATTATCTATTAAATCATATATTTATGGTTAATCTAACATTTTATTTAATGTATATCTTAAAAAAAATTAAATTATAGTAAAAATTCAAAACGCTTTTTCACGCTTAAGCGAGTTAGCTTAAACTTGAAAAGTTTGAAACTTGACCTTCACGCTTCGACGAGTTTCACGTTTTTTAGAATCTTAGTTCTAGACAAATAGAATAGAAAAGTAGCAAACTTGTCTTGAAAGCATTAATCCCTCTCGTGAAAAGAAAATAAATGAAAAATTTACCATTCCATTTCACCTCATCCAGCCAAATAAGCCTTTTGAATCTTATTCAAGTCTCTAACAACATCAGACATCATCATCCGATGTTTCGGGAATTCCAAGGAACACGCCACTCCAATTTCAAGGACACAGGTCACGCAGTCCCTTGTCCTGCTATTATTTGTATCTAATTCATGCACAAAGATTTGATTCATAATATAACTCATGTCTTGGCTAACTAAATGGTGAAGGCTCGATCGACCATTAAGTGATGCGTCATCGGTCGGTCTTATGTTGGTGAACATCTCCAGCACAAGAATCCCGAAGCTATACACATCCCCTTGTATCGTCATATTGTTGGTCGTTCCATACTCTGCAAAAATTGCCAAATGCAAATATAAAAAACCATTCTTGTATTTCCTCATTGGGAATAATGTATATATACAGGGGCGGAGCCAAAAAATAAATAAGGGATGACTAAATGTTTTGAAAATTCAATGCTTAAACAAAATTCATACCATATTATGTTTGGACTGAGTAATTTTTAGTTTGTGTTAAAGAAATAACTTTATATATATGTGTATATATATAATATATATTTCTAGTTGGGTCAGGGCCCAGGCCTGCCACCCCTTAAATCCGCCCCTGTCAGTATATATATACCTGGTGGAATATAGCCAATGGTACCCTTGATTGCCATTGAGCTGCTGCTTCCTTCATGTGCTGGAAATATGCTCGACATCACTTTTGTCAATCCAAAGTCCCCAACATGGGCGGTTACGTTTTCATCCAATAAAATGTTACTCGGCTTCAAATCACCGTGAATGATGACGTATTCATTTCCGCAATGTAAATATTCCACGGCAGATGCAATATCAATAACAATATTCAATCTTTGAGTTATGCTAAGATTCTTGTTGTTTTTGCTCTGCGCTCCACTTTCTTCTTGTGTATCATCTTTGTGCAGCCATTCCTCCAAGCTTCCGCCGCACATAAGTTCATACACCACTGCCATAAAATCAATGCCTTGGAAGTTGGTGCTTTCACATACACTCAATATTTTTACAAGGTTCCTATGTCTGATCCCTTTTGTTGCTTTGCATTCTGTAATGAAGCTTTTCGAAGCACCTTTGACTTCAAGATTGAAAACCTTTACTGCCACCAGCATTTGTTTGTCTTCGAGAATGAGAATTCCTCTGTAAACAGAGCCAAATCTTCCACAACCGAGTAAATTAGTTGCGGAAAATCCATCTGTGGCTTTTAAGAGATCTGCATAAGATAGCCTTAAAAATGAGTCTGGAACTGATAGCACCGAATTCTGCTCTTCTTGTTGTGATATCCGTCTTCTGTACACGAGTTTGTAGATGGATGCCCAGAGTATGACACATATGGTTCCTGTGCCTAATGCAGAGATCAAGATTTTCAAGAGAGGTGATGCGTGTTTCTTCTTGAAATTTGTAGATTTGCAAGGAGGAATCTTTAAAAAACCAATCCCTCCACACAGGTGGTCATTTCCTTCTAGCGAAATTGCGGTTTTGTTCAGAAAAACTCCTTGTGTTGGCACTTCCCCTTGAAACTTATTGAAGGACAGATTCAAACTCTTTAGGTTCAACATATCTCCTAGAAAACTTGGGATGGAACCTGACAAGTTATTCTGTGAAAGATCTAATTCTTGTAATCCCTGCAAAGAAACAAGCCCAGTAGGTATCTCCCCTCCAAGAGAATTGTTTCTCAGATAAAGGCGTTCTAGCACGACGCAGCTGCTCAAAGCTTTTGGTATCGGTCCGTACAATCTATTGTGAAACAAGTCCAACTTACTAAGGTTAATGAGGGAGCCATTTTCCACTGGAATATAACCGGTAAAGGCATTGTGGGACAAATCAATGGACCAAATGGATGAAAGGCTAGCAAGTTCTTGAGGTATTGAGCCACTGAGATTGTTCAAAGAAAGGGTTAAGCTCAGGCAATTACTCAAAGTTCTTGGGATTTCGCCATAGAAGTTGTTGTCCGCTAAGTAAATATGCGTTAGCAAATTTAAGTTACCCAGAGAAGACGGTATCTCATTAGTTAGTTGGTTAGCCCCTATGTAAATTTCTTGCAACTTATATAGGTTTCCAATCACCGTAGGGATGGAACCTTGGAGAAGATTGGCATCGAAAACAAGTCGAGTAAGACCGATGAGATTTTGAATACCTGAAGGAATGGTTCCATGGATTTGATTCTCTCCTATATTAAACAAGCTAAGCTTACTTGACAAATTATCAATGGAGTCTGGCAATGAACCACTGAAAAGACTACCACCAACATCTATAACTTCAAGATTCGTACAATTTGTCAAAGATGATATGAAGCTAATATCACCCTCCAAACTAGTTTGATAAAGTAGAAGCACTTGAAGGGCCGAAAGGCGTTTGAAATCTATCAGCACTTTCCCAGTCAACTTACTGGAAGACAAGTATAAACGTTCAAGAAAGGAAGCATTCGAGAGCGAAACCGGAACATTTCCAACAAAATCGTTGCCTGCCAAATTAAGTTGAGGTAATAGAGATTGGAGCATTTGGACAGGTTTCTTGGTATCTCACCACTGAAAGAGTTGTTACTAAATTCAACTAGTTCCAGCCGCCTCAAGCGGCCAAATTCTTCCGGTATCTCGCCGTAAAAGCTGTTGTTTTGCAGAACAAACTCTCTAAGAAAAGAAAGATTACCTAGATGGGGTGAAAGGGATCCCACGAGGGCTCGGGACATCAAGTTGATGGAGACAACTCGGCCTCGATGTCTTGTGCTGCACAAAATCCCTTCCCAATCACAAAAATGCTCGGTTTCGTTCCACGATCTTATACTCCCCAATGGATCATCATCAATGCGATTCTTGAAAGCCAACAGAGCCGAAAAATCCGTTTCATTGTTCGTGTAAGTCGCAGGAGCAGTGCCAATGTACAAGAACAAAAGGCATAACACCATGGAATATACATAATTGATGAAAACTAGCTTTTCCATTGTTGGTTTCATTTCTTGGCACTAATTATTTCAGGTTTCAATTCAATAAATATACACACCATGCATATATATGATCTTGTATCGTAACTCTTGACTCCAGGTCTTCGGATATGATTATGTTATTAATATGAAAGCAATATTTTTAGCATGATTTTGAACTAGTCAGTCCTCTCTAGTGTAATGTAACATTAACACTTGTGACTTGTATCTGGAATGATAGCAAACTGCTCACACCAATCCATAAAACAGTTCCAAAACATGATCCTTTACAACACAGATTTAATTTAGGAAATAAAATAAAAGTTACAACAAATCAAGAGTATAGAAAACTAATTAAATGGACCCAACCCAAAGTTAATAATTAATTTGGACGAATAATTGCATATTTTTCTTGAATGATTTATTAATCTACACTATTTATCCATTTTTTCTCTTCTACTTTTTTTGAATATAGTAGTATATTAAATTTATATTATCTTCTCATTAATAACTAATTTTTAACTACTAAATAATATATTATTTCATAAATAAAAAATCATGAAATATCATATATTATATCATACACGCAACTGCGTGTGCTTCTGTCGCTAGTATATATTATCGAGTAATTAAGGACGAGAAAAATACTGAAATGTTATGTATACCGAGTTTATCATACCAAAAAATATACCTAATTTGCATATTGTATACCGAAGATTTCGATATAGTACGATAACAATAACGAAATTTTCGATATGACAACGATATGAAATCTGGAAATTTCTCTAGATATCGAAACAATATATATAAATTAAAAATATAAACTATTTTAAATAATAAAGTTATAATAAAAAAAATATAAGTTTATTTTTTGGTATATAATGATATATATATACTGATATCATTATGAAATTTGGTATACAACAAAAACTCGGTATAATCGATATGTTGGTTATACAAAAAAAAAAAAATTGATATACGATATACAATTTTGGATATACAATATACCACATCTACAGTACCGGTACGATATACCAATTGTACAATACAATATACCACTTCTGTATTTTTTTTTTTGAGAGAAAATATACCACTTCTGTTAATGAGACCTTCAAATGACCAATTCCAAACAATCGTAGGAAAAAAATTTATTTCGTCTTTCTTAAGAAACTTTTTGACTTCTAGACTTGTAGACTTGTAGTCCTTTTAATGCGTTGAATTATATATGTCTTGCATGGATCTATGGAGCCCATATAATAAATTGTAATCCAATAACTATAATATGAAAGTTAATAACTATAATATGAAAGTTGATTTCATCCACACTTAAACTTATATTTATTTATTAATATTAACGAGTAAGTGCGAGAAAAATACTGAAATGTCTCGCATACATTACCCAAATATATACTGAATTTTGCATAAAGTTTTTGTATACCGGATTTAGATATATTACGGTAACGATAACGAACTTTTTGATATGACAACGATATGAAATCATGAAATTTTGCTAGATATCGGAATTTAAATTCCGAGTTTCAAAAATTTAAAAGATTGAATCGAAGTTTTTAAATTTGGCCAGGGACTAAAAGACAATTATTTATTTTGACTAGTCCTTAATCCAACTCGATGATGGATTTGCCCCTCATTTACTTTTTCTTCAACGTGAAGAAGCAGAAAGTGTTAGGAATACACATTTAAAAATATTTTAGAGCTACAATAGCTCGTTCTTGAAATGTTCAAAAATGAACCGAACACCGATAAATTATATAATATTTTAGAGCTACTTTAGAATTTTGGAGAATAATCTACTGCCTTTTATTAAGCTACAGTGAGAATATATATATACAAAGTACATAGAAATCAGATCCATGAAGATAAGATCGTACAAAACAGAAAAAGACCTAAAAAATAGGAACAAACAAAACAACCCATGTGCATAGCCATAATACTCGGTACCTACCTTGACTATAATACACTTATAAAATGAACTTTAATTAATAAATCTACACTCCCCCTCAAGCTTGACGGTAGATACTCCGAAGATCAAGCTTGCTACAAAGTTCTTGAAAGTTAGGACGAGGCAAAGCTTTTGTCAATATATCAGCAACTTGGTGACGTGTGGGAACATAGCTTAAGCTGATAGTCTTATCTTCGATTTTCTCACTGATAAAATGCCTGTCTATTTCAATGTGCTTGGTTCGGTCGTGTTGTACAGGGTTCTTAGCAATACTCAATGCAGACTGGTTATCACATAAGATATTGACTGATTTGTGTTCACCAACCTTGAGTTCTTCAAGTAATCGTTTGAACCACATTCCTTCACAGATTCCGAGTGCAAGTGCTCGAAATTCAGCTTCAGCACTGCTTCGCGCCACTACCGACTGCTTTTTGCTACGCCATGCTACTAAGTTTCCCCATATGAAAGAGCAATATCCTGATGTAGACCTTCGATCTGTTGGAGAACCTGCCCAATCTGCATCAGTATACACTGACACTTCACAGTTTGGACTTTTCCTGAACATAAGACCAGTTCCTGGATTACCTTTAAGATACCGTAGAATTCTAAGGACAGCTTCCATGTGTAACTCCGACGGATTGTTCATAAATCTGCTCACCACACTCACTGGGAACCCAATATCTGGACGAGTATGGGATAAATAGATCAGCCTACCTACAAGGCGTTGATACTGACCTTTATCTGCTGCAATTTCATTAACCCGAGCTGTAATTTTTACGTTTGGATCCATGGGAGTGTCTACTGGCTTGCATCCTATCATTCCAGTGTCCTTGAGCAAATCCAAAACATATTTCCTTTGAGAAACTGAGATTCCTTCCTTTGATCGTGCTACTTCCATGCCGAGAAAATACTTCATATGACCGAGGTCTTTAATCTCAAACTCCTTGGAAAGAATTTGTTTTAATCGGTGTATTTCTTCCCCATCATTTCCTGTGATCACTATGTCATCAACATATACACTCAATATTGAACACTTCCCTTCTGTTGTGTGCTTTACAAATAGAGTGTGATCCGTTTGACATTGCAAATAGTGATGAACTTTGAGTACTCGAGAAAACCGATCAAACCATGCCCTTGGTGATTGCTTCAGCCCATACAGAGACTTCTTTAGCTTACAAACTTTATTTTGAGTTGAACCATCTTCAAAACCTGCCGGGATATCCATGTATACTTCCTCTTCTAGATCGCCATTTAGAAATGCATTTTTTACGTCTAGTTGCAATATTGGCCAGTCAAGATTGACAGCGAGAGTTAATAAAACTCGGATGGTGTTGAGCTTGGCTACAGGTGCGAAAGTTTCTTGGTAATCAATTCCATATGACTGCGTATATCCCTTGGCGACCAACCTTGCTTTGAGTCTCTCGATAGTCCCATCAGCTTGATGTTTTACCGAGAAAAGCCATCGACATCCCACAGTTCGTTTTCCTGGTGGAAGATTTGTTATTTCCCATGTTCCATTCTGTTCCAAAGCTCGATATTCGTCATATGTAGCATCTCTCCAAGCTGGATCTTTGAGGGCTTCATACACTGTATTTGGAATCTTGACTTGATCAACTTTGGATAAGAAAGCTCGGAAGTTAGTTGATAGTTTCCCGTAGTATACAAAGTCGTCCATGGAGTGAGGATGCCGTGATCTAGATGACTTTCGCAAGGCTATAGGAAGATCAAGGTCAGATAAAGGAAGAGATGAACTGTTACCTTGTTCAGTGGTTTCTGACATTGCATTCCGAGAAGATTCCTGGGTGTCCTGAGCTTGTGCATCTGGGATATTTTCTGAGTTGGTACTGGACATGTCTAAATCAAGGTTTGGTGGATATGGCAGCACACTTGTGTGGACAGTGTCATTGTTATTCAGCTGTTGGATGTTAGGAGATGTGTCATATAGGATGTCCCAGACTTGTGATTGTGGTTGAGATACTGTATTTAAATTCTCCCCCTCAATCACAGTTTGGGAATAGAAAGATTGGGATTCAGCAAAAGTAACATCCATGGAATTAAAAAATTTCTTAAGTGTAGGAGAATAACACTTGTACCCTTTTTGTCGAGGAGAATAACCCACAAATATGCATCTAATTGATCTTGGATCCAACTTATTTTGATGGTATTGGTGCACAAATTCTGTACAACCAAATACCTTCGGGCTGATGGTGCTAACAAGATGAGTGTTTGGATAGGCTTCTGTTGGAAAACTGGCGAGTTCCCAGACCAATTACGATTGATACCCGGTGCAGCGGAAGTTTAAAAATTTTTTCATGGAACGTTTCCATGGTATGGGTATCAACCGTTCATCGATTGAATTACGTGTGTGTAAAATTTAAATAACAATTAAATAAATTTTACCTCAAATCTCGCAACGAGATTAATGGACACCAACAGAACAATTCTGCTCTTGTTGTCTCTCCCTGGAACCGATGAACGCCTTCAATCAGGTCCACGAACAGAGGTTTAATCCCTCTGATAGATTGCACTAGAAAATCTATCAGAAGTTTTCTGCGAAGAGAATACACGAATTTGATTCGTTATTCCTGACCGCGATTCAAAATCACAGACCGGAATTTTCTCGGGCAGAGCAAAGGGAGGGGACGGCCGAAAACGTTTTTGAGAGAGAAGGGTTTCGAAAATCCTGTCTCAAAAATTATGACCTGTTGTGTGTAATTTCTGTACTGAAATAACTTATTTATAATGCAGGCCACTAACACCTTAGGGCCCATTAGTCATAAGCTGGGGCCCGACAAGCAAAGCCCGCTCGTTCAGAAATTAATATAAAATTCATCGTGACTCCGATTGATGAAACGATTTCACCAATGTGCACAGAAACCATTTCTGCACGTTTTAAAGTCAAAATAAATTTTCCTGAATCCGAATTCAGTGGTTTCCAAAAATGTCCATCCCTATGTCATTTTAGGAAATCCTACTCCCTTACTCTTATTTAAGAAGTCCAACTCCTTAGTTCATTAAATTTAACTCTTTAAATTTAACTATCTCAACGGGGATTAAAACTCCATTACACTGTGTGACCCTCAATGGTTCAGGGATACAGCTAGCCGTGGGCTCACAACTCCTTGTGACTCGGAACAACACTTTCCGACTTGCCCAACGAATCATGGTAAAGCGCCTAGCAACATCGCCCCATGATTCCCTAGGTATCACTGATAGTGCCTACAAGAACCAGTAGATTTTGGTTAACGTACAGTACGGTCCCTTCATCCATATATCCCGATCGAATCAACAACCATTGGTATATCGAGAGTCGCTCAAGATTCGATAACTATGCAATGCATCTTGAAGATCAAATTAGTGACATCGCATGTGCTACTAAGAAACCATTTCTTAAATCACATCAAGTACTCTGGCCAGAGATTTGTCACACTAATATCTCCTCAGATCGCATAGGATATCCACACTCGCAAGTATGTGGTGAATCCTTGACAACAATGCATTGACTCCTATATGTGTCGTAACTGTACCCAATCTCGACACCTGATTCCTCAGAGTCGGTAAACGAGTCAAAGCACAGTACTAGCATATAGAGTCTCCATGATGTTTCAAGTCGTAAGGACTAATGGTGTACAACCAAAACCGCGGACTTTATCCACTCGATAAGTGATAACCACTTGGAAAGTCCGGATAGGGTAGTTCGACTATTCATCCTATGAATATCCATTTGCATGCTTCGAACATCTCCATGTTCCCTACCAATGAAACGTGGTACTCCGCATCGCAAATGCTAGTCTCAAACTCGAGCGATCCTTATCCTTATTATCGGACGGCTCAATCGACTAGGAACGGTTTTAGAATATACAGTGACTATAAGATGTATTTCATGATAGACATCTCCATGTTCTACCACATCTTACATACACTATAGTATATTCAAGGTCTTTATCAAAACAACAATAGTATATCACAATATAACAATATGAAGTAATATAAAGTCATTGCCATAAAAGTGTAAATAATATTAAACAAAAGATTGTTTATACAAAGAGTCAACAAAGCCCATAGCCACACAGTTGGCTCACTGGGCACCCACTCTTACAATCTCCCACTTGCCCTATAGCCAACTAGTCATACTACGTAGACCCATTGCTTCGCGATGTTTGTCAAACAATGGTCCTGGCAAAGGCTTAGTAAGTGGATCAGCGATATTGTCTGCAGAGGCCACTCGTTCGACACTGATGTCTCCTCTTTCCACAATCTCCCGGATTATGTGGTATTTCCTCAGTACGTGTTTGGATCTTTGATGAGACCTTGGTTCCTTTGCTTGAGCAACGGCACCCGTGTTGTCGCAGTACACCGGGACTGGACCAACAAATTCAGGAATGACGCCCAACTCTTGGACGAAATTCCTCATCCAAACGGCCTCTTTAGCAGCAGCTGATGCTGCAATGTATTCAGCCTCAGTGGTGGAATCCGCTGTGGTGTCCTGCTTGGAACTCTTCCAAGAGACAGCACCGCCATTGAGCATGAACACAAATCCAGAGGTTGACTTCGAGTCATCCACATCACTTTGGAAGCTAGAGTCGGTATAGCCTTCCAGTTTGAGTTCTCGTCCTCCATAAACCATGAACATATTCTTAGTCCTTCGCAAGTACTTAAGAATGTCCTTCACGGCTTTCCAATGCATCTGACCAGGATTAGACTGATATCTGCTCGTGACACTCAGAGCAAATGCTACATCCGGTCTGGTAGATATCATCCCATACATGATACTACCTATAGCTGACGCATATGGTACATGTGTCATATTCTCTATCTCTGCATCAGTCTTGGGACACATAGACTTGGATAGAGAAACTCCATGACACATGGGTAGATGTCCTCTCTTGGACCCATCCATTGAAAACCGTTTCAATATGGTATCGATGTAGGTTGATTGAGTGAGTCCTATCATTCTCTTAGATCTATCCCTATAGATCTGTATCCCAAGAATGTAGGATGCCTCACCCAAATCCTTCATCGAAAATCTACCTGATAACCATATCTTTGTTGACTGCAACATCCCTACATCATTCCCAATGAGTAGGATGTCATCAACATAAAGTACTAAGAATGTCACCGCATCCTTAACTACTTTCTTGTACACGCAAGGTTCCTCCGGGTTCTTGATGAAACCAAAGTCTTTAATTGTTTCATCAAATTTCTGGTTCCAACTTCTTGATGCTTGTTTTAGACCATAAATTGATCTCTGAAGCTTGCATACCTTATGCTCGCTTCCCATGGATGTGTACCCCTCAGGCTGCTTCATATAGATTTCTTCCTTAATGTCTCCATTAAGAAAAGCAGTCTTCACATCCATTTGCCATATCTCATAGTCATACCATGCAGCTATGGCAATAAGGATTCTTATGGACTTGAACATTGCAACTGGTGAAAAGGTTTCTTCATAGTCAACTCCTTGCCTTTGAGTATAACCTTTAGCCACCAATCGCGCCTTGTAGGTCAATACCTTACCATCAGGCCCAAGCTTTCTTTTGTAGATCCATTTACACCCTATTGGAACAATTCCATCGGGAGGATCCACTAAAGTCCAGACTTGGTTAGTATGCATCGAATCCAATTCTGATTGCATAGCTTCAAGCCATAAATTCGAATCCGCATCAGAAATTGCTTCCTTGAAGCTTCTTGGATCACATCCAATGTCGGGTTCATCTTGACCCTCTTCAAGAAGAAGACCATATCGAACTGGAGGTCTAGAAGTCCTCTCGGATCTTCTAGGTGCAGGCGTGTCCAGCAATGGTTCCTGAGGTGTGGGATCGTTATTTTGTATTTCGGGTTCTTCTCGAACTTCTTCGAGTTCCATCATCTCGCCTTTCTTATCCAATAAGAACTCCTTCTCCAAGAAGGTGGCATTCCGTGAAACAAACACCTTTGTTTCAGCAGGATAATAGAAATAATATCCGATTGAATTCTTCGGATACCCCACAAAATAACACAAGCTGGATCGACTATCCAACTTATCTCCCACTGTCCGCTTCACGTAAGCAGGACATCCCCAAATCCTCAAGTACGAATACTTAGGAGCTTTGCCATTCCATAACTCGTATGGTGTTTTGTCCACTGCTTTAGTGTGGACGTTGTTCAACAACAATACCGCCGTTTCAAGCGCATAGCCCCAAAACGAAGGTGGAAGCTCAGTGAAGCTCATCATGGATCGAACCATGTCCAACAAAGTTCGATTACGACGCTCCGATACACCATTAAGCTGTGGTGTCATAGGAGGAGTCCACTGAGAGAGAATCCCATTCTCTTTCAGATAGTCCAAAAACTCGGTACTCAAGTATTCTCCACCTCGATCCGATCGAAGTGCTTTAATACTTTTACCTAGCTTGTTTTCTACTTCAGCCTTGAATTCTTTGAACTTTTCAAATGCTTCAGACTTATATTTCATTAAATATAAATACCCATACCTAGAATAATCATCAGTAAAGGTAATGAAGTAGGTGTGGCCATGTTGAGTCCCTACTCTAAATGGACCACAAACATCTGTATGGATCAAATCCAACAGATTTTGACTACGTTCAGGCTTCCCCTTAAAAGGAGATTTAGTCATTTTCCCTTTTAGGCAGGATTCACAAGTAGGTAGAGAGTTAATATCAGACATATCAAACATGCCCTCTCCCACTAGCTTGTTCATCCTCCTTGAGGAAATATGACCTAGTCTAGCGTGCCAAAGGTTTGCCGGGTTTTGACTATCGATTTTCCTTTTGTTTGTTGTTGCCGGTTTGTCAATACAATTCACTGGAACGTCTTTTAGTTTTAAATTATATAGATCGTTTTCAAGTTGTCCATTTCCAATTAAACATTCATTCTTGTAAATACTGCAAATCCCATTCACAAAATTACAAGAATAACCATCTCTATCAAGCATAGAAATAGAAATAATGTTTTTAATTAAATCTGGCACAAATAAAACATCTCTCAACAATAATTTAAAACCATTCTGCAAAATCAAACAAACATCTCCAATGGCCGTAGCTTCAACTCTGGAACCATTCCCGAGCCTCAGCTGGGTCTCACCCATTCTAAGCCTGCGACTTCTTGTCATCACCTGCAAATCATTGCAAATGTGAGAACCACATCCGGTATCCAATACCCAAGAAGTTGTATTAAGTGACATGTTTATTTCGATATAGAACATACCCTTTGCAGTTCCCAACTGCTCAAGATACTCCTTGCAGTTGCGCTTCCAATGACCCGGCTTCTTGCAGTAATGGCAAACATCCTTGGATTTTCCATCGTTTGAAGCCTTTGTCTTTTGCTTCTTCTCGGGTTCCACTTTCTTGGGTGGGGCAGAACGTTTCTTGCCCTTCATACTTGGCCCCTTCTTAGCAGAAGATGAGGAGCCCACCAAGAAAGCTGGCTTATCCTTCTTAAGTGTGGATTCATATGTAACGAGCATATTGACCATCTCTTCAAGGGTGGCCTCTATCTTGTTCATATTAAAATTTATCACGAATCCATCAAATGAAGAAGGAAGAGATAGAAGCAGCAAGTCCACATTGAGTTCATGCTCCAACACCAAATCAAGGGTCGCTAACTTCTGTATGAGCCAAATCACTCGTACCCCATGATCACGGACCGAAGTCCCTTCACGCATGCGGCACGTCATCAACTCCTTAACAGTAGAGAACCTTTCAGCCCTCGACTGAGCCCCAAAAAGTTCCTTGAGTTGCGTGTGAATGTCAGCAGCATTCACCGTGTCCTCAAATCGCCTCTGGAGTTCATCAGACATCGAGGCTTGCATATAGCATTTGGTCTTGATGTCATGGTCACACCATGCATCAAGTTTGGCCAATTCCTCCGGACTTATGTCAGCTGGTGCTTCCTTCGGAGGTGCTTTCTCTAACACGTAGAGCATTTTCTCCGAAGTTAAGACAATCTTCAACTTTCGGAACCATTCCGTATAGTTGGCGCCAGTCAGCTTGTTTTGTTCGAGGATCGAGAATAAAGGATTTCGCGAATTCATTGTGTGAAATACTGAAAAGGAAAAACAGACATATATCAATGATTGTTTAACAATTTACTAAGACATAAAATAGGCGAATTTAATTTTATGAATCTCACTCCCACTATTTTAACGATTTCACCACCCTCTAGTGAAAACGGGAAACTTTTTCCTTAGTGAGAACATGGAGTCCAATTGACAAACTTATGGTCCCGAATAATATCAGCCAACCATAATTCTCAAAAGGTAGAGCCCAATTGCTTCCAAAGCAACCCCCATGTATTTACCTCATGTCCAATAAGGGCCCAATAATATGACGCCGTTTAAAGTGACATGTCAAGATGACCCATCAATATTAAGTTGTGATGGACGGTCGCCATGTGGATCCCCCAATAATATGAGCCGATCCCATGGGAGTTCCACCCAACTTACAACATTTGTCGATCCAATGTACAGCTTTCCGACGAACGGGCCCCCCCAATAATATGAGCCGGACCGTATCCGCGGGTAGCATCACATACATTGACCGTTGATGGAAGGTAGGAACATTTAAACAATATTTAAATTTCCTTTATTTATCTTGATATAAATTTTAAATCATATTTAAAATGAGGGATTTTATTTATTAAAATATTTGTCTCATCATATTTAATTTATTGCATGCATTGCCGGATTCACGCAATTTATGTCTAAACATGCATACAATCATAATATCACATATTATATAGGATGATCGATTCCATTTCTAATTGACCCGTGGTTGCCAATCACGGGTCTTAGTCCAATCCTAGGTAATATGCAGTATGCAAATGCAATCCTATTACATATGCTTCCAATTTACATTTCTTCAGTCTTCATTGTCTGCTGGACCCACCATCTTCAAATCTTGATCTCCCACTAAATCTAATGTATTTACAATTAAATAACAATGACAAGTAGGGGATACATTTTTAGGGGGTGGGAACGGGCTATAAACCAAGCCCACTTTTATTACATATGACATTCATATCGGGCCATAAACCAGGCCCATTAATAAAACCAACAACAATAAAGACAAAATGTAAATTCCTAACATACACCTACAAAATTGGTCATGGCAATCGATCATCCTTATCCAATAACATTTAATTCAAAATTAATTTATTGGATAACATGCTGTGGCAATTCAAATTTAAACAAGATAAAATCATATTTTATATATAAAATCACATTTCACATATAAAATCATATTTTATCTCCATATCAAATAAAATCATATTTTATCTATAAAATCCAATTTTACAAATAAAATCATATTTTATCTAATATATCATAAGATCATATCTTATCATCAATTGTACCAAAATAATTGATTTCAAAATTCAATTTACGGATAAAATATTAAAATTTTCCAAAAATTCAAATTTATCCAAAATCAATTTTAAAATTTACGGACTCGAACAATTCGATCCGAAATCTCGTGAACCAATCAAAAACAATTTTTGACCGGACCAAAAATAAAATTTTAAATATTAAAATTAATAAAAAATTAAAAATTAATTTTTCCCGCGGGCCACCCGGGACACTCCCGGGTTGGCCCGCACCCGGGGCGCGGGCCGGGGGCAGCCCGGCTGCCCCCTTAGGGCAGCGCCTGGCGCCGCCCCTGGGCGGCGCCGAGCGCCGCCCTGCGCAGCGCCCAGCGCTGCGCTGGGCGGCGCCGAGCGCCGCCCCTGGGCAGCGCCGAGCGCTGCCCTGCGCAGCGCCCAGCGCTGC
Source organism: Henckelia pumila (assembly GCF_033568475.1). Lineage (NCBI taxonomy): Eukaryota > Viridiplantae > Streptophyta > Magnoliopsida > Lamiales > Gesneriaceae > Henckelia > Henckelia pumila. Next base: position 72,170,949 of record NC_133123.1, read on the forward strand.
GCTGGGCAGCGCACAGCGCCGCCCTGGGCGGCGCCGTGCGCCGCCCTGGGCGGCGACGGTCGCCGCCCGGGGCAGCAACAATTGCTGCCCCACCGGGCAGCGATCCAATCGCTGCCCGGGTTTTGCCCCGAAAAAAAATTTTTTTTTATTAAAAATATTTATTTTGTTTCATAAACCGAGACTCAAAAATTTTGTACAATTGATTATTCAATCGATTGATCTGAGCAACCTGGCTCTGATACCACTGTTGGAAAACTGGCGAGTTCCCAGACCAATTACGATTGATACCCGGTGCAGCGGAAGTTTAAAAATTTTTTCATGGAACGTTTCCATGGTATGGGTATCAACCGTTCATCGATTGAATTACGTGTGTGTAAAATTTAAATAACAATTAAATAAATTTTACCTCAAATCTCGCAACGAGATTAATGGACACCAACAGAACAATTCTGCTCTTGTTGTCTCTCCCTGGAACCGATGAACGCCTTCAATCAGGTCCACGAACAGAGGTTTAATCCCTCTGATAGATTGCACTAGAAAATCTATCAGAAGTTTTCTGCGAAGAGAATACACGAATTTGATTCGTTATTCCTGACCGCGATTCAAAATCACAGACCGGAATTTTCTCGGCAGAGCAAAGGGAGGGGACGGCCGAAAACGTTTTTGAGAGAGAAGGGTTTCGAAAATCCTGTCTCAAAAATTATGACCTGTTGTGTGTAATTTCTGTACTGAAATAACTTATTTATAATGCAGGCCACTAACACCTTAGGGCCCATTAGTCATAAGCTGGGGCCCGACAAGCAAAGCCCGCTCGTTCAGAAATTAATATAAAATTCATCGTGACTCCGATTGATGAAACGATTTCACCAATGTGCACAGAAACCATTTCTGCACGTTTTAAAGTCAAAATAAATTTTCCTGAATCCGAATTCAGTGGTTTCCAAAAATGTCCATCCCTATGTCATTTTAGGAAATCCTACTCCCTTACTCTTATTTAAGAAGTTCAACTCCTTAGTTCATTAAATTTAACTCTTTAAATTTAACTATCTCAACGGGGATTAAAACTCCATTACACTGTGTGACCCTCAATGGTTCAGGGATACAGCTAGCCGTGGGCTCACAACTCCTTGTGACTCGGAACAACACTTTCCGACTTGCCCAACGAATCATGGTAAAGCGCCTAGCAACATCGCCCCATGATTCCCTAGGTATCACTGATAGTGCCTACAAGAACCAGTAGATTTTGGTTAACGTACAGTACGGTCCCTTCATCCATATATCCCGATCGAATCAACAACCATTGGTATATCGAGAGTCGCTCAAGATTCGATAACTATGCAATGCATCTTGAAGATCAAATTAGTGACATCGCATGTGCTACTAAGAAACCATTTCTTAAATCACATCAAGTACTCTGGCCAGAGATTTGTCACACTAATATCTCCTCAGATCGCATAGGATATCCACACTCGCAAGTATGTGGTGAATCCTTGACAACAATGCATTGACTCCTATATGTGTCGTAACTGTACCCAATCTCGACACCTGATGACCCCCTCAGAGTCGGTAAACGAGTCAAAGCACAGTACTAGCATATAGAGTCTCCATGATGTTTCAAGTCGTAAGGACTAATGGTGTACAACCAAAACCGCGGACTTTATCCACTCGATAAGTGATAACCACTTGGAAAGTCCGGATAGGGTAGTTCGACTATTCATCCTATGAATATCCATTTGCATGCTTCGAACATCTCCATGTTCCCTACCAATGAAACGTGGTACTCCGCATCGCAAATGCTAGTCTCAAACTCGAGCGATCCTTATCCTTATTATCGGACGGCTCAATCGACTAGGAACGGTTTTAGAATATACAGTGACTATAAGATGTATTTCATGATAGACATCTCCATGTTCTACCACATCTTACATACACTATAGTATATTCAAGGTCTTTATCAAAACAACAATAGTATATCACAATATAACAATATGAAGTAATATAAAGTCATTGCCATAAAAGTGTAAATAATATTAAACAAAAGATTGTTTATACAAAGAGTCAACAAAGCCCATAGCCACACAGTTGGCTCACTGGGCACCCACTCTTACAGCTTTGATGAGCAATTGGCAGGGAGTCTCAAATTTTAAGGTTCGAGATGGCATGCGGTTAATGAGGTATGTTGCAGTTAAAATAGCCTCTCCCCAAAACTGTTTAGGAACATTGGAAGTGAACATAAGGGATCGGGCAACCTCTAACAAGTGTCGATTTTTACGCTCGGCGATGCCATTTTGTTGTGGGGTGTCAATGCATGAGCTGGTGTGTATAATACCATGAGACAGAAAATACTCACCAAGAACAGAATTGAAATACTCTCGGGCATTGTCGGAATGAAAAACTTGGATTTGGGCATTAAATTGAGTGTGAATCATAACATGAAAATTTTTAAATAATTGACTTGCCTCAGATTTATGTTTCATCAAGAATACCCAACTTAGACGTGTATGGTCATCCACAAAGATTAAAAACCAACGTGCACCTGATATATTAGACACCCTTGATGGTCCCCAAATATCACTGTGAATCTTAGAAAATGGTTGAGATGGTTTGTAGGTCCTTGGAACATAGATGCTACGTGTGTGTTTAGAGATCTGACAAACATCACAAGTAAATAATTTTGCATCTTTATTGGAAAATAATGAGGGAAACATGCGTTTGAGGTACATGAAATTAGGATGTCCGAGACGATAATGTAACAACATAATATCGTCATCTTTATTAGCAAGAAAACTAGTCCTAAACTGAGCAATATTAAAGGATTGGGAGGTTGCTGCTGTGTGATGGGAAATTGGTGGAGAACCTTTTGACTTGAGGAGGTATAGACCTGCACAAAGCTCAGCACTGCCAATCGTCATCCCGAAATTCAAGTCCTGAAATACACACGAGTTAGCGGTGAACATGGTACAACAGTTTTGATCTTCATTTAATTTTCTGACAGACAGAAGGTTGCAATCAAGTTGAGGAACAAAAAACACATGTTGAAGTGTCACTTGTGGTGAGATTTGAACTGATCCTATTCCAACCACACGAGACCTGGAACCATCGGCAATGCTAACAGATATATGCTTGGAGCATGGAGTATATGTGGAGAATAAGGAGTGATTACCAGTCATATGATCAGACGCCCCTGAATCAACAATCCATGGTGTGGAAGTTTTGGCATGTAACGCCTGGGAAAGATTACCTCGTTGAGCTACATTTCCGGAGCTTGTAGGTTGAGGATTATTCAAAGATGTAGTCTGTGATTGGCTGAAGAGGGTTTGAAGAAGACTCAATTGATCCTGACTGAATGGAGGTGAATTTGCTGCATTGCCGCGGGGTTTCCAGTCTGCTGGCTTCCCATGTATTTTCCAACATGTCTCCTTCTTATGTCCTGGACGTCGACAGTAGTCGCACCATGGTCGGCCCCGACGAGGCTTTCCATCATGGAATTGTTGAGATGTGCCTCGAGCTGCATGGCAGTGAAGTGGGTCACTGTTCTGAGGCGATGTCGAGTCATGGGACAATAGAGCATTGCTGTCGGGTGTGCTTGAGCTCATGTGTCCAAGCATGACTTTCCGCCGACTCTCTTCGCGTCTTACTTCCGAGAAGGCTTCACGGATGTTAGGCAGTGGTTTTGTTGAGAGAATCCGTCCACGAACTTCGTCGAGAGTTTTATCAAGTCCAAAAAGGAATTTAAAAATTCGTTTGGTCTCAATAATTTTTCTATAACTCTCTGCATCAGCTGGGCAGTTCCATGTGTGGGATTCAAGGAGATCTACCTTTTGCCAATATCGAGATAGGCTTGTGAAGTATGCTGTAACTGTAGATTCGCCTTGTCGGAGATCATGGAGTAGTCCCTCAATTTCAAAGAGTTCAGCAGTGTTTTTTTTGCAAGAAAAGGTTTCACGGGCTGCTACCCAGATTTCATATGCCGTCGAGAAGAGAAGGAAGTTTTCACTTACTTCTTGATTCATGGAATTTATCAGCCATGCCATTATCATGTTGTCCTCTGCTTTTCATGTCTTGAATGTAGCATCTTCTTTGGCTGGTTGAGTTCGGCTTTCAAGGAGGTGGTCTTCTTTTCCCTTCCCCCTAATGAACATTAGCACCGAGCTAGACCATTGCAGATAGTTGTGATCACTGAGCTTGTGGGTTGTGATGGATAGAAGAGATGGCTCATGATTAGAGCTTCGAGTGACACTGGATGAAGGATTACCGTCGGACGTCAGTGTTGGATTTTCCATGGCTCTGATACCATGTAGAATTTTGGAGAATAATCTACTGCCTTTTATTAAGCTACAGTGAGAATATATATATACAAAGTACATAGAAATCAGATCCATGAAGATAAGATCGTACAAAACAGAAAAAGACCTAAAAAATAGGAACAAACAAAACAACCCATGTGCATAGCCATAATACTCGGTACCTACCTTGACTATAATACACTTATAAAATGAACTTTAATTAATAAATCTACAGCTACAATAGCTCGTTCTTGAAATGTTAAAAAATGAACGAGCACCGATGAATTATATCGAGTTTGATTCTGGTAGTAGCATAGGCCTTAATAAAGGTGATGGGAATGCAAATTCATCTTCCGAGACTTTTTTTGCTGTTGAATTCGATACTTACAAGAATACTTTCGATCCATCTAGCCCGCATGTTGGGATCAATATAAATTCCATGGTATCTGTTGCGGCCGCTGTTTGGCGGAATGATATTAGTCAGGGGAGGGAGAATGAAGCTTGGATTAGCTACAGTGGCACTTCAAAGATTCTCAGTGTTAATTTTACCAATTTTTTGACACAAGGACATTTGGTAGCCTCAGCCGCGTGATTGATATCAGAGATTACATGCCTGAGAGAGTCATGTTTGGCTTTTCTGGTTGGCAGTGCTTAGTCATGTCGCGTCCAAATTAACCCAACTTAGATTAACTAAATAAACATGTAGTAGCGAGAGTAGGGATCGTTCCCATGAGGAAAGTGAAATTTATTTGTGTTATTAAAAATACTGAAAATAAATAAAAGGGAATTTTTGGATTTTACTAACTACTATGCAAAAATTAAAATAAGGAAGATCAATAAATTAACGAGACTTGGTATCGATCGAGTACACCCTTGAAATTATTCATTCGATCATCGATTCCCTAAAAATAATTAATTCACATTGAATATTCATCATTGGAAATTAAATTCTTGTTCCACCTTAATCTTAGTTAATTAGACATCAGCGTTCAGATTAACCCTTACCAATAAATCAACCCAAATACCAACGATCTAGATTTAAATCTAAGGTAGCATTCATATGAGTGAAACTGATGAATCTAGACAACACATGCACCAACGGATGTATTTAATCTAGTCAATTGTTGTTCCTACGATTTAACAAATTCAACAGCAGAAAATATTAAACGTAGTTGCTTCACAAATCAGATGATTCAAACAATTACGGATTTGAATTCTAATTTAGCGGTAGATTGTACGAAAGAATTATAAGGTGATCAATCTAATAATCAAACACACAAACATGAAATAAATCAGAACAACTCTTGATACTCAATTTGGAATTAAACAATAGAAAACTGAATCTCACAAATAAATTAACTCAAGGGTTCGTCTTCCTCAACCAAGAATAAAAACTAGAAGAATTAAAATCTAAGAACAAGAAAGATAAAACTTAGCTGCCAGATGAATTCTCTGTATGTAGCCGTCTAATCCCTGCATTCCAATACCTCTTTCTCGTCCAAAGATCTCTTTTTATATGGCTTTGAAAGCCCACAAAATAAAGCCCGCAAAATAATAGTTTTAAAATCTCAAAATTCTATTTTTTTTTCTCTGCATGACTCGCGACAGATCGAGCGCGCAAAAATATCCAATGCAAATGTCAATATATGTTGTAATAAGCTTGTAAATAATGCACGAGTCTAACATATTTCGTATAGGTGTTTTAGCTTAAGAATATTAAGTTGAGAATCCAATGCACTCTAATTGGTTTGAATAAGCTAGTTATTGGTCCACAAGTCAATCAAAATCCGTATAGGTGTTTTAGAGTAATTTTATCAAGTAGGGACTCCAATGGACTCTAATTCATTAGATTAAGACAATATGGTGTCTTCATCACTCTTTTACAATGTATAGATCATTGCAAATGCCAATATATGTTGTAATAAGCTTGTAAATGATGCACGAGTCTAACATAATCCGTATAGGTGTTTTAGCTTAAGAATATTAAGTTGGGAATCCAATGCACTCTAATTGGTTTAAATAAGCTAGTTATTGGCCCACAAGTCAATCAAAATCCGTATAGGTGTTTTAACGTAATATTATCAAGTAGGGACTCCAATAGACTCTAATTGATTAGATTAAGACAATATGGTATCTTCATCACTCTTTTACAATGTATAGATCATTGCAAATGCCAATATATGTTGTAATAATCTTGTAAATGATGCACGAGTCTAACAGAACCCGTATAGGTGTTTTAGCTTAAGAATATTAAGTTGGGAATCTAATGCACTCTATTTGGTTTGAATAAGCTAGTTATTGGTCCACAAGTCAATCAAAATCCGTATAGGTGTTTTAGCGTAATATTATCAAGTAGGGACTCGGGACATCAAGTTGATGGAGACAACTCGGCCTCGATGCCTTGTGCTGCACAAAATCCCTTCCCAATCACAAAAATGCTCGGTTTCGTTCCACGATCTTATGCTCCCCAATGAATCATCATCAATGCGATTCTTGAAAGCCAGCAGAGCTGAAAAATCCGTTTCATTGTTCGTGTAAATCGCAGGAGCAGTGCCAATGTAGAAGAACAAAAGGCATAACACCATGGAATATACATAATTGATGAAAACTAGCTTTTCCATTGTTGGTTTCTTGGCACTAATTATTTCAGGTTTCAATTCAATAAATATACACACCATGCATTTATATGATCGTCTATAGTAACTCTTGACTCCAGGTCTTCGGATATGATTATGTTATTAATATGAAAGCAATATTTTTAGCATGACTAATTTGAACTAGTCAGTCCTCTCTAGTGTAATGTAACATTAACACTTTTGACTCGTATCTTTTTTTCTTTTTTTTTTGTGTGACGTAGGAACCCGCAGCCGCTACCTTCAGTGCACACTAGGTAAATCTCCGGACTAACGCAATAACATGCAAACTACATTGGTCCTTTTGACTTGTATCTTGAATGATAGCAAACTACTCACACCAATCCATAAAACATTTCCAAAACATGATCCTTTACAACAGTTTTATTTATGCAATCCCATTACGGCAGTGTCCGAATGGAAATCCAACGGCTCAATTTTTTTGCAGAACATCTCAAATGCAAAATAAAAATAAAAAATGTGTCATTGGATGCAGCACATATCTATGTGCATGCTGGCATAAACAAACCCCTTTACCACAGAGATTTAATTTAGGAAATAAAATAAAAGTTAAACAAATCGAGAGTATAGAAAACTAATTAAATGGACCCAACCCAAAGTTAATAATTAACTAGTAATTATGCACACGCGATACATGTGTATTATAAACAAAGTTAGTTTAGAATAAAATGGGATAATAATAATGTTAAAAATGAAGATAAGAAGTGGGTTAGTGGGATGTGGAATGAGAAATGAGAGGTTAATGAACCAACATAAAAATTGATAAATCAAATAATTGAAAAAGGACAAAAAAGGAAATAATAAAGTTGGTGTCTTCAAAGACAGCTTTTATTAACCTCTCAACTATTATAGAATAGTAGAGATTTGAACGAATAATTGCATATTTTTCTTGAATGATTTATTAATCTACAATATCAACCTATACTAATGTAAAAAGGTTGAGGGTCGATAACTCTTTTTTGGTGTGTCATGATACACCAAAAATCTCTTTCAATTTTATACTTTTATGCACCTTTTTCTTCATTTTTTCTCTTCTACTTTTTTGAATATATTAGTATATTAAATTTATATTATCTTCTCAATAACTAATTTTTAATTACTAAATAATATATTATTTCATAAATAAAAAATCATGAAATATCATATATTATATCACACATGCAACTACGTGTGCTTCTGTCGCTAGTATATATTATCGAGTAATGACGAGAAAAATATTGAAATGTTCCGTATACCGAGTTTACCATACCTAAAAATATACCTAATTTACATAATTTTTTTTGTGACCAAAAATTTTCGTATAGTACGATAATGATAACGAAATTTTCGGTATGACAACGATATGAAATTTGAAAATTTCTATAGATATCGAAACAATATATATAAATTAAAAATATATACTATTTTAAATAATAAAGTTATAATTAAAAATATATAAATTTATTTTTTGGTATATAATGATATATATCAATAATATCATTATGAAATTTGATATACAACAAAAATTTGATATAATCGATATGTTTGTTATATAGTCAAAAAAGTTTGATATACGATACATTTGATATTCAATATACCACCTCTACCGTACGATATACCAATTGTACAGTATAATATACCACTTCTGTTAATGAGACCTTCAAATGACCAATTCCAAACAATTAATCATAGGAAATAAAATTTATTTCGTCTTTCTTAAGCAACTTTTTGACTTCTATCATAGGAAATAAAATTTATTTCGTCTTTCTTAAGCAACTTTTTGACTTCTAGACAGACTTGTAGACTTGTAGTCCTTTACTCCTTTTAATGCGTTGAATTATATGTCTTGCATGGATCTATGGAGCCCATATAATAAATTGTAATCCAGTAACTATAATATGAAAGTTGATTTCATCCACACTTAAACTTATATTTTTTTCTTGAATGATTTATTAATATTGGGCGAGAAAAATATTGAAATGTCCCGAATACCGTTCGAGCTAGTTTACAGTACACAAAAATATACTGAATTTGCATAAATTTTTTGTATACCGGATTTCGGTATAATACAGTCATAATAACGAACTTTTCGGTATGACAACGATAGGAGATCATGAAATTTCACTAGATATCGAAACAATATTGAGATAATGTGTCGTGCACATGTCTTTTAAATTGTTTTCTTATTGCATTCAATTCTTAATTCTAGAGTTTTGTCTTTTTTAGACAAGTTTTAAATCTGGTGGTATCTATTATTTCTTCATACAAATATTTTATTTCTGATGATATATTGTTTCTATACTTTGTAGGATCTTATTTATGGAAATATATTGAAGATCTATAAAAGGGAGTGCATGGACCGATCAGAAGGACGACGATTAAAAAAAGAATCAAGAAATCGAGAGATTTAGAAAGTGGAACGTAGAGAGCAAAATACATAGAGAATTCACTGCAGAAATTCTGGAGCTTTGAAGATCGATCGTTGAAGAATTTCTGGAGTGTTCGTCGTTGTTACACTGTGTTGCCGAGTAGTATTGGAAACACTGAAGAACACACGAGTGAAGTGTTGTTCTGAAAGTGGATCCTTGGTTTTTGTTTTTCGGCTTAGAACTTCCTATTGATTTATTATTTTAGTTCTTGCTAGTTTTTAGGAAGTCTTATTTTCTCAATCTGTTGAGAAAAGTAGATTTTTCATAAACAATCACTAGTTGGTTTTTGTAAATTGATTTGATTTTCTAGTGATTATTTCGCCATGAGGCATCGCACAAGTATTTAATACTTGTGCATAAATATCTGTGTGATATTTACTGTTATTTATTTATTCCGTTGCATAGTGTTTTCTTGAAGTGTTGACAACACTGAAAGATAACACAAACTCTTAAAGTCAAAAAGTTATTTCTCGTATTTCTGTGATTTTAGACCGTCCAAATCTTAAAAGTGGCGTCAGAGACATTCACTTGACGATACTAAATGTGATTCTGTTTTTGTGTTTGACAGGACATCACAATGGAGATACCTTATTCAGGAACTGCTCAACGTCCTCCATTCTTGGATGGATCCAACTACGCTATCTGGAAAGTCAAGATGCGTGTCTATATAAAATCGATTGTTGAAAAGGCCTGGCAACGTGTGTTACAAGGCTGGAGTCCACCCAGGAGAACTGATGGAGAAAGAGACTTTCCACTCAAACCAGAAACATACTGGAATGACGATGAAATTGCTGCTTCGAATATGAACAACAAAGCCCTTAATGCTATATTTACTTCTCTTGATTCTAATATGTTTGCAAGCTTGAAGAAGAGAAAGTGGCGCAACAATGGAGGGAGACGGCTAGAGAGGTGGTGATGGGGATGATGGAGAAGTCAAACCATCTTAAATAATATAACAAACTCCAAATTTGCATTTTAATCCCTGAAAAATCCGAAAATTGCAAAATAGATCCTGATCAAAGTCAAGTCGGCTCTTAAAATCTATAATCTCCGATTATCTCAAATAAACTCAATTAAGATAAAATTGGGGTGTTACAGTATTTCTCACCGGAGTTATCCGGCTGTTGCTTTGTTTGTATGTGTGCATTGCATCAGGTTTGGGCATGAGCGAGTCAGATGTGGCTTGGATATCTCGAGATTGAGAGATTTAGCATGTGGTGACTCATGTTTAAGAAGTATATTGTGATGTTAACCTTGTGATCTTGAAGCATTAGAATGGTTTGAGAATTTAGATCTAGACTTGCTCTTGTTATATTGTACTTTGCAAACATGTATAAGATGTTTATACTTTAAGAAGCATGCTCTACTTTGTTTCTTGTATAAAGATCATCTTCGATTATATTTGACATGATTAATGTTGGTACACATCAGAAATTCATGGGACAACTCTATTTAACATGCTAGTAACTTTGAACTTTGTTGTAGTCTTTGATAATTTTTGTAAATTTTTGCACCGACCCATCTTGGGAGAATGAGCATAAAGTTTTACTGAAAATTCCGATTTGAGTGAGGTTGGCGGAATTGGAAATCTAAGACAGGTATCTACAACTTTCATGTTGAAAATGTTTCCAAATTCTGTGTGCATGTGTTCGGCCAGAACTCCTCTCGCTCGAGCGCATGTAGAGGGCGCTCGAGCGAGGCACATATTTAAAAAAAAAATTTAGTTAGTTGCTTACTTTTTCAGATTGGATATTATAAGCCATGTTGTTTAATTATCAGATTGATATTGATTGTGTTTTAAGAATGGAGATTAGCACCCGAGGTCCCCACAACAGATGGTATCAGAGCGTAAGTCTTGGACTAAGAACGAAGTTGAGTGAGGTAGATTGAGTCACATGCATTTATTGTATTGCATGATTATGCTTTACTTGATTTGAATAATGATTGAACACTGCTTGATTTACTGATAAGAGAATTACATGCTTATATGCTGATATACATGCATGATTTATTGAATTTATCTGACTAAGTGAATTCATTGCAAGAATGTATTATTATTGAAAAGCATGAGAATTAGCAAGCATGTGTTATATTCAAAAGCATGAGATTATATGTATGTTATACTAAATTGTTATTTATAATATCTGCATTATATATTGCTTCTGTTATAGAGTACGACATATTTTGCAGACAGAACAGAGCAGTGTTACGGTAAGTTTTGAACCGATAGATACAATGATTGCACTGAGGAGGATGTTAGATGAACAAATCCAGAGCTATTAATCACCAACTCAGAAAGATACAGAATATGCTATGTCTAGAAAGAGGTTGAGTTAAAAAGCTGGATCAATTGTTCAAGTGAAGCATATTCAGATGAACATAGAACCAGCTTGATTTTATATCCACTCCATGGCTTAGCAAGAAGTTGGTGAAGTATACAGAAGATCTTGGTGAAGAGCAGACGTACTGAAATGGTTTGGCAGGTAAGTAAACAGAATTGTTTCTTTTCGTATATGATAGAAAAGATAGAAAAACAGAATTTGCAGAACAGAAGCATAACTTGAATGAGTTGATTGAAGTCAGTGACAGAATAAAGAAACCACGAACCGGTTGTACGAGGCAGAGTTGAAATTTTATTTACGCCTCTGTAGTTGAGAAAACTATGATCATCACCATCACTACATATCCCATAGCAGTATAGCTATAAAGCAAGAGATAGTGACCACAGCAACAAAGATCGATTCAGTCTAAGAGCCAGTAATTTAAGACATGAGAGACTAGCTGAAGCAGATTAAGAGGGCATTTGAATATATAATAATCTCATTGACAATTAGCAAATACAGAAGATTAGGCTCAAGCTGCACCAGATAATGAGATTGCAGGTAATTGAGTAATCTAATTAATCTGCTTATATATTGACTGGATTGCATACATTCATAGAATATTGATTTGTTATGCTATAATCTTTATCTGTTGAGCCTTTATTAATTGTATTTGCTGAGAGTTTTCCTTTGAGTAGATATAACGCATTTATAAGATGAGACAGAAAAGATAACATACAAATTTGAGGAAATAAGATTGAATTTGATAATATGAGATTTGGGTAGTCAGCTAGCATGCATTATAGATATTAATGCAATAACTAAGTATCAGTTAATAGTCGATTGTATCCGTGCAATTATCAGCAATAGAAATGACTAGAGATTTATGATAAGAGTTTTAGAAAATAAGATTCATTTTATTCGGTACGATTATATCAAGATTAATATAGAAGAGTGTCGGAAGAATTCTAGTAGAGGTACTAGATCAGTATAGAACTACCCTAGAATTGATAGATCTGTCAGTGGTTAGACTATACAGAAATTATTCAGATACCTTTCTACGAAATGAATGAAGTTCTATATAGAGTGGTGTCTAGTATGAAGTTCTTATGACAACTTGTATAGAAGAGCACTACTTGAACTGAAGAACTCCTGAAACAGCAGAATATTGATTAGCAAAGAATTATCCTAGTACCTAAGTGATTATTAATTCTATGACAACAAGTTAAGTCGAGAAGATAATATTCGACTATTGTCAACTGAGAAAGAATTGATAAACTCATATCAATAGAGAATAAGAAAAATCAGTTACAGTTAAGTCTTCTCTTCAATTTTGCTGAAGTTATTACATCATAGAAATCATGATTCTTAAATTTCTTGATATCGATTCTGAGGTTTGTTATTCGCCTCGATCGATCTTGATTGACTCTTATTTCTTTGTTAGAGTCTGATTTGATTTACTCGCTTTAAGTTTTGATATGCAAGTGAGTTGTTTTCACTGTGCAGATTTTGTCATTCAAAATAATTGATTTTGGATGACCTTAACTTGAGCGAGTTCCTTTGATTTGAAATTTGAGAATTAGTGATTATTTGATGTGTATATTCAGTATATGTTAAAGTTTTTGGCTCGTAAATGATAGATATTCTGATTTTGAATAGCAGCAAGATTTATGGGTTGATTGCATAAGTTGCCAATAATTGGGAAATAGAAAGAAGGAATTAGATATTTGCTTGATCGATTGAGTACAGATCTGTAATTTTTGTACTTTTTGTACTTGAGTTTCTAGACAGATACTCAAACAATCAGAATTTTTGCAATCCAAAGTAAGCTAAATTAGTTTGGAAAGATTAAAACAACATTGATATTAGATCAAGCAATGAAAATTCGATTGAGAACACTAGAGTACGATATAAGACAAGAAGGCATATTAGAGTAGATGGATTATGAGGTGAATAAGTAGTTTGCTTATGCTAGATATTCTAGAAATGGAATATCCGATTCTGACAGAATCATACTACAACAGATTTCATATCCAACAATTTGTTGAAAATGTATGACTTACATGTATGAATTATTTGGAAAGTAGTATTTGTCATATAAAATGAAAGCAGATACGAAAAAATTGAAATAGCCGATACTACATTTTCAGTAGAAGAAGCAGAAAAGAAGAGATCAAGTAATTTATGTAACAAATTCGTTACTTAAGAGACAAAATAAGATCAACTTTTTGGACGATTTTAGTTCGAAACTACTCAAATCATCATGATTTGGCGATTTAGATTGTAGTAGATGTCGACAGATTCAAGAATATGCTGTATGAGATATGATACAAACATAAAGAGATAGTTTTTAAGAAGTTAGCAAGATGATATGATTACAGGAATTATTGAAATATATTGTCAAGATAGAGATTTAGATTAGTTTTCTAGATTGTGGCACTGATTGTCAAATGTTCTGAGTGCTTGGTTTTATGAGATTTCATTATACCATTCTTCGATCGATGGACTGTCAGATGTGACTATCCAGATTTTCGAGGATATAATCAGAACTATAGTACTAGATTCGGTATTAGTTGATTGATTATTTGCCACTTGATTACTATAATTCCTATGACAGCTAGCTGATAGATATAGAGACAGTGTTGTATTTATCAGATGATAAGAAAAGCAGAATTGTCTTTATATTGAAATGATATTTTAGAAGTAACAACTATCAGATCAGATATGATTCAAGAAAAGATAAAAAATGTGAAGATTGATCCAAACAGAATAAGAATAAAGCATAGTTAGCAGAAGAAGAATAGTGACAGATTTTGATCTCTGAACAGAATGATCAGCACGAAAATTCGTCTCAGAGCACTATCAAATTCAGAAAGAGATTTTTGAAGTGACTCAATAATTGATATTTGTGAGTATTCAATCTAGCTTATTGATTAATACTCAATCCAAAATTTTCAGATATACGAAATTTGATTCATACGCATACGCTAAAGAACATCAGCTAGAATATGTTATGTGAATTCAACCAGATAACACAGAAGCCGATAAGATTATGAGTTAAGCAGAATAGCCGATGCAGATTTTGATCTAGAGGAAGAGAAGCTCAGATATAAGTTGATTCTGTGATTACAGAATAATAGAATAGACATGATTGAAGAAGCGATCAGATAGAAGAATAAGAGAAGATATCAGAATAGATATATAAAGCTCACAAAATTGAAGTAAGTATTACTTCAGTCAGCTATACAGCTTACGAGATTTAAGATTTAAATTATGAGTTTAAATATGAAAAGGATTGATTTAGAAGCAAAGAATTGAAGAAGGACCGATTTGCAAATATTGAGAAGTTCAAGAACTAAAATGCTATAAGGTCCGAAATGGTTTAATTTTAATCCGAAAATATTTAATTTGAGAATATTTAGAGTTTAGAATTAAATTCTACTATTCTTAAATTATTTAGTATTGAAATTGAATTAAATCGCTTGTACGGAGACTAGTTTGAAAATAAGCCAAAGGTTAGGGACCAAAGTGCAATTTTCTTTGCAACTTGCCATTTAAACGTGTAAATTGTAGAGAATTATCAGATTTCTCAGCCGCATTCAGTTGGAAAACCTAGAGAAAAGGAAATATAAGGGCTTAAGACATTTTTGACCTTTCAAGCTTCCATATCTTTCGATCCGCCCGGTATATGTATATTTTGATATAAGTATGATTTTATGAAAATGGATTAAATATATATTTGCGGATAGAATTTTAAGAAAAATGATATTTTAAGATCACGATTCATGGATGTATTTTATGTTAAAGGTTAAGGGCATGTAGAGAAAACATACTTTTGGGAAGTTGATGTGATTTGTGGCACTTATGTTTAAGGGCCTATGGATCCCCAAAGGTTGGTGAAGTTTCACTTATGTTTATGAGCCTATGGTCCCTAAAGATTGAGTGAAGTGGGCATAAGAAGCGTAGGGAAGTCACAAAAGTTTGGTGGATCTCGCCTCCAAGTACGTTTGTTTTTAGATTGATCAATCACTTATGTTTATGGTCACACTTTACTGATATGACCCACACAAAAAATGATTTTTATTTTTATGACATGCCAATACTTATATTATGAATTTACGTACGTATTATGTTTATGATTCAGTTTATGATGATGTGTACGTTACGATTTCAGTATTATGCAACGTTTTTATGATCATGCATACATTAGACACCTCAGAATATTTTTTTACGATACGTTCTTGCATGAGACCTTATTATTGTAGTATTTGTTATTAAAAGGTAAAGCATGCTGAGCCCCTAGGCACATTAGATATGAATGTTGTGCATGTGAGTTTGATGTTAGTCAGGAGGATGTGGTCCCGACAGGCGGCGAGGACCTCTAAGCATCCAGAGCTGGATAGCGTTCTCGTGACCTTTGTAGTTTTTATGTTTTCAAAATTTTTATGAGATTCTATTTGAGATTGTATTAAACTAACTTCCGCACAAGTTCACTACTTTCATTGTGTTACTTGGTTTAGAACTGTGGTTGTTTGCTTGAGGTTTGAGTTTAAACTATGATTTTCCACATTTGACGTTATCGAACTTTCGTATGGAATTTCTTTAATTACCCGAGTATTTTAAATTGTTAGAACGCAATCAACTTATTATGTATTATATTACTTGAAATAAACCTATTGTTAGTATAGATGCATATATGTATGGGTATATATGTAATATATGCAAATAAAAAAAATTTCGAGTAAGGGTCGTTTCATCTGGTATTAGAGCAAGGTCCTTGGAGGGTAAGCTAGCCTGCTACGTGGAGCTCAGAAGTCGAACTTTCAGTTTGTGATTTTTAAATATTTTAAGTATATGTTTTATGAATGGAACTCGTGAGTTAAATTTTCACTGAAATTTATGTTATAAGAGTTTTAAATTAAAATACTTAGTTGTGCATTATGGTTATGAGAGGATTTTTGGGAATTGCAGTATGCCTCCGTGACGTGTTTTGCACAGGCAGACCACAAGGATGCCTGTCAGGGGGAAGTTGGGCAGGGTGGAGCTCATCGAGATCCACCACCACCTCCTCCATCCCCAGCCCCACCAATCATAGCTTCCGAGAGTACCAACGTGGATATGCTAGCTGGTATCACCAGTCTACTTGAGCATTAGGCTGGTCAGCCTAGGAGGACCCATGAGGAGGATATCGCCGAAAGGTTCCGCAAGCAGGGACCAAAGGAGTTTGCTGGGACCACTGATCCTTTAGCTGCTGAGGAGTGGATCCGATCGTTGGATATGATCTTTGCTTATATGGGGATCCAGGATGCTTATCAGGTTCGTTGCGCCATATACATACTGAAAGATGACGTAGCCCTTTGGTGGGAGTGCACTGTGATTGGACTCGACGTGGCGAGGATGACGTGGAGGGACTTCAAGACTGCGTTCTTTTAGAAGTATTTCACCGAGGATGTACGAGGTCATTTGATCCGTGATTTTATGACTCTCTGACAGGGAGACCGGTTTGTGGCTGAGTACGTGAGGCAGTTCGAGCGTGGGTGTCACTTCGTACCCATGATTGCGGTCGATGACAGGGAGAGGCTACGACATTTCACTGATGGCTTGAGGTCCAACATCAACCACGATGTTTATATGGCGGACGTGACGATGTATAAGGCAGCAGTGAACAGGGCGTATCGGTTGGAGAAGGGAAGAAGATAGATGCAGGCTGACTATCAGAGGAAGATGTAGTTTCATCAGTCATCTTTTGAGGGCAGTCTTTGCAGCAGCTAGCAAAGAGGTCTTATATTCGGTCGTCTAAGGGCCCAAATCCTCCAAGACCACAGCAGTCATAGCATCAAAGGCCTCGCGGCCCGGCTAGATAACCGCAGTAGCAGGGGCAGTTGCCCCTAACACTAGAGGGGCACCTATCTGTAAGCAGTGTAAGAGGCCTCATGTTGGACAGTGTATGGCTGGCTCAGGCAGGTTCTATCACTGCAAGGAGCCATGCCACATTTCTAAGAACTGTCCGAGGAGGAAGTAGATGACGGGGCACCTTTTTGTGATGCAGGCTGATGAGGCAGACCCAGATACTTCTCTTATCACGGGTAATATTCATTTATGTTCTTATTTTCTGTTATTGGTATGCTAAGTTAAAACTTGCATGGGTAATTACTTGACTGTTTGTACTTGTGATTTAGAACTGCATGTGTAAGATTTGATGGAATTGGTGAACTTGTAAATTGGAATGATTAGTATTGAACTTAAGATGGTAATTTGTTTAAATTGGTTGCCCTAGTAGTATTGTCTATATCTGTTTGGGAAATATTATGCGTGCAGGGGAAATTAGCATTAGAGGTGTTGCATCATTTGCTTTGCTAGATTCTGGGGAGACACACTCTTTTATCTCTTAGTCGTTCATTGAGCGTGTAGGCATTATACCCGAGGTGTCTAGTACGGGGTACGATATTACCGTACCATCAGGTGAGGTCTTTTATACCACCAGTGTGCTCAGTAGATTGGAGTTGGAGTTTCAGGGGCATGTGGTTAGAGCCGATCTAGTGGTTTTGCCGATGTCAGGATTTGATCTCATTTTGGGTATGGACTGGTTGACTTTCAATGGAGCTTCGATTGAATTCTAGAAGAGGATGGTAGCATTGAATCCTATGAGTGGAGATCCGATTTTATTTTATGCAGCCCAGAGTAGCGATGTTCCGCACGTCATCTCTTGTGTACGTGCGAGAAAGTTATTACGTAGGGGTTGCCGGGGATTTTTTGTTAGTGTGGTTGCAGTGGCAGAGCCGTCTACGAGGTCAGTGGAGGATGTAGACGTTGCACGTGACTTTCCAGATGTTTTTCTGAAGGATGTAGCCGGAATTCCACCAGTCCGAGAGGTTGAGTTCGGCATTGAGTTACTGTCAGGTACTATGCCTATCTCTAAGGCACCGTATCGTCTTTCTCCTACTGAGATGAAAGAGTTAAAGGCGCAGATTCAGGAGTTGCTAGAGAAGGGATTCATTTGCCCTAGTTTCTAACCTTGGGGTGCATCAGTGCTTTTCGTAAAGAATAAGGATGACAGTATGAGGCTTTGCATTGATTACCGAGAGCTCAACCGAGTGGCAGTGAAGAACAAGTATCCACTTGTGGGGACCTCGGGTGCTAATCTAATCTTACAGGGCAATTAATAACTAGAAATATTCAATCTGAATATTAGTCTGCTTAATAATCAAAAAAAATAATAATACAGGACATTTGACGATGCAAAACCTTACCTTTGGCGACGCGAAAACACGTCTCTAAAAGAATAATTTTTTTTTTACATGGGCAGACCACACACGGACCTTGGTCCGGACCTTGCATGGACCAAGGCAACGGGTTCATGTCTTTTCTGGACGTGGGTCCGTGCCCAAGGCTGAATTCGACAACAAAGGGATTTTAAGGCTAGTACACCCGGACCCCTGCACGGACCTTGGCACGGGGTCCGTGCCCAGTACTAAAAATTCAGAATTAAACATTGCAAAGCTGTAAATATGAGATATACAACTCTTATTCAATCTCAAACCTCATTTACATGCATTCTTATTCAACTACACAGTAATAGTCATGTAAACTACATTAATCCCTTCATCTAGGATACACGACATCAAATATAAATGAGTACTCGCAAACATATAAACAAAGGTTCATGTTCTTATTCTAATATGTTTGATACACTCAATATACATGTCCTCTTGCTCTTAAAACCCGAGTCCTCAGATGCTAAAACTCTATCTCGAGCTATCCACGTCGAGTTTGACCAGCTCCTGCCCTACCTATTGTCATGCACGCATACAAAACACAGCAATAGCCGAAAAACTCCGGTGAGAATAAAATCCCAGTATAAATAACAAAACATGCAATATAATAAACATGAATGCAATGCATGTTTCAAATGAAGGCTATCAAATCTGATATCAATCGAATATTGGTTCTTGGGATCCCGGGGAATAAAATTCTCAAATCAATCACCAACTCACCCAATCAAGGTGACGTCAAGTATTTTACATCCCCTGACTTTGGTGCAACTATAGTGAGTCATCTAGCTCTGGAAGTAAATCTACATTCCGTGCCACTCAACTACAGTCCTCCAAACGTCATATACACTCTAGGCCAATCAGCCCTCTGTGTTTGTCAAGTTAGAGTTCAATATGAATGCAACAGAATCTGTATGCATTAAATACTGTAAAACATCTTCAACTCATAACTAAATAATCAATAAACAATAACAATCATCCAAAATCACATAAAAACATCTAAGAAAACAAGTATGTGATTTAATAGAGAATACTCAAAAATCATTATTTTTTTTTGGAGTGTTCTATCCCATCTGGATTAGCTGTAATTTATAACTTTCAATGTCAAGGTTGGAAATACTTCAAATCTGAAAATATGTCAACAAGGACCATATATCAAAACTCTGTCCAAACACTTATCAATTGTGCTAACTAACAACTTCGACAACCTTGCTAAGGTCTGTAGCGATGCAATTCCGAAATTCCCGAGTCGATAGCCTTTTGATCAAATCTGAAATGGATGATAATCTGAGTTCAATAACAATGGTAAACTACCATTGAATCCATGATTCAATCAAATATACAAGAATCTTGACAATTCTCGAACCGACGGCATAACGGCTACAAATCGGCAACCGAATCAATAGCACAAGCCATATATCAATCCATATCAAACATAATTCCCAACATATAAGCTATATGCATACATTACCAGCAACAATCAGAAATGGAGGGATCGACTTTTTCTTCATAAAATCATATAAAATCCGAATAACAGTTTTTTTCCGAACCACCTGTGACTACGTAACCGGTACTATCTCAAGCACATATATAATAAAAAATAATAACCCATCGTCAACATAAAAATCAAATATGAGAAAAGTGAATGAAACTTGTACCAAAACGTATCTCTCGGAGCGGTGATCGCATATATATATTTATCTCGAATTTTTGATGGTCGGATCATAAAAATCGAAAGCTTTAAAGAGACAAAAATGGCGTCCAAATAAGAAATCTGATCCCTCTCCTTCCCTACTGCCTTTCACGTGAGAATGGATAGTATTAGGTGTAATTTTAGATATATTATCCAAATTGCAGTTTAGTCCCTGAACTTTTGGCTATTTGCAATTCAGTCCCCACAAAAGTGATTTAATTCAATTTAAATCCTTATCAATTTAAGAATATTAGATTTTAATTGTAAAATCTAAATATTCTCAAATTAAATATTCTTGGATTAAAATTAAATAATCTCGTGTCTTACATTTCTCCCCCACTAAGGCAGGAGTTCGTCCTCGAAATCATAAGTAAGTTGTATATGCAATCTGTAAACACATAAGAATGAAATAACAGAAAACAAAATAAGAACTCACATCAATAAAAAAACTCTGGAAATATTTGTCTCTTATCTGACTCAGTCTCCCAAGTCTCTTCTTCAGTTCCATGTCGACTCCACTGAACTTTGACCAACTAAATTGTCTTGTTTCTGAGCTGTTTGTCTTTACGATCAAGAATCTGAATAGGCTGCTCAAAATAACTAAGAGTCTCGTCAAGTTCAGCTTCATCAGGCTGAAGAATATGGGAATGATCAGGCTGATACTTCCGAATCATAGAGACATGGAATACATCATGAATATAAGACAAAGATGGAGGAAGAGCGAGTCGATAAGCAAGATTGCCTATCTTCTCAATAATCTCATATGGACCGATAAAACGTGGAGATAACTTTCCTCTCTTGCCAAATCTGACTATACCTCTAAATGAAGAAATCTTCAAGAATACTCTGTCTCCCTGATCAAAAGATAGAGGTCGACGTCTGATATTCACATACTTTGCTTGTCTGTCCTGAGCTGTTTTCATTCGTTTCCGAATAAGCTTCACCTTTTCAGTCATTTCTCGGATCATATCAGGCCCAACATCTGGTACTTCTGAGATATCATCCCAATATAAAGGTGATCTACATTTCTTTTCATACAGTGATTCGAAAGGAGTCATCTCAATGTTGGTCTGATAGCTATTATTATATGAAAATTCAGTAAATGGTAATGAATCTTGCCAACTAGTACCAAAGTCTAGTACTACAGCTCTCAGCATATCATCAAGTGTCTGGATAATCCGCTCTGACTGTCCGTCTGTTTAAGGATGATATGTTGTACTCAAATGCAATCGAGTACCAAGAGCTTGCTGAAGCTATGCCAAAAGTGTGATGTAAATCTAGGGTCTCAATCTGAAACGATAGATTTAGGCGCACCATGTAATCTTACCACTTCTTTGACTTATATCTCTGCCATCTGATCATGTCTGTACGTCATCCTGTACGGAATAAAACATGCTGATTTCATCAATCTTTCAATAATCACCCAAATGGCATCGCACCCTTTGGATGAACGTGGTAGCTGTGTAACGAAATCCATAAAAATGTTATCTCATTTCCATTCTGGAATGGATAAACTATGCAATTGATCACCTGGATTCTTTCTTTCAGCTTTCACATGTTGGCAATTCAGACATCTGGATACAAATTGAGTCACATCTGACTTCATTTGTTTCCACCAATACTGCATCTTCAGATCATTATACATTTTTCTGCCACCAGGATAAATACTGAATCTACTGTTGTGAGCCTCTTTCAATATCTGTTGTTTCAAGTCTGAAACATTTGGAACAACCAATATGTTATTCACATATAACACATTATCAGCACTGACCAGATATTCAGATTGATGTCCAGATCTGACCATCTCAATCGATTTCTGAATATTCTGATCCACTTTCTGTGCTTCTTTGATTCGTATCAACAATCCTGTCTCAGCTTGAATAGCACAAACTCTGATAGGTTGCATATCTGTCTCAAATACTAATCCAGAAATACAATAAGCTTCCACCAAGTGAGATACACCTATCGTAGACAAGGATAAAGAACATACCTTTCTACTTAAGGCATCTGCAGCTGAATTGGATTTGCCTGGGTAGTATTTAATCTCGCAATCAAAATCTTTCAGTAAATCTATCCATATACGCCGTCTCATATTCAATTATGACTGCGAAAACAGATATTTTAAGCTTTTATGATCAGAAAAGATTTCAAACTTTTCATCATAAATATAATGTCGACATATCTTCAATTCAAAGACAATAGTGGCAAGCTCCAAATCATGGATAGGATACCGAGTCTCGTGTGGCTTTAACTGTCTTGAAGCATAAGCAATAACATGACCTCGCTGCATAAGCACACAACCTAGACCCTTGTGAGAAGCATCACAATAAAAAACAAAATCACCTGTACCTGATGGAATCGTCAAGACAGGTGCTCTTGTAAGCCTCTTCTTCAACTTTAAGAAACTATATTCACAAGCTTCAGTCCAGACATACGGCTTATTTTTTTGAGTCAATTGCGTAATAGGCTTGGCAATGCTGGAAAAATCTCTGATAAATCGACGATAATATCCTGCTAAGCCCATGAAACTCTGTATTTCTGGCACTGACGTAGGTCTAGGCCAGTTGAGCACTGCCACTACCTTGCTTGGATCCACCGCAATTCCATCACTTGAAATTATATGCCCAAGAAACACAACTTTCTGCAACCAAAATTCACATTTTGATAATTTGGCATATAACTTCTCAGTTCTCAAAGTCTGTAATACAATTCTGAGATGTTCAGCATGATCATGCAAGTTCTTGGAATATATCAAGATATCATCGATAAAAATAATGACAAAGTCATCCAAGTATTTTTGAAATACTCTATTCATCAATCCCATAAATACTGCAGAAGCATTGGTTAAACCAAAAGGCATGAAAATAAATTCATAATGTCCATACCTTGTTCTAAAAGAAGTTTTAGGGATATCTTCATCTCTTACCCTTAGCTGATGATATCCAAATCGTAAATAAATCTTAGAATAGATAGCTGAACCCTGTAGCTGATCAAACTAATCATTTATTCGAGGCAGTGGATACTTATTTTTCACTTTTGCCTTTTTCAGTTGACAATAAACGATACACAACCGCATAGAACCATTTTTTTTTTCGTACAAAAAGTACCGGAGCGCCCCAAGGTGAAACACTCGGTCTAATGTACCCTTTAGCAAGTAAATCTTCTAACTGATCCTTTAAATTCTTCAATTCAATAGGTGTCATTCTGTAAGGAGCTTTGGATATAGGTTGCGTACCTGACATTAACTCAATGCTGAAGTTTATTTCTCGAACTGGAGGCAAACCAGGAATTTCATCAGGAAATACATTGGCAAATTCATGCACCACTGGGATATCTGTCACCGCTGGACAGGATTTCAATACATCTACTGCATAAATCAGAAATCCTTCTGCACCTCACTGCAATAAACGGGTCAAAGATAACACAGATATCAATAGGGGTGGCAAAAATTCCCGAAATCCCGACCCTTCCCGAATCCCATCTCATTCCCGTCCTGAAAAAATCCCAACCCAAAATTTTCTCGATCGGAACTTTTGGGATTTTTCCCATCCCGATTAATATAGGGAGCGGGATCGGGAATAAAATCTTATCCCGACGGGATTTCCGACCCGTCCCGAAATAATATAATAATATATTTACTAATAAATTTATTAATATAATAAGCTAAATATTATTAGGATTCAAGTCATATAACACTTAATTGTGGACTTAATTCGCATAATTTTTATTGTTGGGACGATCAAATTGTAAAATCACGAAATGTCATTTTATTTTTGTGTATTTTTTTAAAAAATTAAATTAATAATTTAATTAATTCATTTTAATAATTATCTAATTAGAACAAATATGTAGAACAATACTCAAGAGATTAATCTGATAATTTATTTAATAAAATTTATATAGTAATTGTATCCGAACATTTTATTAATAATTATCCGATACATTTTTTCTCTTAACAAAACTTTGAAACATTATTCGGAATATTTTAATATTATATGTTTTAAGTTGAATATTTATTTTTATTTATAAATATAAGTTTCTAAATAGTAAATTTAATAAAATTATCACATTTTTTTTATTTTTTGAACGAAATCTTGAACATTAAAAAAAATTCGGGATTTTTTCTCCCTACCCGACGGGATCCCGAACATTCGGGATCCCGAATAGTCGGGTCCCGAAATGTTTCAGGTACGGGATTGGGTATGGGGTTTACGGGACGGGTTTCGACCCTATTCCACCCCTATATATCAAAGGGATCTTGGCTCGAGAACCCTTACCATAGAATTTCCACTCAGCTTCCATGTCTGGTCTGAATCTGACCACTTTGTGGAAACAATCTACAGTCGCCCTGTACTTGGTTAACATGTCTATACCGATAATGCAATCAAAATCTGATAATCCAAGTACTATGCAATTCAAATCTATCACATTCCCGTCATATTGTAGTGCACAGTTTCGAATCAGTCTAACAAAAACAATGCCTTCATCCAAAGGTGAAGAAATAGAAATAACAGTAGGCAATGGCTCGGACGATAAAGAATGCATCATAACAAATTTTTCAGATATGAATGTATGTGATGCACCTGTATCTATCAAAACATAGGCAGGATAACCATAAATAGAGCAGTTACCTACTATGACATCGTCAAGTGCTGCCTGAGCCTGATCCTCAGTAAGTGCAAATACTCGAGCCTGTTGCCTAGGAGGTTGAGTCACAGTCTGGCTTCCTCCTAGTCTGGTCTGTTGTTGTGGCCGGAATGAATGCACTGATTTCCTTTTTTCCTGAGGGACTGGTCGAAAATAATTTGCACCAGTGGTTCTGTCTGTTGTTCTTTGAGGACATACCTTGGCATAATGACCTGGTTGACGACAAATATTACAAGTACCTGACACTTCTCTGCACTGATCAGTCACATGTCGTCCACCACACTTACCATAGAACACTCCCGAATCACTGGACCTCTGACCTGCACCATACGGCCTCTGGACACTAGAACTGGAAGACTACTGCCAGGCTTCTTAAACTGTTTACCTTTCGGCCTAAATCTTGAATCCTTTCTGCCACTGCTTCCTCCCTCAAATCTGAGAGATGGTTGCTGAAACGGTGGCGGATTCTGTGGCATTGGTACTGGCACTGGTACTGGCTGTTGAGGTAGCTGTGGAATGAACGGTGCTCCTCTCTGTCTCAATAAGCCTGCCTCTGCGCCCTTAGCTTTATTCAGTGCTTCAGCAAAGTTATTGGGTCGTCCATTGTTCACTAGAGTAAACACATCTGGATTGAGGCCATTAATAAACTGGTCCGCCATAGCTTCATCAGTCGCTGCTATATGTGGAGAAAACTTCAAAAGACTTGAAAATTTGGACACATATTCTTCAATGTTCAAATTGCCTTGCCTAATATTGGCAAATTCAGCACCCTTATCTTTTCTGTAAGAGACTGGAAAGAAACGTTGATAGAACTCAGTTTTAAAGACAGTCCAGGTGATAGTCATACCTCGATGTTCTAATGCTTTCTTTGTAGTGATCCACCAACTTTTGGCAACTTCATGAAGTTGATGCACTACTAATCTGATACGACGATCATCTAAATAATCAAGCGAGTCAAACAATTGTTCAATATCTTCAAGTCAATTCTCACAGTCAACTGAATTTTCTGTTCCTTTCAGTGTTGGCGGTTTGAACGACTGAAATCGTTTCAACAGAGTCTCCATGGGTTTAGCTGTAACATCCATCATATCAGCAGATGTACTGCCCTATGCATTCTGAGGCTCAACCACTGGCTGTGGTACATTCAGCTGTTCTGGCTGAGGAATAGACACTGTCCGTCGAGTCACCGGTGCTTTACGGGGAGGCATATCTGATTGTCAAACATATTAGTGCATAAAAAATATTATATTCTGCAATTTATTCCATTCTTCTCTGATTATCATTCTCATGAGAATTCAGGTTCTGATCAAGGATAATTTGGAATAATAGCTCATCCAAAGCATGAATTTATATTGAAAACACATAATCATGTGATCAAATAATTCTTGCAAAATTAAAGCATGCTCGCATTTAATGCACATAATCATATACTACATTCAATCTTATTCAATATAAATCAATCAGACAGACTCAATCTACCCCGCTCATTAACTTCTATCTCAATCCAGAAACTTATGCTCTGATACCACCTGTTATGGGGACCTCGGTTGCTAATCTAATCTTACAGGGTGATTAATAACTAGAAATATTCAATCTGAATATTAGTTTGCTTAATAATAAAAAAAAAATACAGGACATTTGGCGACGCAAAAACATGTCTCTAAAAGAATAATTTTTTTTTACATGGGCAGACAACACACGGACCTTTCACGGACCAAGGCATGGGGTCCGTGCCACTTCTGGACCTGGGTCCGTGCCCAAGGCTGAATTCGACAACAAAGGGATTTAAAGGCAGAGTACAATCGGACCCCTTCACGAACCTTGGCACGGGGTCCGTGCCCTGTACTAAAAATTCAGAATTAAACATTGCAAAGCTGTAAACATGAGATATACAACTCTTATTCAATCTCAAACCTCATTTACATGCATTCTTATTCAACTACACATTAATATACATATAAACTACATTAATCCCTTCATCTAGGATACACGACATCAAAAATAAACGAGTACTCGCAAATATATATACAAAGGTTCATGTTCTTATTATAATATGTTTGATACACTCAATATACATGTCCTCTTGCTCTTAAAAACCGATTCCTCACATGCTAAAACTCTATCTCGAGCTATCCACGTCGAGTCTGACCAGCTCCTGCCCCATCTATTGTCATGCACACATACAAAATACAGCAATAGTAGGATAAATCCGGTGAGAATAAAATCCCAGTATAAATAACAAAACATGCAATATAATAAACATGAATGCAATGCATGTTTCAAATGAAGGCTATGAAATCTGATATCAATCGAATATTGGTTCTTGGGATCCCGGAGAATAAAATTCTCAAATCAATCACCAACTCAACCAATCGAGGTGACGTCAAGTATTTTACATCCCATGAATTTGGTGCAACTATAGTGAGTCATCTAGCTCTGAAAGTAAATCTATATTTCGTGCCACTCAACTACAGTCCTCCAAACTTCATATACACTCTAGGCCAATTAGCCCTCTGTGTTTGTCAAGTTATAGTTCAATATGAATGCAACACAATCTGTATGCATTAAATACTGTAAAACATCTTGAAATCATAACTAAATAATCAATAAACAATAACAAGCATCCAAAATCACATAAAAATATCTAAGAAAACAAGTATGTGATTTAAAAGGGAATACTCGAAAATCATATCTATTTCGAGTGTTCTATCCCATCTGTATTATCTGTCATTCATACCTTTCAATGTCGAGTCTGAAAATACTTCAAATCTGAAAATATGTCAACAAGGACCATATATCAAAACTCTGTCCAAACACTTATCAATTGTGCTAACTAAAAACTTCGACAACCTTGCTAAGGTCTGTAGCGATGCAATTCCGGAATTCCCGAGTCGATAGCCTTTTGATCAAATCATGAAATGGATGATAATCTGAGTTCAATAACAATGGTCAACTACCATTCAATCCATGATTCAATCAAATATACAAGAATCTTGACAATTCTCGAACCGGCGGCGTAACGACTACAAAATGGCAACCGAATCAATAGCACAAGCCATATATCAATCCATATCAAACATAATTCCCAACATATAAGCTATATGCATACACGACCAGCAACAATAAAAAATGGAGGGTTCAACTTTTGCTTCATAAAATCATATAAAATCCGAATAACAGTCTTTTTCCGAACCGTCTGCGACTACGTAACCGGTACTAGCTCAAGCACATATATAATAAAAATAATAACAACCCATCGTCAACATAAAAATAAAATATGAGAAAATTGAATGAAACTTATACCAAAACATATCTCTCGGATTGGTGATCGCAGATTTATATTTATCTCGAATTTCTGATTGCCGGATCACAAAAATCGGAAGCTTTAAAGAGACAAAAATGGCTTCCAAATAAGAAATCTGATCCCTCTCCTTCCCTACTGCCGTTCCCGTGAGAATGGATATAATTAGGTGTAATTTTTTATATATATTAGACAAATTGCAGTTTAGTCCCTGAACTTTTGGTTATTTGCAATTCAGTCCCCGAAAAAGTGATTTAATTCAATTTCAATCCTTATCAATTTAAGAATATTAGAATTTAATTCTAAACTCTAAATATTCTCAAATTAAATATTCTCGAATTAAAATTAAATAATCTCGGGCCTTACACCACTGTCGATTTTGAAAATATATTTTGTACCAATGACATTACCATGATCAGAAGGTGGAACCAAAAACCAAACATCATTTTGGACAAATTTCTCAAGTTCCTCATGCATGACATTTACCTAAAATTCATCATTCAAAGCATCATTGACAATTTTAGGTTCAACATTGGAGATAAAACAAGAGTGCATTACTTGCGAGTACATGGAACTCATGCATACTAACCCAACCATCTTGTGGTAGTCCACTTTGCCCTTAGCTCGGGTTTGCCTTGTTCCATGAACATCTCCAATGATCTGTGATGAAGGATGATTTTTATTTATCTTTCTTGTAATGTTCTTTTCAATAATTAACTCAGTTTCCTCATCACTTTTATGATTATCCTCATGATCAGTTTTTGGTGGAACTGGTGTTGTGCTTGATGTTGTAACATCAGGGACAACACTGAGTTCTTCAATAGTGAATTCCAGCAAGCCTTCAACATCATTCTCAGCAATTTTACCTTTGAAATCTGCACAATCCTAAAAAACAACATTAATAAATTCCATAATTGTTCTGGTTCTAAGGTTATAAATCCAATATACACGACTATTAGTAGAATAACCAAGGAACAAACACTTATCACTTTTAAAATCAAATTTTGCTAAGTGATTTCTATCATTTAACACATAACACACACAACCAAAAACATGAAAGTAATTGAGATTTGACCTCTTTCCCATGAGGATCTCATAGGATGTCATCGAAAAACCACTTCTCAAATAAACACAGTTGGAAATATGACAAGTTGTGTTTAATGCTTCTGCCCAAAATCTCTTGGAGATATTCTTTAAGTTCATCATCACCCTAGCCATCTCCTGCAACGTCCTATTCTTTCAGCAATATCAAAAGTTTCTGAATTTTCTCTAAAAAATCTTATCCATGTAAAACGAGAAAAATCATCAACAAATACCAAAAAATATTTCTTACATTCATAACTTTCAACATCCATAAGACCCATTAAGTACATATTTAAAAGTTCAAGACACCATGTTGTCCCACAGTGTTGTAACACGGGGTATGACACACGGGTTTGCTTACCTTTTTGGCATGCACCATATATGTATGGAACACCAGACTTTAAATTTGGTAGTCCTCTGACAGCTTCAAACTTACTCAAATTCTTTAAAGTTTTGAAATTCAAATGACTAAGCTTTTGGTTCCATAGACTAAAATAATCAACTTTTGAGTGTCTACAAGTCAATTCCTCACCAAGTTGGTAACAGTTGTCTGCTGATCTTGTACCTGTAATGATAAATCATTTAGCATTATCAAAAACTTCAATTGTATTTTTACCAAACTTCGCATGCAAGTCATCATCACACAATTGACTAATCGAAATAAAATTTGCATTAAGTCCTTCTACATGCAACACATTGTGTAGCTTTGGAAACCCTTCCACATTGAGTGTTTCTTTGCCAACAATTCATCCTTTTTCACCACCTCCATAGGTCACTCTACCACCCATTTGTTCAACATAGTCCGTGAGGTGATCTTTCAAACATGTCATATGACGGGAGCTTCCACTATCAAAATATTAATTTCCTGCAGTGTTAGCTTTCAAGGAAGTATAAATAACAAAACACTTAACAACAGATTTTGGTACCCAAATTTTCTTTGTTGTGGGTCCTTTTTTGTTAGTGTTGCGCTTGGTGTTGTGCAACACGGGGGGGGGGGGGGGGGGGGGGGGGCAAAACCTGCTTAGACTTCCACAAAATATAGTCATTTTTGAGCTTACGACAAAATGACCTGATATGACCAGGTTTGAGACAGTAATGACAAACAAAAGGACGCTTCCATTGTTTTGGATTTGGAGCAGGAACAGTTTTCTCATGAATAGGTTTCTTACCTTGGGAAGCAACTAACGAATGGTTCAAAGTATTGCTACCTTCCTTCACAAACACTGGTGATTTAGAAGATTCACCAGTTTCAAACACATTGTTTTTAAAACCAAGTCCAAATTATCATATTTACCTATAGTCAAACTAGAATCGAGTTTGGTTGAACTCGAATTATATCTGGCTAGGGTTGTTTTTGCTTTTTCAAGTTCAGTATTCAACAACCACAATTCCAAATCTTTCTTGCTCATGAGAACTTCCAGTTTAGCCCCAACATCTTTCAATTCAGCATTCTCTTTAGAGAGAGTTGTATTTAACTTGTTCCTCTTAATCCAGTCAGTATACCAATCCTCATAAAGTTTCTGACACCTTCCAGAGTAAACTCTTCAGCTACCTTTTCTTCATTATTACTGGAAGTTTCAAAATTAGAAGCCACAAAACAGACAGATTTTTTAACTGTGTTGCGCCCAGGTATTGCAACACCGGAGCCAACACCAAGTGGATTCACCTAAAAAGTTTTCTTACTTTTCAGCAAAGTAGTAAAATAAATAAGATCTAACTGTTCATCCTTTTCCTATTCTTCCTCAGAATCCTCATCACTTGGGGAGACATTCATACCTTTTCGAAGATGATTGACACACTCATACACATAATGTCCATATCCACGACATTCCCTGCATTGAATATTATCAAAATTTTAACTAGAGGACTGATTCTTAGTCTCATACTTTGGACGAGGTCCTCGAGTAGTTGTTGGTTTCTGAGGTTTTTTTGAAGTAGGTAGACTAGGAAATTTCAAAGGTTGTGCACTTTTCTCACTTTTCTTCTTTTCTTTCATCGCCTTAAGATAATCACCAAAATTTTTTGTGATCAAGGCAATGGAGTCATCTTCCAGATCAGATTTACTAACTTCCTGTTTCACTTCAAAAAAATCATTGTAAGAATCTTTATACACTTGAAAAGCAATGGACTTACCTTTATAGTCATCTTCTACTTCCATCTCCATTTCATATGTGCAAAGTGAACTTATTAACTCATCCAAACCCATTATAGATGTATCCTTGGATTCATCTATAGCGAAAACTTTAGTGTGAAACCTTTTTGAAGCTAAACGAATTACTTTGCACACAAGTCGTTCGTTGGAGATAGGATCAACGAGAACAGATGCTTCATTGGCAAGGATTTTCAATCTAGCATTGTATTGCATGATGATCTCGTTTTCCTCCATTCTTAATTTCTCAAATTTTGAAGTTAGGAGACGCATCCTTGTCTTCTTAACATTTGTCGAGCCTTCATATGAGTTTGAAATTTGTTCCAAGCATCCCGAGCATAGACACAAGTACAAATCAGATTAAACATGTTCATATCAACAGAGGTAAAAATTGCATTAATGGCTTTAGCAATAAAATTAGCAGAGGATATTTCATCGGCTGTCCATTTTGCTCTTGGTTTGGGTCCACCGCCTTCTTTATCTCTCATTGGTGGTGACCAATCATCGAGAACACGTTGCCAAGTCCTGGAATCAATAGATTGTATGTATATGCTCATCTTCAGTTTTCATGGGCCGTAATTTGTCCCATCCAAAATTGATGGACGAATTTCAACATTGGAGTACGGAGTTTCCATAACAAACCTGTAACAATAACCAGGAACTCACTTAGTAAAGTCAAGTGGTGGCTCTGATGCCACGTGAAAGAAGCGTTGTACGCAGTTTGTTATGTAAAACGGTCAGTGTTGTACTTGGTGCTACAACACAAAGACAACATAGAGTAACGGAAATTAAAGCATAAAAATAACACAAGTAAATAATTTTGAAACTCGTGCGGGTGCCTTAAGGCTAAATATCACTAGAAAAGATAAGATCAGTCTTACAAAGCAATACTAGTGATTTTACGAAAAGTCAATAAATCCTAAAATTCTCAACAAATTGAGAAATCAAATTTGCATCCTAAATAAATCATAGTAATACAAATAGATGCAAATCCCGTTGCCTAAATTTGAAAACAGTAAATATTTTCGAACAACACTATTCCCACAGTATTGTCTCAGATGTCTTCAACACCAACGGCAACACGGGGACAAACAATAACGATGATTGCAAAATCGTCTTCAAAAACCTTCAACTCTTTGTCTGGAATTCTTCGATGAATGCTTCTGTGAGTTTTTGTCTGAATCCGTATCTAACTTGTGCATGGAAATCCTCTATAATAGAATTGAGTCGAAGGTAAGTTGATTTCCATAAATAGAGTCCTACAAGAATAAGAAAACAATTGTAAGTAGGAATAAAACTCTATTATATAAAATCATATCTTGATAATATCATACACGCATATATATCTATAATATTTCTTATCAAGATATATTTGAACACGGTAAATATCCATCCTATAGATTTCGAATTAATCATAGAATATTTACCAAATCTACTAACTCGTCTAGAAAGCAAAATCTCATAATATTCAATATAGTTAAGGCCGAGAATCTCAAGAAATTAAAATTCTTTTCAATTCCTAACACCTTGGTTGAAGCCCAATCGACAAGAGGCACTGATATAACACTATTTGTTGTTACTTGAGAAATCAGGGCCAATAAACACGAGTATAGGTTTCTTATTTAAGTTATATCTGTTGTTTGTTATTATCTATCTTGAGTGTCGGTGTCGATCTACAGTGTTATCAAATCATGCAACTATTAACTTTTTTTGTGACGTGGGAACCCGTAGCCTCTACCTTTCGGTGCGCTTTGGGTATACCCCCGGACTAACGCAATAGTCTGCAAACTATGCTAGTCAGGAAAACCACACTAGGCAAGCCCTGTGTGACAGGCTAATCCAAGAAGGTGTTGGTAGGGGAAATCAAACTCCTAAATTATAACCAAGAGTTCACCTAATCCACCAACTTTGACACCCCTTTTGGGGCAACTGTTAACTTTATTTTAGGGCAAGTTGCCTTGAAGTTGGGACAAGTAAAAACATATATTATATGTAATGCAACTGTGAGACCTCTATTCTAATCATCTAATCAAGAATTAATCCTATCGATAAACATCCAAAGATCCAAGAGATAAAGCAAAAAAAAAAAATCTGGAATAGTTCTCCGATCGATCGATAAGATCTTACCGATCGATCGGGCAAGTTTTTAGAAGAACATAAACTTGGATAAAACTAACTCGCTCGATCGGTAACATCTTATCGATCGATCGGTGAAAGTTCTGAACTAAAAATACAGCAGAAAACTTGTCCAAACTCAATCTAAATCATGCATAAACCAATACATAATTCATCCAAACATCTTACATAGATCCAAACAAGATAGTTCTAAAGTTATCCGTCCATTCCAAACTATTAGAACATGCTTTCAATCGAAGTTTACAATCCGAAATACAAATCAAGTTCGAATTACAATTCGACTTCTAAAACACCAAGGCCTCACTTCTATCCATTCGACCACCTAGCCATGCGATCTCTGACTTGGTCCTGCCCCACCTGTTGCCAAGCACACATACAAACAAAGACAACTGCTAGATAAATTCGGTGAGAATTGATATTCCCAGTAAAAGAGACTAACAAGTAATATCACGTAACAATTCAAAACATGATATAAATATCAAATTCCCTACCATATATCCAATACAGATATATATCAAATAATCCATTCAAGTGCGGAATTAAAATGATATGCATGACTTTAAAATCTCTGGATTATCAAACTCAGATAATCAATGCAATTCTTCTCTTATTTTCTTCTATTTTGGGATCCCGAGGTTAAAATATCCAACAATCACACCGAACTCCCCTTTCGAGTTGGACGGGGTATATTTTAATCCTCTAGACTCCAGAGCATTATATTGAGTTAATTGGAACTTGTAGTAATTCGCCTACCAAGGCCACTCAGCAATAATCTCCAGATCGTCTAATTCAAATCAAAATGAATAATCAATCGTCTCAATATGAATGCATATGTAATCTCATGCATTCAAATATAAATTCAATCATAACTTCAATTAAGCATTTAAACATGCAAGTATGTGATTTTCTTCTAGGACACTCGAACCAATCCGGATTCGAGTTAATCGCCCTATTCCATTCCAAAGTCATCTTTTACCTTTCTCGATTCGAAGTAGCTTCCAATTTTGATTAAGCTTCCAATTTCGATTAAGCTACAATATCAAGAATTCCAATCAAAATCCTGTTGGAAAACTGGCGGTCAGATCAATCACGATTGATACCCGGTGCAGCGGAAGTTTAAAAATTTTATCATGGAACAATTCCATGGTGTGGGTATCAACCGTTCAACGATTAAATTATTGTGTGTGTAAAATTTAAATAACAGTTATTAAATTTTACCTCCAATCTCGCAACGAGATTAATGGACACCAACAGATTTGATCTGCTCTTGTTGTCTCTCCCTGGAACCGATGAACTCCTTCAATCAGGTCCACGAACAGAGGTTTAATTCCTCTGATAGATTGCACTAGAAAATCTATCAGAAGTTTTCTGCGAAGAGAATAAACGAATCTGATTCGTTATTCCTTACTGCGATTCAAAATCACAGACCGGAAAATCTCGGGCAGAGTATGGGGAGGGTTCGGCCGAAACAACCTTTGAGAGGAACTAGGGTTTTCGATTTTTGCTCTAAAAAATTATGACCTGTTGTGTGTAATTTCTGTACTGAAATAACTTATTTATAATGCAGGCCACTAACACCTTAGGGCCCATTAATCATAAGCTGGGGCCTGACAAGCAAAGCCCGCTCGTTCAGAAATTAATATAAAATTCATCGTGACTCCGATTGATGAAACGATTTCACCAATGTGCACAGAAACCATTTCTGCACGTTTTAAAGTCAAAATAAATTTTCCTGAATCCGAATTCAGTGGTTTCCAAAAATGTCCATCCCTATGTCATTTTAGGAAACCCTACTCCCTTACTCTTAATTAAGAAGTCCAACTCCTTAGTTCATTAAATTTAACTCTTTAAATTTAACTATCTCAACGGGGATTAAAACTCCATTACATTGTGTGACCCTCAATGGTTCAGGGATACAGCTAGCCGTGGGCTCACAACTCCTTGTGACTCGGAACAACACTTTCCGACTTGCCCAACGAATCATGGTAAAGCGCCTAGCAACATCGCCCCATGATTCCCTAGGTATCACTGATAGTGCCTACAAGAACCAGTAGATTTTGGTTAGCGTACAGTACGGTCCCTTCATCCATATATCCCGATCGAATCAACAACCATTGGTATATCGAGAGTCGCTCAAGATTCGATAACTATGCAATACATCTTGAAGATCAAATTAGTGACATCGCATGTGCTACTAAGAAACCATTTCTTAAATCACATCAAGTACTCTGGCCAGATATTTGTCACACTAATATCTCCTCAGATCGCATAGGATATCCACACTCGCAAGTATGTGGTGAATCCTTGACAACAATGCATTGACTCCTATATGTGTCGTAACTGTACCCAATCTCGACACCTGATGACCCCATAGAGTCGGTAAACGAGTCAAAGCACAGCACTAGCATATAGAGTCTCCATGATGTTTCAAGTCGTAAGGACTAATGGTGTACAACCAAAACCGCGGACTTTATCCACTCGATAAGTGATAACCACTTGGAAAGTCCGGATAGGGTAGTTCGATTATTCATCCTATGAATATCCATTTGCATGCTTCGAACATCTCCATGTTCCCTACCAATGAAACGTGGTACTCCGCATCGCAAATGCTAGTCTCAAACTCGAGCGATCCTTATCCTTATTATCGGACGGCTCAATCGACTAGGAACGGTTTTTAGAATATACAGTGACTATAAGATGTATTTCATGATAGACATCTCCATGTTCTACCACATCTTACATACACTATAGTATATTCAAGGTCTTTATCAAAACAACAATAGTATATCACAATATAACAATATGAAGTAATATAAAGTCATTGCCATAAAATTGTAAATAATATTAAACAAAAGATTGTTTATACAAAGAGTCATCAAAGCCCATAGCCACACAGTTGGCTCACTGGGCACCCACTCTTACAATCTCCCACTTGCCCTATAGCCAACTAGTCATACTACGTAGACCCATTGCTTCGCGATGTTTGTCAAACAATGGTCCTGGCAAAGGCTTAGTAAGCGGATCAGCGATATTGTCTGCAGAGGCCACTCGTTCGACAATGATGTCTCCTCTTTCCACAATCTCCCGGATTATGTGGTATTTCCTCAGTACGTGTTTGGATCTTTGATGAGACCTTGGTTCCTTTGCTTGAGCAACGGCACCCGTGTTGTCACAGTACACCGGGACTGGACCAACAAATTCAGGAATGACGCCCAACTCTTGGACGAACTTCCTCATCCAAACGGCCTCTTTAGCAGCAGCTGATGCTGCAATGTATTCAGCCTCAGTGGTGGAATCCGCTGTGGTGTCCTGCTTGGAACTCTTCCAAGAGACAGCACCGCCATTGAGCATGAACACAAATCCAGAGGTTGACTTCGAGTCATCCACATCACTTTGGAAGCTAGAGTCGGTATAGCCTTCCAATTTGAGTTCTCGTCCTCCATAAACCATGAACATATTCTTAGTCCTTCGCAAGTACTTAAGAATGTCCTTCACGGCTTTCCAATGCATTTGACCAGGATTAGACTGATATCTGCTCGTGACACTCAGAGCAAATGCTACATCCGGTCTGGTAGATATCATCCCATACATGATACTACCTATAGCTGACGCATATGGTACATGTGTCATATTCTCTATCTCTTCATCAGTCTTGGGACACATAGACTTGGATAGAGAAACTCCATGACACATGGGTAGATGTCCTCTTTTGGACCCATCCATTGAAAACCGTTTCAATATGGTATCGATGTAGGTTGATTGAGTGAGTCCTATCATTCTCTTAGACCTATCTCTATAGATCTGTATCCCAAGAATGTAGGATGCCTCTCCCAAATCCTTCATCGAAAATCTACCTGATAACCATATCTTTGTTGACTGCAACATCCCTACATCATTCCCAATGAGTAGGATGTCATCAACATAAAGTACTAAGAATGTCACCGCATCCTTAACTACTTTCTTGTACACGCAAGGTTCCTCCGGGTTCTTGATGAAACCAAAATCTTTTATTGTTTCATCAAATTTCTGGTTCCAACTTCTTGATGCTTGTTTTAGACCATAAATTGATCTCTGAAGCTTGCATACCTTATGCTCGCTTCCCATGGATGTGTACCCCTCAGGCTGCTTCATATAGATTTCCTCCTTAATGTCTCCATTAAGAAAAGCAGTCTTCACATCCATTTTCCATATCTCATAGTCATACCATGCAGCTATGGCAATTAGGATTCTTATGGACTTGAACATTGCAACTGGTGAAAAGGTTTCGTCATAGTCAACTCCTTGCCTTTGAGTATAACCTTTAGCCACCAATCGCGCCTTGTAGGTCAATACCTTACCATCAGGCCCAAGCTTTCTTTTGTAGATCCATTTACACCCTATCGGAACAATTCCATCGGGAGGATCTACTAAAGACCAAACTTGGTTTGTATGCATCGAATCCAATTCTGACTGCATAGCTTCAAGCCATAAATTCGAATCCGCATCAGAAATTGCTTCCTTGAAGTTTCTTGGATCACATCCAATGTCGGGTTCATCTTGATCCCCTTCAAGAAGAAGACCATATCGAACTGGAGGTCTAGAAGTCCTTTCGGATCTTCTAGGTGCAGGCGTGTCCAGCAATGGTTCCTGAGGTGTAGGATCTTTATTTTGTATTTCGGGTTCTTCTCGAACTTCTTCGAGTTCCATCATCTCGCCTTTCTTATCCAATAAGAACTCCTTCTCCAAGAAGGTGGCATTCCTAGAAACAAACACCTTTGTTTCAGCAGGATAATAGAAATAATATCCGATTGAATTCTTCGGATACCCTACAAAATAACATAAGCTGGATCGACTATCCAACTTATCTCCCACTGTCCGCTTCACGTAAGCAGGACATCCCCAAATCCTCAAGTACGAATACTTAGGAGCTTTGCCATTCCATAACTCGTATGGTGTTTTGTCCACTGCTTTAGTGTGGACGTTGTTCAACAACAATACCGCCGTTTCAAGCGCATAGCCCCAAAACGAAGGTGGAAGCTCAGTGAAGCTCATCATAGATCGAACCATGTCCAACAAAGTTCGATTACGACGCTCCGATACACCATTAAGCTGTGGTGTCATAGGAGGAGTCCACTGAGAGAGAATCCCATTCTCTTTCAGATAGTCCAAAAACTCAGTACTCAAGTATTATCCACCTCGATCCGATCGAAGTGCTTTAATACTTTTACCTAGCTTGTTTTCTACTTCAGCCCTGAATTCTTTGAACTTTTCAAATGCTTCAGACTTATATTTCATTAAATATAAATACCCATACCTTGAATAATCATCAGTAAAGGTAATGAAGTAGGTGTGGCCATGTTGAGTCTCTACTCTAAATGGACCACAAACATCTATATGGATCAAATCCAACAGATTTTGTCTACGCTCAGGTTTCCCCTTAAAAAGGAGATTTAGTCATTTTTCCTTTTAGACAAGATTCACAAGTAGGTAGAGAGTTAATATCAGACATATCAAACATGCCCTCTCCCACTAGCTTGTTCATCCTTCTTGAGAAAATATGACCTAGCCTAGCGTGCCATAGGTTTGCCGGGTTTTGACTATCGTTTTTCCTTTTGTTTGTTGTAGCCGGTTTATCAACATAATTCATTGGAACGTCTTTTAGTTTTAAGTTGTATAGATCGTTTTCAAATTGTCCATTTCCAATTAAACATTCATTCTTGTAAAATTGCAAATCTCATTCACAAAATTGCAAGAATAACCATCTCTATCTAGCATAGAAACAGAAATAATGTTTTAATTAAATCTGGAACAAATAAAACATCTATCAAAAGTAACTTAAAAACCGTTCTGCAAAAAATAAATATTTCCCATAGCTATGGATTTAACTCTGGAACCATTCCCGAGCCTTGACTGGGTCTCACCCATCCTTATCCTATTACTTCTTGTTATCATTTGCAACTCATTGCAAATATGAGATCTACATCTGGTATCCAATACCCAAGAAGTAGTATTAAGAAAAACATTTATTTCAATGTAAAACATACCCTTTGCAGTTCGCAACTGCTTGGGGTATTCCTTGCAGTTACGTTTCCAATTACCGGGTTTCTTGCAGTGATGGCAAACTTGTTTAGACTTGTCCAATTTTGCATGTAACATTTGGCCTTGAGATCATGGTCCAACCATTTCTCTAATTCGGCCAACCTTTCGGCAGTTACATCAGCCGGGGCTGTTTTCGGAGAAGCCTTTTCTAACACTTAGAAAATCTTTTTCCGAACTTAGGACAATCTTAACTTATGGAATCATTCTGTATTGTTTGCGTCAATAAGTTTGTTTTGTTGGAGAACAGAAACATGTGGATTACTGAGATAAAACAGACAATTATCGATGATTGTTTAAATAATTTACTAAGACATAAAATTGACGAATTTTATTTTATGAATCTCACTCCCACTATTTTAACGATTTCACCACCCTCTAGTGAAAACGGGAAACTTTTTCCTTAGTGAGAACATGGAGTCCAATTGACAAACTTATGGTCCCGAATAATATCAGCCAACCATAATTCTCAAAAGGTAGAGCCCAATTGCTTCCAAAGCAACCCCCATGTGTTTACCTCATGTCCAATAAGGGCCCAATAATATGACGCCGTTTAAAGTGACATGTCAAGATGACCCATCAATATTAAGTTGTGATGGACGGTCGCCATGTGGATCCCCCAATAATATGAGCCGATCCCATGGGAGTTCCACCCAACTTAAAACATTTGTCGATCCAATGTACAGCTTTCCGACGGACGGGCCCCCCACATACATTGACCGTTGATGGAAGGTGGGAACATTTAAACAAATTTAAATTTCCTTTATTTATCTTGATATAAATTTTAAATCATATTTAAAATGAGGGATTTTTAATTATAAAAATATTTGTCTCATCATATTCATTTTATTGCATGCTTGCCGGATTCACGCAATTTATGTCTAAACATGCATACAATCATAATATCAAATATTATATAGGATGATCGATTCCATTTCTAATTGACCCGTGGTTGCCAATCACGGGTCTTAGTCCAATCCTAGGTAATATGCAGTATGCAATGCAATCCTATTACATGTGCTTCCAATTTACATTTCTTCAGTCTTTATTGTCTGCTGGGCCCACCATCTTCAAATCTTGATCTCCCACTAAATCTAATGCATTTACAATAAATAACAATGACAAGTAGGGGATACATTTTTAGGGGTGGGAACGGGCTATAAACCAAGCCCACTTTTATTACATATGACATTCATATCGGGCCATAAACCAGGCCCTTTAATAAAACCAACAACAATAAAAACAAAATGTAAATTCCTAACATACACCTACAAAATTGGTCATGGCAATCGATCATCCTTATCCAATAACATTTAATTCAAAATTAATTTATTGGATAACATGCAGTGGCAATTCAAATTTAAACAAGATAAAATCATATTTTATATATAAAATCATATTTTACACATAAAATCATATTTTATCTCTATATCAAATAAAATCATATTTTATCTATAAAATCCAATTTTAAGATAAAATCATATTTTACTTAATATATCATAAGATCATATCTTATCATCAATTGTACCAAAAATAATTGATTTCAAAATTCAATTTAAGGATAAAATATTAAAATTTTCCAAAAATTCAAATTTATCCAAAAATCAGTTTTAAAATTTACGGACTCGAACAATTCGATCCGAAATCTCGTGAACCAATCAAAAACAATTTTTGACCGGACCAAAAATAAAATTTTAACACATTAAAATTAATTTTAAATAAAAA
Organism: Henckelia pumila; assembly: GCF_033568475.1. Taxonomy (NCBI): domain Eukaryota; kingdom Viridiplantae; phylum Streptophyta; class Magnoliopsida; order Lamiales; family Gesneriaceae; genus Henckelia; species Henckelia pumila. Next base: position 72,212,698 of record NC_133123.1, read on the forward strand.
TAATAATTTTTCCCGCGGGCCGCCGGGACACTCCCGGGCCGGCCCGCACCCGGGGCGCGGGCCGGGGGCAGCCCGGCTGCCCCCTTAGGGCAGCAACAATTGCTGCCCTGGCGGCGCCTAGCACCGCCCCTGGGCGGCGCCGTGCGCCGTCCTGGGCGGCGCCGAACGCCGCCCCTGGGCGGCGCTGTGCGCCGCCCTGGGCAGCGCCGAGCGCTGCCCTGCGCAGCGCCCAGCGCTGCGCTGGGCAGCGCACAGCGCTGCCCTGGGCGGCGACGGTCGCCGTCCTGGGCGGCGCCGTGCGCCCCCTTTGGGCGGCGTCGTGCGCCGCCCGGGCAGCAACAATTGCTGCCCCACCGGGCAGCGATCCAATCGCTGCCCGGGTTTTGCCCCGGAAAAAAAAAAATTTTTTATTTAAAAATATTTATTTTGTTTTCCAAAAACCGAGATTCAAAAATTTTGTACAATCGATTAATTTAATCGTTTGATCTGAGCAACCTGGCTCTGATACCACTGTTGGAAAACTGGCGGTCAGATCAATCACGATTGATACCCGGTGCAGCGGAAGTTTAAAAATTTTATCATGGAACAATTCCATGGTGTGGGTATCAACCGTTCAACGATTAAATTATTGTGTGTGTAAAATTTAAATAACAGTTATTAAATTTTACCTCCAATCTCGCAACGAGATTAATGGACACCAACAGATTTGATCTGCTCTTGTTGTCTCTCCCTGGAACCGATGAACTCCTTCAATCAGGTCCACGAACAGAGGTTTAATTCCTCTGATAGATTGCACTAGAAAATCTATCAGAAGTTTTCTGCGAAGAGAATAAACGAATCTGATTCGTTATTCCTTACTGCGATTCAAAATCACAGACCGGAAAATCTCGGGCAGAGTATGGGGAGGGTTCGGCCGAAACAACCTTTGAGAGGAACTAGGGTTTTCGATTTTTGCTCTCAAAAATTATGACCTGTTGTGTGTAATTTCTGTACTGAAATAACTTATTTATAATGCAGGCCACTAACACCTTAGGGCCCATTAATCATAAGCTGGGGCCTGACAAGCAAAGCCCGCTCGTTCAGAAATTAATATAAAATTCATCGTGACTCCGATTGATGAAACGATTTCACCAATGTGCACAGAAACCATTTCTGCACGTTTTAAAGTCAAAATAAATTTTCCTGAATCCGAATTCAGTGGTTTCCAAAAATGTCCATCCCTATGTCATTTTAGGAAACCCTACTCCCTTACTCTTAATTAAGAAGTCCAACTCCTTAGTTCATTAAATTTAACTCTTTAAATTTAACTATCTCAACGGGGATTAAAACTCCATTACATTGTGTGACCCTCAATGGTTCAGGGATACAGCTAGCCGTGGGCTCACAACTCCTTGTGACTCGGAACAACACTTTCCGACTTGCCCAACGAATCATGGTAAAGCGCCTAGCAACATCGCCCCATGATTCCCTAGGTATCACTGATAGTGCCTACAAGAACCAGTAGATTTTGGTTAGCGTACAGTACGGTCCCTTCATCCATATATCCCGATCGAATCAACAACCATTGGTATATCGAGAGTCGCTCAAGATTCGATAACTATGCAATACATCTTGAAGATCAAATTAGTGACATCGCATGTGCTACTAAGAAACCATTTCTTAAATCACATCAAGTACTCTGGCCAGAGATTTGTCACACTAATATCTCCTCAGATCGCATAGGATATCCACACTCGCAAGTATGTGGTGAATCCTTGACAACAATGCATTGACTCCTATATGTGTCGTAACTGTACCCAATCTCGACACCTGATGACCCCCATAGAGTCGGTAAACGAGTCAAAGCACAGCACTAGCATATAGAGTCTCCATGATGTTTCAAGTCGTAAGGACTAATGGTGTACAACCAAAACCGCGGACTTTATCCACTCGATAAGTGATAACCACTTGGAAAGTCCGGATAGGGTAGTTCGATTATTCATCCTATGAATATCCATTTGCATGCTTCGAACATCTCCATGTTCCCTACCAATGAAACGTGGTACTCCGCATCGCAAATGCTAGTCTCAAACTCGAGCGATCCTTATCCTTATTATCGGACGGCTCAATCGACTAGGAACGGTTTTTAGAATATACAGTGACTATAAGATGTATTTCATGATAGACATCTCCATGTTCTACCACATCTTACATACACTATAGTATATTCAAGGTCTTTATCAAAACAACAATAGTATATCACAATATAACAATATGAAGTAATATAAAGTCATTGCCATAAAATTGTAAATAATATTAAACAAAAGATTGTTTATACAAAGAGTCATCAAAGCCCATAGCCACACAGTTGGCTCACTGGGCACCCACTCTTACAAATCCAATCAAATATCATTCCAACAAAACTATCTTCGAATAAAGAACCATACTATACCGTCTTCAATCCTCCAAAAATATAAACTCCAAAATCCTCTGACCTAATCGGCCTTCAATCTATCTGTAAAGAAGTAGTCAAAGCTCGAGATTAACATACAAGTCAATCGAACACTCGGCTCAAACAATTCAAACCGATTGAAAATCCAAAACTCAAACTAGCGGCAAAACAGCTGTATTCTGATCAAACCGAAAACACAGACAACAATATATCAAACTAAACAACTCCAAACAACCATAATTCATCAATTTCCATCCAATTCCATCAAATCCCAAAACAACATTTTCGAAATATATTTCCAAAAATCATAACAAATTCAAACGACGCTCTTTTGCAATTTCGTCTGAGCATAAACGATCTATCTTAGCTCAAGAACAACATATCCGAATTTCATTCGATTCTAACAACATCCAAAAATTGAAGTATAACTGATCGAAGAAATACTTACGATAAAACGAAGCCCTCGTCGTCGGGATCGTTAATCTACCTTTAAATTAAATTTCTACCGGACAGATCGAGCTCGAGATGAAATCTAGAAGCTCAAACTCACGTTTGGAGCTTCTTCAATGGAGGGAGGCGTGTGAGGGAATAGGGATGAGAGGAAAATGAAGACCAAGTCAAAGCTATCAATATATAAAATCTCATTTTTGCACTTTGGTCCCTGAATTTTCCAAAAATTGCAAAATAGTCCCTGATAAATATCAAAAGGGTCCTCGAATTCTGAAAACTCTTATTATCTTAAATAAGTTAATTTAAGATAATTTCGGGGCGTTACAATTCTTTCCCTCTAAGAATAGATTTCGTCCTCGAAATCGAATACAATTCAATCTCATAGGTAAGGGATAAAAACCCAAAACTGCGAGAGAATCCATCTCTTAGAAAAATTATAGAAAATGTTGTTTCCAATAGAAATCTAATTCCTAAATCTCTTCTTCAAATTCGTAGCAACTTCACTGCAATAACACAAACTGAATCGGTTTGTCTCAGAACTGCTTTTAATTCAGGTCGAAACTCCGAATCAGTTGTCTCAAGCAATTCGTCATCTCAACAAATCCGGTCTCATCAGCTAAAGAGCAAGAGAAATTTTTTGATCTGGTAATCCAGCAACAAGGATCTGGCGATCATCCGCATCAAAAGACGGAAAAACACCTCGGGAAAACCAAAAAAAGACGGAATAAAACAAATCCGTAGGCAAGATCGCCTATCATCTCCAGAATCTCGTGAGATTAAAACAATCTCTAAAAAAAAGATTCCTCTCTCTTCTCATATTTGACAATTCCTCTGAAAATAAAAATCTTCAGAAATATTCGATCTTTTCTATCAAAATATGAAGTCTGCATCTAAAATTCGTATTCTTCGACTTTCTAGTTCAAGTCGTCTTCCTTCTCGATAGACAATATTTATTTGTCCTAATAACCTCTAATCAAATATGGTCTCAACTCAGGTGACTTAGATAATTCATCTTCTCAATTCTATGATATTTTCGATTCTGCTCATACAACTCATCGAAAGATGCCATCAAGATAATCATTTGATAGTTGTTGTTGTACAAAAACTTCATAGGAGTAAGCGACACTCGTCAACTAGTGCAAGGATCAAGCACCATACTCTAGATCTTCTCTTCCTGGAGTCCGGGAGTTTCACATCTTCCCCTAATTCGAACCATGGACCTTCAGGACAGGTACCATGAATTATCAAGTCTGGTAATAATTTAGCTTAAGAGATGGCATGGATCGCTCACCCTCATCTAGCCCAAATCAAGCTATTCAAATATTGAGTCAGCCCAACACTACATCTCAGCAAAGCCTTTAAATCCAATTCGTCTGCTCTGACTGTCCGTCATTCTGAGGATATCAAACTGTACTCAAATGTGCTCGAATAACAAAAGTCTCTTCCAAGACTATACCAGAAGAAATGGTATAACACAGATCTCTATCTGAAATTACTAAAATTTTGCAATCATACAATCTGACAAAAGTTCTGCCAGAATATCTAACATCTGATCATGATTGAGAATCATTCTATAGGGAATACAATAGCAGATTCATCAATCGGTCAATCATAACAGATCGTACCTCAAACTCATACTGATCAGTAGTTTCATGACAAAATCATCAAAACATTATCTCTAACTCATTCTGAACCAGAATAAACTGTACAATAGACCATCGGTTAGTTCTCTCTCTGCTATCAACTACATACAGTTCAGAACATTGGGAAATAAACTTCGAACATCGTTCTTCATCTGTTTCTACCATAATTGACTCTTCAAACATCGTATACCTTTCGATCATCTTAAATAATACTGAAAACACTATAATGTGCCAATCTCAAGATATGTTGTCTCTAAATCAGAGACATCTGACACAACAATATACTCAACCTCAAATAGAGCATCAAAACCGACCTGAATCTCAGGCTGGTTCAGTTATAACTTTTCTTCATCGAACTCTAAAAAGTCGAATCAAATCTCTGAACGATCTTGATCTTCTCAATAAATTTTGATCTGGCTCGAAAGAAAAATGCTGATAGAACTCCTATCTGCTTCGAATTCTAAATCGAAAGTGTCGTATTCATCAATCAAGAAGAATGCCGATAGTAGATAAAATAAAAACAGATATTTAGGCTCAGAGCATCAGATGCTGCAACAATCTCTTCAGATGGGATCAGATTCCTAATCAGAAATTCCTCAGTATCTCTAATCATCTTCTCTTTCTCTTATTCAATCTGTACTGCGAAATCAATACTACGGCTTCCAGGATCAGGAAAGATTACAGAAATCTCCTCATAAGAAATAGAAAACAGATCCTCTATTCAATAAGATCTCTGCGAGTTCAAAGTCCAGATTCAGACATTGAGTCTCGAGCGTCTTCAGCTGTCTCGATGTTTGATAGGAGTCATTTTTGTGCGTTATTTTTGCTTGTTTTGTGTTTGTTTTGCATAAGTTTCGTTTTCGTTGTGTCTGTTTTTACCATTCTTGTTTCGTTTATTGTTTTAAAGTTTTTTTGTAGTCACTCCTCTGGTTTATTTATTTTTATTGCAGGAAATCACCAAGAAATGCTGGCACTTGGTGAGAAGGTGATGCACAATTGAGGCGGTGAGGATAGCGCAAGAAGAAAAGCACATTTCTGGAAAAAGACGAGGCACCCGCGCAGCAATTTTCTACCCCGCGGGCGCACTCATCATTTGTAAAAAAGTAGCTAGCAGAAAGGCATGGCGCCTGCGCTGCAATTTTCTACCGCGCGGGCGCAACCACGAACTTGGGAAACAGGAGTAGCCAAATTTTCGGGCGCCCGCGCGGTAATTTTCTACCGCTCGGGCGCGATGCGCTGATGTGAAATTTTATTTATTTTTTTTTAGAGAGTTTATTTCGGGAAGGATTCTTGGGGACTTTAAATACAATTCTTTCCTTAGTTTCTGAGGGTAGAGACTGACGCACATCAGGAGGCAGACGGCGGCTGAGCAATTCAAGATTTCTCTTCTCCGTTGGGAGTTTTTCTTTTCTTCTCTTCTAAATTTTTATGTTAAACACTTTTGAGATTGAATTTTTGTAATGAATTCCAGTAGCTAAGTTTTTATTTTGTTGGAATCGAGGGGATCCTAACCCCGAAACACTATAGTGTGATTGAATCACCGGACGTATTGAGATTTGATTTATGTTTATAATTGATTTTATCATGTTTTTCTTTCTATGTTGATGATTAGCTACCCTTAACATAGATTCGTAAATTGTGAATTGCTATCGAGAGATAGGTTCCTAATTAGGACAAATGATAGAATCCATGGACTTAAAATATACATAGAGATATGGTATTTAGTACATGTTGATAGCCATAGACCACCAGGTTAAAAGTTGTAGAATTCATAGAACGCAAAGCAATCAGTCATGATAAATAATTAAAGAGATTTAATTATTTCACTGATTTGATTAGTTTGACATCACCTCGAGAGAGAGTGTCAATGTTACAAGAATTTCTGTCAAATTTATAAGAATAAATTAAATTCCAATCGTCCAGTTCAATAAGGGGAAAGGTGAACCGAAATTCCAACAAAATCATTTTGAATTGGTGTTCTTCAGTCTGAGAATTGATTGTTTGGTTGTGAAATCCACTTTTATTTACGTTGAGTTCTTAATTAATTTTAAATGTTAGATAATTCCAAAATCAAATTTGAGATACTTTGTATAGTTGAAAATCAACGAGACAAATTACTATTGTTAGTCCCTGAGGACGATACTCATACTCAGTACATTTTATTATAACTTGAATCGAGCACTTGCGATTATTATCGACTGGATTTGAGAGATTTTTTTAAAGAAAATTTAAGTGTTAGTATTCCGTCGATCAAGTTTTTGGCGTCGTTGCCGGGGACTAAATAGATTTTAATTTGTTTTATTTGATTTTTCTCTATTACAATTTTAATCACTCATTTCCATCTGTGGATTGCAGGATTCTCTTGCAGTACATGCAACACTCACCTGAGGAACTATGGCCTTTTGATTCAAAAATCGAGAGAACTTTTCATAGGAGAAGAAGGCAACAACAACAACAAGAATGGAAGAAGAACATGAACAGGAACAACCAGTTTACAGATCCATTATGGATCTTGCCTTGCCAAACATTGAAGGTGCTAGACCAAGCATCATCCGGCCAACTGTAGCAGCTAATCACTTTGAGATAAAGCCGGCCATTCTTCAAATGATTCAGAACACACTTCAATTTGGTGGGAGTGTCATTGATGAACCATATGTACACATCACAAATTTTCTGGAAATTTGTGATACATTCAAGATACAGGGAGTTTCTGATGACGCTATTCGGTTGCGTTTATTCCCTTTTTCACTGCGAGACAAGGCGAAAGCATGGCTAACGAATTTACCTGCAAGTTCCATCACAACTTGGGATGATTTGGCGAAGTCTTTCCTCACCAAATACTTTCCACCATCTAAGTCAATGAAGCTGAGAGCTGATATCATAACTTTTTCCCAAGGAGAACAGGAAACGTTTTACGAAGCATGGGAGCACTACAAGGATCTACTGCGGAGATGTCCACACCACCAATTACCAGAGAGTCTTGTGGTACAAACTTTTTATTATGGTCTTTCTCATTCAAATCGTACCATGTTAGATGCAGATGCAGGTGGAAATCTTCTGCGAAAATCGTTAGAGGATGGCTTTGAATTAATCGAGGAAATGGCAACTAGTAGCTATCATCCTCAATCTGAAAGGGGTGCAGCCCGGAAATCTACTGGAATTCATCAAATTGATGTATTTACATCAGTGGCTGCTCAACTTGAAGTCATGAACAAAAGGATTGAGGAACTAAGCGTGGGAAACTCTGTGATGCGAGTACAAGAAGTGTGGTGTGAAAAATGTGGTGCAGATCATTTCACGAAAGACTGCCAAACATTTTCTCAACCGGAGGGAGTTATGGCAAGTCACATGGGAAATCAAAATCGCTCAAGGAATGACCCATTTTCGAATTCATACAATCCAGGGTGGAGACAACATCCAAATTTCTCGTGGGGTGGACAGAATAATAAAGCATATGGGAATCAGAACTACAACAAGCAGCCTCAAGAGGAGAAATCAAGCTTGGAGCAGATGATGCAGAAGTTTATATCATCTACTGAAAACCGCATGCAGAATCAAGATGCATCGATAAAGAATCTGGAGAATCAAATAGGGCAATTGGCCAAATCAATTTCCAGCAGAGATCAGGGTACTTTGCCAAGTGACACTGAGAAGAATCCAAAGGAACAGGTGAAAGCAATTGAATTAAGGAGTGGAAAGACGGTCGAGCCTGAACCAAAAAGCGAGAAAGAGCCAGAAACAGTTACATCAGAAAAAACTTCAGGCAAGTCGTCTATCTTAACACCCCCACCCACTTTACAATCAAAAATTGTTGTGCCACCACCTTTTCCTGCAGCTCTTAAGAAGGCCAAGCTAGACTCTCAGTTTGGTAAATTCTTAGAAGTTTTTAAGAAATTGAATATCAATATACCCTTCGCTGATGCACTGATGCAAATTCCAAGTTATGCGAATTCTTGAAGGAGATCCTCACTAACAAGAGGAAATTGGAGGAGCATGCGATGATAAGTCTGAAGGAAAACTGCTCGGCACTGGTGCAGAATAAAATCCCACTAAAGCAAAAGGATCCAGGGAGTTTCTCTATACCTTGTGTAATTAATGATGTTCAATTTCATAAGGCTTTGTGTGATTTGGGTGCGAGTATAAATCTAATGCCTTACTCTGTGTTTAGGAAATTGAGCTTGGGAGAACCAAAGTCCACCAGAATGTCATTACAACTGACGGACAGGTCCATCAAATATCCACGGGGTATAATGGAGGACGTACTTGTAAAAGTGGACAAATTCATCTTCCCCGTGGACTTCGTAGTGTTAGATATGGAAGAGGATTTGTACATGCCACTCATTTTGGGTAGACCTTTCCTGGCAACATGAAAGGCACTAATAGATGTCCAGAAGGGAGAGTTGCTTTTGAGAGTGGGAGAAGAGAAAATTTCGTTTGATGTTTTTAATGCTTTAAAATTTTCTCAGAATAATGAAGAATGTTTTCAACTAGATGTAGTGGATTCACTGTTATTTGATTATGTACAGAATACATTTCAGGAACCATTATAAACTGCACTTATATATGAGCATGTGGATGATTTCAGTGATGAAATTGAAGGGATGACTGCATATTTGAATGAAAACCAGTCATGGAGAAGAGGTGGAAAGCTTAGACTTGAAGATCTTGGCAACCAGAAGGATTTAGTCCTTCAGAAACCAAGCATTGAGGAACCACCCACTTTGGAATTGAAACCATTGCCTACCCATCTCAAATATGTATTTTTAGGTGAGAATGATAATTTACCTGTCATAATTTCTTCTTCTTTGACAGGTGAGATGGAGGCCAGACTAATGGATGTGCTCAAGAATCACAAGAGTGTATTTGCTTGGAAAATGGCAGATATCAAAGGAATAAATCCGTCCATGTGCATGCACAAGATCTTAATGGAGGAGAGCATCAACCCATTAGTCCAACCACAGAGGAGACTAAACCCGAAGATGCAGGAAGTTGTAAAAGCTGAGACGATCAAACTGTTGGACGCAGGTATCATTTATCCTATTTCTGATAGTCCATGGGTGAGTCCAGTGCAGTGTGTACCAAAGAAAGGGGGGATAACTGTCATAAAGAATGAGAATAATGAATTAATACCTACTAGGACAGTTACAGGTTGGCGTGTGTGCATAGACTATAGAAAATTAAATGACGCGACCCGTAAGAATCATTTTCCTCTCCCGTTCATTGATCAAATGCTAGAGAGATTGACTGGGTATGAGTTTTACTGTTTTTTAGATGGGTACTCAGGATACAATCAAATAGCGATTGCACCTGAAGACCAGGATAAAACGACTTTCACTTGCCCATATGGTACGTTTGCCTATAGACGTATGCCTTTCGGATTGTGTAACGCTCCTGCTACTTTTCAGAGATGCATGACTGCCATTTTTCATGATATGGTCGAAATTTTTTTAGAAATTTTCATGGATGATTTCTCTATTTTTGGTCAATCTTTTGATGCATGTCTGCATAACTTGAATTATTTTTTAATGAGATGCGAGGAGACAAATTTGGTGCTGAACTGGGAGAAGTGTCATTTCATGGTGACAGTGAAAGAGTGGGTGCCCGGTGAGCCAACTTGTGGCTAAGGGCTTTGATGACTCTTTGTATAAACAATCTTTTGTTTAATATAATTTACACTTTTTTTAATGGCAATGACTTTATCTTTCTTCATATTGTTATATTGTGATATACTATTGTTGTTTTGATAAAGACCTTGAATATACTATAGTGTATGTAAGATGTGGTAGTACATGGGGATGTCTATCATGAAACACATCTTATAGTCACTGTATATTCTAAATGGTTCCTAGTCGATTGAGCCGTCCGTTAATAAGGATAAGGATCGCTCGAGATTGAGACTAGCATTTGCGATGCCGAGTACCACGTTTCATTGGTATGAAACATAGAGATGTTCAAAGCATGCAAATGGATATTCATACGATGAATGATCGAACTACCCTATCCGGACTTTCCAAGTGGTTATCACTTATCGAGTGGATAAAGTCCGCGGTTTTGGTTGTACATCATTAGTCCTTACTACTTGAAACATCATTGAGACTCTATATGCTAGTGCTGTACTTTGACTCGTTTACCGACTCTATTGGGGTCATTAGGTATCAGGATTGGGTACAGTTACGACACATATAGGAGTCGATGCTTTGTTGTCAAGGATTCACCACATACTTGATAGTGTGGATATCCTATGCAATCTGAGGAGATATTAGTGTGATGAATATCTGGCCAGAGTACATGATGTGTTTTAAGAAATGGTTTTTTAGTAGCACATGCGATGTCACTATTTGATCTTCAAGATGCATTGCATAGTTATCGAATCTCGAACGACTCTCGATTTACTAATGGTTGTTGATTCGATCGGGATATATGGATGAAGGGACCGTACTGTACGCTAACCAAAATCTATTGGTTCTTGCAGGCACTATCAGTGATACCTAGGGAATCATGGGGCGATTGTTGCTAGGCGCTCTTACCATGATTCGATGGGCAAGTCGGAAATTGTTGTTCCGAGTCACAAGGAGTTGTGAGCCCACGGCTAACTGTATCCCTAAACCATTGAGGGTCACACAGAGTAATGGATTTTTAATCCCCGTTGAGATAGTTAAATTTAAAGAGTTAAATTTAATGAACAAAGAAGTGGAACTTCTTATTTAAGAGTAGAGGAGTAAGATTTTCTAAAATGACATAGGGAAGGGCATTTTTGGAAATCACTGAATTCGGATTCAGAAAATTTATCTCGACTCTAAAAGATGCAGAAATGGTTTCTGTGAACATTGGTGAAATTGGTTTATCAATCTGAGTCACGATGAATTTTATATTAATTTCTGAACATGCGGGCTTTGTTTGTCAGGCTTGAACTTATGACTAATGGGCCCTAAGCTGTTAGCAGCCCACATTATAAACAAGTTATTGCAGTACAGAAATTACACAACAGAGGTCACAAAATATTTTCGAAAACCCTAGCTGTGTTTTCTCTAAGTGGCCGCCCCCTCCCTCTCTGCTCGGGAAAAATCCAGCCTGTGAAATTTGAATTTGCAGTCTGGTTTAACGGATCAAATTCGTTAATTCTCTTCATAGAAACTTCTGATAGATTTTCTAGTGCAATCTATCAGAGGGATTAAATCTCTGTTCGTGGACCTGATTGAAGAACAGTTCGTCCATCAGTTCCCGGGATATACAACAAGAGCAGAGTAATCTGTTTGTGCCCATAATCTCGATTCGAGATTGGAGGTAAAAATTTATAATTGTTATTTAATTTTTACACGCACAATTTAATCGTAAAGTTTTGATACCCATTATGGAATCGTTCCATATAAAATTTTTAAAACTTTCGCTGCACCGGGTATCAATTTTGATTGATCTGAACACCGTTCTCCAACAGTGGTATCAGAGCCAGGTTGCTCAGATCAAGCGATTAAATTAATCGATTGTACAAAAAAAAATTTTAAGCCTCGGTTTTTGAAACAAAATAAATTTTTTAAAATAAATTTTTTTCGGGCAAAACACGGGCAGCGATTGGATCGCTGCCCGGGGGCGCAGCGAGGGTCTCTGCCCCGGGCAGCGCACGGCGCTGCCCATGGGCGGCGACGTTATCGCTGCCCGGCCCGAGACCCTTTGGGGCGCGGGCAGCCCGGGAGCGTCCCGGGCGGCCCGGAAAAAATTAATTTTTTATTTTAAATTAAAATTTTAATATGTTAAAATTCTATTTTTGGTCCGATCGAAAATTGTTTTTGATTGGTCCACGAGGTGTCGGATCGAATTGTTCGAGTCCGAAAATTTTAAAATTGATTTTTGGATAAATTTGAATTTTTGGAAAATTTATAGATTTTATCCGTTAAATCAGATTTTATGAAATTAATTATTTTTGGTACAATTGATGATAAGATATGATCTTATGGAAATATTGAGTAAAATATGATTTTATGTATAAAATTGGATTTTATATGTAAAATATGATTTTATTTGATAAAAAGATAAAATATGATTTTGTATGTAAAATAAGATTTTATATATGGAATATGATTTTATCCTTTTAATTTAAATTTCCATTGCATGTTATCCAATAAATTAATTTTGAATTAAATATTATTGGATAAGGATGATCGATTGCCATGACCAATTTTGTAGGTGTATGTTAGGAATTTACATTTGTTTTTATTGTTGTTGGATATATTAATGGGTCTGGTTTATGGCCCAATATGAATTGTCATATGTAATAAAAGTGGGCTTGGTTTATGGCCCGTTCCCACCCCTTAAAATGTATCCCCTACTTGTCATGGTTATTTATTGTAAATACATTAGACTTAGTGGGAGATGAAGATTTGAAGACGGAGGTGGGCCCAGCAGACAATAAAGACTGAAGAAATGTAAATTGGAAGCTCAATGTAATAGGATTGCATTGCATACCTGCATATTACCTAGGATTGGACTTAGACTCATGATTGGCAACCATGGGTCGATTAGAAATGGAATCGATCATCCTATATAATATATGATATTATAGTTGTATGCATGTTTTAGACAAAATTGTATGAATCCCGCAAGCATACAAATGTTTAAAATGATGAGACTAATTTTCAAAATTAAAATCCCTCATTTTAAATATGATTTAAAATTGATATCAAGATAAATAAAGGAAATTTAAATATTGTTTAAATGTTCCTACCTTCCATCAACGATCAATGTATGAGATGCTACCCGCGGATACGGTCCGGCTCATATTATTGGGGGGTCCCGTTTGTCGGAAAGCTGTACATTGGATCGACACATGTTTTAAGTTGGGTGGAACTCCCATGGGATCGGCTCATATTATTGGGGGATCCACATGGCGACTGTCCATCACAACTTAATATTGATGGGTCATCTTGACATGTAACAATAAACGGCGTCATATTATTGGGCCCTTGTTGGACATGAGGTAAAAACGTGGAGGTTGCTTTGAAAGCAATTGGGCTCTACCTTTTGAAAATTATGGTTGGCTGATATTATTTGGGACCATAGTTTGTCAATTGGACTCCATGTTCCCACTAAGGAAAATAGTTTCCCGTTTTCACTAGAGGGTAGTGAAATCATTAAAATAGTGGGAGTGAGATTCATAAAATAAATTTCTCCTATTTTATGTCTTAGTAAATTAATTAAACAATCACTGATAATTGTCTGTTTTTTTTCAGTATTTCATTAAGATGAATTCGCGCAATCCACTATTCTCTATCCTCGAACAAAATAAACTGACTGGCGCAAACTATACGGAATGGTTCCGTAAGTTAAAGATTGTCTTGACCTCGGAGAAGATGCTCTACGTGTTAGAAAAATCTCCTCCGAAGGAAGCACCAGCTGATGTAAGTCCGGAAGAGTTGGCCAAACTTGATACATGGTGGGACCATGATATCAAGGCCAAATGCTATATGCAAGCCTCGATGTCTGATGAACTCCAGAGGCGATTTGAGGATACCGTGAATGCTGCTGACATTCACGTACAACTCAAGGAACTTTTTGGGGCTCAATCGAGAGCTGAAAGGTTCGCTACTGTAAAAGAGCTAATGATGTGTCGCATGCGTGAAGGGACTTCGGTCCGTGATCATGGGGTACGAGTGATTTGGCTCATACAGAAGTTGGTAACGCTTGATTTGGTGTTGGAGCATGAACTCAACGTGGACTTATTACTTCTATCTCTTTCTTCTTCGTTTGACGGATTTGTGGTGAATTTCAATATGAACAAGATAGAGGCCTCCCTTGAAGAGATGATCAATATGCTTGTAACATATGAATCCACTTTAAAGAAGGATAAACCGGCTTTCTTGGTGGGCTCCTCTTCTTCTGCTAAGAAGGGGCCAAGTACAAAGGGTAAGAAACGTTCTGCCCCACCCAAGAAAACCGGACCCGAGAAGAAGTACAAGAAAAAGGCTTCAAACATGGAAAAGTCCAAGGATGTTTGCCATCACTGCAAGAAACCCGGTCATTGGAAACGTAACTGCAAGGAATATCTAGAGCAGTTGCGAACTGCGAAGGGTATGTTCTATATTGAAATAAATGTTTCACTTAATACTACTTCTTGGGTATTGGATACCGGATGTGGATCTCACATTTGCAATGATTTGCAGGTGATGACAAGAAGTCGCAAGCTTAGAATGGGTGAGACCCAGCTGAGGCTCGGAAATGGTTCTAGAATTGAAGCTAAAGCTGTGGGAGATGTTTATTTAATTTTGCAGAACAGTTTTAAGTTACTTTTGAGAGATGTTTTATTTGTTCCAGATTTGATTAAAAACATTATTTCTGTTTCTATGCTTGATAGAGATGGTTATTCTTGCAATTTTGTGAATGGGATTTGCAATATTTACAAGAATGAATGTTTGATTGGAAATGGACAACTTGAAAACGATCTATATAACTTAAAATTAAAAGACATTCCAATAAATTATGTTGATAAACCGGTAACAACAAACAAAAGGAAAATCAATAGTCAAAACCCGGCAAACCTTTGGCATGCTAGGCTAGGTCATATTTCCTCAAGGAGGATGAACAAGCTAGTGGGAGAGGGCATGTTTGATATGTCTGATATTAACTCTCTACCTACTTGTGAATCCTGCCTGAAAGGAAAAATGACTAAATCTCCTTTTAAGGGGAAACCTGAGCGTAGTCAAAATCTGTTGGATTTGATCCATACAGATATTTGTGGTCCATTTAGAATTGGTACTCAATTTGGCCACACCTACTTCATTACCTTTACTGATGATTATTCAAGGTATGGGTATTTATATTTAATGAAATATAAGTCTGAGGCATTTGAAAAGTTCAAAGAATTCAAGACTGAAGTAGAAAACAAGCTAGGTAAAAGTATTAAAGCACTTCGATCGGATCGAGGTGGAGAATACTTAAGTACCGAGTTTTTGGACTATCTGAAAGAGAATGGGATTCTCTTTCAGTGGACTCCTCCTATGACACCTCAGCTGAATGGTGTATCGGAGCGTCATAATCGAACTTTGTTGGACATGGTTCGATCCATGATGAGCTTCACTGAGCTTCCACCTTCGTTTTGGGGCTATGCGCTTGAAACGGCGGTATTGTTGTTGAACAACGTCCACACCAAAGCAGTGGATAAAACACCATACGAGTTATGGAATGGCAAAGCTCCTAAGTATTCGTACTTGAGGATTTGGGGATGTCCTGCTTACGTGAAGCAGACAGTGGGAGATAAGTTGGATAGTCGATCCACCTTATGTTATTTTGTAGGGTATCCGAAGAATTCAATCGGATATTATTTCTATCATCCTGCTGAAACAAAGGTATTTGTTTCAAGGAATGCCACCTTCTTGGAGAAGGAGTTCTTATTGGATAAGAAAGGCGAGATGATGGAACTCGAAGAAATTCGAGAAGAACCCGAAATAAAAAATAATGATCCTACACCTCAGGAACCAATGATGGACACGCCTATACCTAGAAGATCCGAGAGGACTTCTAGATCTCCTATTCGATATGGTCTTCTTCTTGAAGGGGATCAAGATGAACCCGACGTTGGATGTGATCCAAGAAACTTCAAGGAAGCAATTTCTGATGCGGATTCAAATTTATGGCTTGAAGCTATGCAGTCGGAAATAGATTCGATGCATACAAACCAAGTTTGGTCTTTAGTAGATCCTCCCGATGGAATTGTTCCAATAGGGTATAAATGGATCTACAAGAGAAAGCTTGGGCCTGATGGTAAGGTATTGACCTACAAGGCACGATTGGTGGCGAAAGGTTATACTCAAATACAAGGAGTTGGCTATGATGAAACCTTTTCACCACTTGCAATGTTCAAGTCCATAAGAATCCTTATTGCCATAGCTGCTTGGTATGACTATGAGATATGGCAAATGGATGTGAAGACTGCATTTCTTAATGGAAACATTAAGGAAGAGATCAATATGATGCAGACTGAGGGATACACATCCATGGGAAGCGAGCATAAGGTATGCAAGCTTCAGAGATCGATCTATGGTCTCAAACAAGCATCAAGAAGTTGGAACCAGAAATTTGATGAAACAATAAAGGATTTTGGTTTCATCAAGAACCCGGAGGAACCGTGCGTGTACAAGAAAGTAGTTAAGGATGATGTGACATTCTTAGTACTTTATGTTGATGACATCCTACTCATTGGGAATGACGTAGGGATGTTGCAGTCAACAAAGATATGGTTATCAGGTAGATTCTCGATGAAGGATTTGGGTGAGGCATCCTATATTCTAGGGATACAGATCTATAGAGATAGATCTAAGAGAATGATAGGACTCACTCAAGCAACCTACATCGACACCATATTGAAACGGTTTTCAATGGATGGGTCCAAGAGAGGACATCTACCTATGTGTCATGGAGTTTCTCTATCCAAGTCTATGTGTCCCAAGACTGATGAAGAGATAGAGAAAATGACACATGTACCATATGCGTCAGCCATAGGTAGTATCATGTATGGAATGATATCTACCAGACCAGATGTAGCATTTGCTCTGAGTGTCACGAGCAGATATCAAGCTAATCCCGGTCAAATGCATTGGAAAGCCGTGAAGGACATTCTTAAGTACTTAGGAAGGACTAAGAATATGTTCATGGTATATGGAGGAAGAGAACTGAAATTGGAAGGCTATACCGACTCTAGCTTCCAAAGTGACGTGGATGACTCGAAGTCAACCTCTGGATTTGTGTTCATGCTCAATGGAGGTGCTGTCTCTTGGAAGAGTTCCAAGCAGGACACCACAGCGGATTCCACCACTGAGGCAGAATACATTGCGGCATCAGCTGCTGCTAAAGAGGCCGTTTGAATGAGGAATTTCGTCCAAGAGTTGGGCGTCATTCCTGAAGTTGTTGGTCCAGTCCCGGTGTACTGTGACAAGACGGGTGCCGTTGCTCAGGCAAAGGAACCAAGGTCTCATCAAAGATCCAAACACGTACTGAGGAAATACCACATCATCCGGGAGATCGTGGAAAGAGGAGACATCACTGTCGAGAGAGTGGCCTCTGCAGACAATGTCACTGATCCACTTACTAAGCCCTTGTCAGGACCATTATTTGACAAACATCGCGAAGCAATGGGTCTATGTAGTATGACTAGTTGGCTTTAGGGCAAGTGGGAGATTGAAAGAGTGGGTGCCCGGTGAGCCAACTTGTGGCTAAGGGCTTTGATGACTCTTTGTATAAACAATCTTTTGTTTAATATAATTTACACTTTTATTAATGGCAATGACTTTATCTTTCTTCATATTGTTATATTGTGATATACTATTGTTGTTTTGATAAAGACCTTGAATATACTATAGTGTATGTAAGATGTGGTAGTACATGGGGATGTCTATCATGAAACACGTCTTATAGTCACTGTATATTCTAAATGGTTCCTAGTCGATTGAGCCGTCCGTTAATAAGGATAAGGATCGCTCGAGATTGAGACTAGCATTTGCGATGCCGAGTACCACGTTTCATTGGTATAGAACATAGAGATGTTCAAAGCATGCAAATGGATATTCATACGATGAATGATCGAACTACCATATCCGGACTTTCCAAGTGGTTATCACTTATCGAGTGGATAAAGTCCGCGGTTTTGGTTGTACACCATTAGTCCTTACTACTTGAAACATCATTGAGACTCTATATGCTAGTGCTGTACTTTGACTCGTTTACCGACTCTATTGGGGTCATCAGGTGTCGGGATTGGGTACAGTTATGACACATATAGGAGTCGATGCTTTGTTGTCAAGGATTCACCACATACTTGATAGTGTGGATATCCTATGCAATCTGAGGAGATATTAGTGTGACGAATCTCTGGCCAGAGTACATGATGTGTTTTAAGAAATGGTTTCTTAGTAGCACATGCGATGTCACTATTTGATCTTCAAGATGCATTGCATAGTTATCGAATCTCGAACGACTCTCGATTTACCAATGGTTGTTGATTCGATCGGGATATATGGATGAAGGGACCGTACTATACGCTAACCAAAATTTATTGGTTCTTGCAGGCACTATCAGTGATACCTAGGGAATCATGGGGCGATGTTGCTAGGCGCTCTTACCATGATTCGATGGGCAAGTCGGAAATTGTTGTTCCGAGTCACAAGGAGTTGTGAGTCCACGGCGAGCTGCATCCCTGAACCATTGAGGGTCACACAGAGTAATGGATTTTTAATCCCCGTTGAGATAGTTAAATTTAAAGAGTTAAATTTAATGAACAAAGAAGTGGGACTTCTTATTTAAGAGTAGAGGAGTAAGATTTCCTAAAATGACATAGGGATGGGTATTTTTGGAAATCACTGAATTCGGATTCAAAAAATTTATCTTGACTCTAAAAGATGCAGAAATGGTTTCTGTGAACATTGGTGAAATTGGTTTATCAATCTGAGTCACGATGAATTTTATATTAATTTCTGAACATGCGGGCTTTGCTTGTCAGGCTTGAACTTATGACTAATGGGCCCTAAGCTGTTAGCAGCCCACATTATAAATAAGTTATTGCAGTACAGAAATTACACAACAGAGGTCACAAAATATTTTCGAAAACCCTAGCTGTGTTTTCTCTAAGTGGCCGCCCCCCTCCCTCTCTGCTCGGGAAAAATCCAGCCTGTGAATTTTGAATTTGCAGTCTGGTTTAACGGATCAAATTCGTTAATTCTCTTCATAGAAACTTCTGATAGATTTTCTAGTGCAATCTATCAGAGGGATTAAATCTCTGTTCGTGGACCTGATTGAAGAACAGTTCGTCCATCAGTTCCTGGGATATACAACAAGAGAAGAGTAATCTGTTGGTGTCCATAATCTCGATTCGAGATTGGAGGTAAAAATTTATAATTGCTATTTAATTTTTACACGTACAATTTAATCGTAAAGTTTTGATACCCATTATGGAATCGTTCCATATAAAATTTTTAAAACTTCCGCTGCACCGGGTATCAATTCTGATTGATCTGAACACCGTTCTCCAACAGATAGAAGGTATAGTTTTGGGTCACCAAATTTTTGAACAGGGGATCGAGGTGGACAGGGCCAAGGTGCACGTTATTCAAAATTTTCCACCACCCACGACAGTCAAGGGAGTTAGAAGTTTCTTAGGACATGTTGGTTTTTATCGGCGATTTATTAAGGACTTTTCAAAAATTGCCAAACCTCTGTCTTCTTTGCTAATTAAAGATGCCCTTTTTGATTTTGATTCAAATTGTTTACAGGCCTTTGAGGTGTTGAGAGAAAGACTGGTGACTGCGACAGTACTGACATCGCCAAACTGGGATCTTCCATTTGAGGTAATGTGCGATGCCAGTGACTCTGCTGTTGGTGCGGTACTCGGCCAACGAATAGACAAGGTATTCCGAACTATCTACTACGCTAGTAAGACTCTTAATGAAGATCAGCTAAATTATGCCACCACTGAAAAGGAGTTGTTAACTGTAGTATTTGCACTGGACAAATTTCATTCGTACCTTGTACTTTCAAAAATCACTGTTTACACAGATCACTCAGCTATTAAGCACTTGTTGGCAAAGAAAGATGCAAAATCTAGACTGATTAGGTGGATCTTACTTTTGCAAGAATTTGATTTAGAGATCAGGGATAAGAAAGGTGTTGAAAACGTAGTAGCTGATCATCTGTCTAGATTAGAATGCATTCCTGATGATGCACAAAATGAATTAGAGGACATAGATGATTGGTTCTCTGATGAAAAACTTTTCGCCATAGAGAGTTCACCATGGTATGCACATTTTGCTAATTTTCTGGTAACAAGCACACTCCCACATAATCTATCTTTCCATCAGAAGAAAAAAATTTTATCGGATGTCAAGCACTACTTTTGGGAGGAACCATTTTTGTTTAAAATATGTGCTGACTCAATGATTCGGAGATGTGTGGCGGAAGGAGAAATGCAAAGCATCCTCAGTCATTGTCATGATCGTGAGGTAGGTGGCCATGCTGGGCCAATCAAGACTGCAGCAAAGGTACTTGAATGTGGGTTCTATTGGCCCAACCTTTTTAAGGATGCGCGCTTGTTTGTCTTAGCTTGTGATAGATGTCAGCGGACAGGTAATATCTCTAACCGAAATGAAATGCCTTTACATAATATCATTGAGTGTGAGATATTTGATGTTTGGGGAATCAACTTTATGGGACCATTTCCACTTTCTTTGACAAAAAAATACATTTTGGTCGCAGTCGATTATGTTTCAAAATGGGTAGAGGCCGAAGCTTTTGCAACAAATGATGCACAGGTTGTACTGAAATTTTTGAAGAAAAACATTTTTAATCGGTTTGGTACACCCCGTGCAATAATTAGTGATGGTGGCACCCACTTTTGCAATAAACTTTTTGACAAACTCTTAAAGAAATATGGTGTCAAGCATAAAGTCTCTACCCCATATCATCCCCAGACCAGTGGCCAAGTAGAAGTATCAAATCGAGAGATCAAACAGATTTTGGAGAAAAGTGTGAGTACTAATCGGAAGGATTGGGCACTTCGACTTGATGATGCCTTATGGGCCTATAGGACAGCATTTAAAACACCTATAGGCACCTCCCCTTATAGATTGTTGTTTGAAAAGGCATGTCATTTACCTGTTGAATTAGAGCATAGAGCATATTGGGCTATTTAGACTCTAAACTACGAATTTGCTGCTGCAGGTGAAAAAAGATTGCTAGAGCTTAATCAACTGGAGGAATTCTGCGATAGTGCATATGACATGGCGGTTTCGTACAAGGAACAAACCAAGAGAATACATGGCAGGCGCATTCGACAGCAGGACTTCAAGGAAGGAGATACTGTGTTGCTGTTTAACTCCCGGTTAAGACTATTTCCCGGAAAACTGAAGTCTAGATGGTCTGGGTCCTATAAAATCACAAGGGTGTACCCATCGGGGGCCATAGAGATCAAAGATGCCCGTAACGAGTCGTTCATGTTCAATGCTCAAAGGTTAAAACACTATGTGGGGGGTGATGTGGATTCCATGCCAGTCATCACCACATTGACTAACCAAGACTAGTTTGGGGAGGATAAAAAGTCAAGCTCTCGACTTTAAATTGAGAACTACATTCTATTGTTTTTTATTTATATGCATTTTTGTTCATTTTAGTAAGTGTTAGAACTTTTTAAGTTAATTCCTTTTATTTCTCGAGTTTGAGTACTGTCTCTGAAAAATTTTCAAAACGAGGGGGTGAGCTCGCACGGCAGTTTTCTGCCGCCCGCACACCCAAAGCCACTGTCCCGCAAAATTTTTGAAAGAGGGGGTGCGCTCGCGCGGCAGTTTTCTGCCGCCCGTGCACCCAAACCCACTGTCGCAAAATTTTTAAAAAAGTGGTGTGCGCCCGCGCGGTACTTTCCTACTGCGCGGGCGCATCGCGCAGACTCAGATTTTAAATGCCCGATCCCCTTCTTTCTTTCTTTACTTCCCCTTCCCTTTTTCCTTCTAACCCTAATCCCTCCCGCCGCCATCTCTCTCTCATTCTATTACTATATTTCTTCTCTCAATTTCACAGGTTCAGCACTCAATTTCTCATCTTTATTGACATGGCACCCAAGAAACAGAAGTTTGCTACCTCTAGGGCCAACCCATCCAAAATCATAGAGGGAAAATTTATTTTGGAAGAAGCCAAGGCGAGGTATGAGGAGGCCAAGGCTGCAAGGAATCCAATTGAAGAGAGGGGAATCGATCTCTCTGAACGCCGCACCACCTCCCTTGGCATCGTGGCTCGAGGATGGGCCGAGTTTTGCCGCCAACCTCTCGCAGCGTTAGTCCCACTGGTCCGTGAATTTTATGCCAACGCCGCCAAATGTACCGATAGCACAGCTTTCGTGCGGGGTAATATGGTTTCCTTTAGTCCCGCTGCTATTAATGAATTATTGAAAACTCCGGATGTAGATGATAGCCAATTTCAGGCATTTAAGGCTAACCCGGATTATAAGGAAATCTCGAATGTCCTGTGCTATGATGGCAATATGTGGAAGGATTCGGTAATATTTATATCTTTTAAGGAAAAATATTTGCGGCTGGAACCGGCCTTGTGGTATGCTTTTCTGACTCACAGGTTGATGCCGGTGTCCCACACCCATGATTTCACAATGAGCAGGGCGATGCTGCTGTATGCCCTGCACAAGCAATGGCAGCTTAATGTTGGATGAATTATCAACCGAGAGTTGTACACGTCCATTCGCACGTCCAACATTTCAATTTTTTTTCCGACCATTGTTTCTTTACTATGTGTGCAAGCTGGTGTCCCATACAGGGACGGCGAAGAATGGCTGCACCCAATGCAGGCAGTGGATAACACAATTTTGAAAGCAAAACATTCATTCTGCCTCCGAGAGTTTCAACCTCCTAGCCAGGCCAGCTCTGGACCCGGTCAATCATCAAGGAATGTGCTTAATCCACCCCCTGCTCGCCGCACCACGAATGACACATTAAGCGAGATTTCGGCTTGGGTGCAACATATGGAAAAATGCCAAGAGGTGAACGCCGCCCACAATGAATCCACCAACGCCATGATGCGAGGACTGCTCGCAAACGCTGGGATGGACCCTGCCGCTTATCCAGTACCACCGCCATATCCTCCACCGTTCCAATTCCAATATGCTCCACCGGTTCGGGATCTGCCCGAAGATCTTGATGAGGAAGAGTCTGATTAGTACCAGGGGAGTTTTTAGTGCTTTTTGTTTTTAATTTTCTTTTGTTTGTTTTTTTAGGTGTGGTGGTGTTAAGTAGCATTGGGGACAATGTTCGTCTTTAGTTTGGGGAGGTTATGTTGTCTTTTGTGTTTTCATTTTGTGTTCTTATTTTTGTTCGTTCGAGTTGTTTGTACTGTGGTTGCAAGTGTTGTGAATGAAAATCAAAAAAGCCAATGATGAAGAAAAAATTATATTACCGTTTTTTTTTGCTTAAGTCCATGACTATCTTCTTTGTTTGACAAATAGTCTTGAGCTAGTATAACCAAGTCGATGAATAGGTCTCAAAACACTCTGTGAGGTGCACTTCAATCTGAATTCGAAACATACAAACTTGGATATGATTGAGGCAATTTATTTGATCTTTGGGCTTAAATTTTTTTTTCGTGAATTACCCTAGATGCCAAGTTGAACCTTCACGTTTACATGAGCACGAAAGGTCCATGATCTTATTTTTGTTTTGGTGTAATCATCACTTACCAGTGATGATTTTTTGTGCTGCACTGATTGAGATCTGTTTGAGTTGACTGTGAATTGAAATGTGTCTAGAACAAGTTCGAACACCCCTCGAGGCGCAATACGGGTATATTGTGACTTAGGAGTGATATAGGCAATTCTTTCTGAATTTCATTTGTGCCTTTCAAGCCACCCTTGATTTATTATGTCCCTAGTACCTAATTCGAGCTTAATAAAAAAAATTGAATGGCATACGTGAAAACGTGTGGTAAACCCCATTCGACATTATTTAATATCCTACAACTACTACCCATAGCTTAAACACTCATTCCTACCTTGTGGGGAGTAAATTGAATGTAGATTATTTCTAAAGGTGCTCCAATTGCATAATGTGAAAAAGGAAATAGTGTGAATGCTGACTCAAAAAAAAAAAAAAAGGGTAGTTGAAAACAAGAAAGAAAAAATTGTGGTGAAAGAGAAAAAGTGTTGTTGGTAGAAGGCAAGTGAAGAAAATTTCTGGAGATCAATGAAGTGAAAAGAGATGATGAATGTGAATAGAAAGAAGTGGAATTGAGAAAATAGATCATCGATTACTCCCTCTTTGAATTCTTTTCCTTCATTTGAAGCCATTAACCTAGCCTGACATTATAAGCCAGATAAGACCTGTTGACCGAGTCACAGTCGCCCAATATACTAGTGGAGAGGGGTTGTAAGAATTTTGCTTATGGACTATTGATAGACACGGTTAATGAATATGGATTCTTGATTAAAAAAAACACACACTATTTTTCATTGAGTTATACCAGTCAGTAGAGTGTGTATCATTGAATACTCCCAAAGTCTTGATTCTATTATAACTGAAAAAGTTCTTATGATCCTAGAATGTGTGAATTGAATTCAGAGTAGAGTATTCCAAAAACGGACTTGCAAGATTTTGAAGTTTGCAAGGTTTGCGAGTTAAATTTTTTTTTTTAAGTCAGCATACGTGGATATGATTGGACTGTTTTTCTTTTGAAAGAAATTCTGAGGCTTGATGAGATTGATTTTACTTACTTGTTTTGTCTTTTGTTGTGTCTGCTTGTTAGTTGTCACCTATTTTGTTCGAGGGCGAACAAAAGGTTAGTTTGGGGAGGTTGATAGGAGTCGTTTTTGTGCGTTATTTTTGCTTGTTTTGTGTTTGTTTTGCATTAGTTTCGTTTTCGTTGTGTCTGTTTTTACCATTCTTGTTTCTTTTATTGTTTTAGAGTTTTTTTGTAGTCACTCCTCTGGTTTATTTATTTTTATTGCAGGAAATCACCAAGAAATGCTGACACTTGGTGAGAAGGTGATGCACAATTGAGGCGGTGAGGATAGCGCAAGAAGAAAAACACATTTCTGGAAAAAGACGAGGCGCCCGCGCGGCAATTTTCTACTGCATGGGCGCACTCATCATTTGTAAAACAGTAGCTGGCAGAAAGGCATGGCGCCCACGCGGCAATTTTCTACCGCACGGGCGCAACCACGAACTTGGGAAACAGGAGTAGCCAAATTTTCAGGCGCCCGCGCGGTAATTTTCTACCGCTCGAGCGCGATGCGCTGATGTGAAATTTTATTTATTTTTTTTTAGAGAGTTTATTTCGGGAAGGATTCTTGGAGACTTTAAATACAATTCTTTCCTTAGTTTTTGAGGGTAGAGACAGACGCACATCAGGAGGCAGACGGCGGCTGAGCAATTCAAGATTTCTCTTCTCCGTTGGGAGTTTTTCTTTTCTTCTCTTCTAAATTTTTATGTTAAACACTTTTGAGATTGAATTTTTGTAATGAATTCCAGTAGCTAAGTTTTTATTTTGTTGGAATCGAGGGGATCCTAACCCCGAAACACTATAGTGTGATTGAATCACCGGACGTATTGAGATTTGATTTATGTTTATAATTGATTTTATCATGTTTTTCTTTCTATGTTGATGATTAGCTACCCTTAACATAGATTCGTAAATTGTGAATTGCTATTGAGAGATAGGTTCCTAATTAGGACGAATGATAGAATCCATGGACTTAAAATATGCATAGAGATATGGTATTTAGTACATGTTGATAGCCATAGACCACCAGGTTGAAAGTTGTAGAATTCATAGAATGCAAAGCAATCAGTCATGATAAATAATTAAAGAGATTTAATTATTTCACTGATTTAATTAGTTTGACATCACCTCGAGAGAGAGTGTGAATGTTACAAGAATTTCTGTCAAATTTATAAGAATAAATTAAATTCCAATCGTCCAGTTCAATTAGGGGAAAGGTGAACCGAAATTCCAACAAAATCATTTTGAATTGGTGTTCTTCAGTCTGAGAATTGATTGTTTGGTTGTGAAATCCACTTTTATTTACGTTGAGTTCTTAATTAATTTTAAATGTTAGATAATTCCAAAATCAAATTTGAGATACTTTGTGTAGTTGAAAATCAACGAGACAAATTACTATTGTTAGTCCCTGAGGACGATACTCGTACTCAGTACATTTTATTATAACTTGAATCGTGCACTTGCGATTATTATCGACTGGATTTGAGGGATTTTTTTTAAAGAAAATTTAAGTGTTAGTATTCCGTCGATCAATGTTCAAGCAATAAGTGATCCTTCTGAACAAGAATATGCCTCAAATCTCAATAAGAATATGTGTAATGCACTGAAGATCATCAGTACAGAAAGAATAAAGAATGCTGAATGCTGATCAATTTCTTCTTCAAATAAATAAGATTAAGTTTAGACAGAAGAACATGTCTGCTGAGTAATCGGCTTCACAAACGATAAGAATTCCTCAAAGAATCTGTGATAGAACTCATAAATCTTCAAATATCTGGTAAGAACGTCGATCTAGATCAATACAAATCGGTTCTAGTCTTGAGGTGATCCACTGAAATTCCATCTTCAGATATAAAAGATTGAGGAAAGGCAACTCGATCATATCAGAAATCAGAAGTCGGTAGAATAGCATAACTTCTCGGCATGCAATCTGTAAACAACTCTCGAAGAGTTTGAAATATCAGTACGGCTCTTCGAATGGATAAGAATTTCATCGATAAGAAGAATCATGTCATCTAAATATCTCTGGAATATTCAGCCCCTACATTCATAACACTGAAGGAAAGTTTCCAAATCAAACAGAAAGACAAAATTCATAGAGACCATACCTCGTTCTGAGTCCGGTCTGAGGAAGATGATATTCTGATCTCAATTCCAAAATGAAGTCAATCTGAATTCTGATGAATCGGAATCAAATCTGGAAGCTCATTCTGCTATAACATCATCTGCAAAATCTATAACCACTGGTGTATCAACCAGATTGGGTTAAATCCAGTACACCGACTGAAACATCTAGCATTATTCCGCAAATTCCTGTAATAACCGGTCATTCTACAGAACAATAATCAACAGAATCTTCGAATCAAGAATTCTTACCGGAGGATTTCCACTTGTCTAACGATTCAGTTCTGAATCTGGAAACTTTTGAAAATATTCCTTAATTGCATTGTACTTTGTTAAAGTATCTCAACGGATAATAAACTCGAAATCCGATAACCCCAAGTATCAAACTGTCTATTCTAATCTTAATCCCATTGAATCAAGAGTTGCTACTAAGGTAACCCAAAAGCTCAACAATTAGGGAATGCATCAACTAGATTCCTCAAAAGAATTTAAGGGACCTCACCCAAATCTATCAGTCATAAAAGCAGAAAACCGAAATTCGAACGATTACTTGTACTATCATCTCTAGGTGCAGTCCGAATCTGCTGATCCTCAAAAAGAGAAAAGACTAAAGTCTGTTGCATCGGAGGTTGATTCATATTTTAATTAAACAAACTCCAATAAATAGTTGAATCTTGATTCTCTAATTCTTTCTTCTTCGAGAACCACCAACTTCTCGCAAAGCCTTGAAGTTGAATACAACTAATCGAGTTCTACGGTCATACCTGTATTCCAAAGAGTTAATTATCTGATCGATTTCTAATAACCAGCTTTCACATCCCGCGGTATTCTCTGACTCTTCCAAGTCGGTGGTTAAAACGACTGAGATCTCATCAATAATGCTTTCATATATTACGGATAGATATCCATCTAATCATTCGCAGTATCACTCTATCCAGTTCGGATTCTATGCAGTTCGATTTCTGTTCAATGTACATCAAGAACGTATATCTCATGCTCAAGAGAGTTAGGACACAATTACCTCGATATTCCATCATTCGGTGTCCAAAATCTCTTTCTCGAATAATTCAACCATCTCAAGAAAATTCGAATTAGATCCAGGAATCCATGCAATTGATATCTCAAGTAATCATGCTTTAGAATTTTAAATCACATAATCATGTAATTCAAATAATTTTCCAATAATAAAGCATGCTCGGATGGTATTTAATAAATCAATTAAATTAGTCAATCACAAGCGAGAATTCAATTCATGCGAACTCGATCTACCCCGCTCGCTTCTAAATTTGGTTTAAGATCTTATCTCTCTGATACCACTTAATGTGAGACCTCGATTCTAATCATCTAATCAAGAATTAATCATATCGATAAACATCCAAAGATCCAAGAGATAAAGAAAAAAAATCGTTAATAGTGCTCCAATCGATCGGTAAGATCTTACCGATCGATCGGGCAAGTTTTCAGAAAAACAAAAACTTTGATAAAACTCACTCGCTCGATCGGTAACATCTTACCGATCGATCGGTGACAATTCTGAACTAAAAATACAGCAGAAAACTTGTCCAAAATCAATCCAAATCATGCATAAACCAATACATAATTCATCCAAACATCATACATAGATCCAAACAAGATAGTTCTAAAGTTATCCGTCCATTCCAAACTATTATAACATGCTTTCAATCTAAGTTTACAATCCAAAATACAAATCAAGTTTGAATTACAATTCGACTTCTAAAACACCAAGGCCTCACTTCTATCCATTCGACCACCTAGCCATGCGATCTCTGACTTGGTCCTGCCCCACCTGTTGCCAAACACACATACAAACAAAGACAACAGCAGGATAAATCTGGTGAGAATTGATATTCCCAGTAAAAGAGACTGACAAGTAATATCACGTAACAATTCAAAACATGATATAAATATCAAATTCCCTACCATATATCCAATACAGATATATATCAAATAATCCATTCAAGTGCGAAATTAAAATGATATGCATGACTTTAAAATCTCTGGATTATCAAACTCAGATAATCAATGCAATTCTTCTCTTCTTTTCTTCTATTTTGGGATCCCGAGGTTAAAATATCCAACAATCACACCGAACTCCCCTTTCGAGATGGACGAGGTATATTTTAATCCTCTAAACTCCAGAGCATTATAGTGAGTTAATCGACACTTGTAGTAATTCACCTACCAAGGTCACTCAGCTATAATCTCCAGATCGTCTAATTCAAAATGAATAATCAATCGTCTCAATATGAATGCATATGTAATCTCATGCATTCAAATATAAATTCAATCATAACTTCAATTAAGCATTTAAACATGCAAGTATGGGATTTTCTTCCAGGACACTCGAACCAATCCGGATTCGAGTTAATCTTCCTATTTCATTCCAAAGTCATCTTTTACCTTTCTCGATTCGAAGTAGCTTCCAATTTCGATTAAGCTACAATATCAAGAATTCCAATCAAAATCCAATCGAATATCATTCCAACAAAACTATCTTCGAATAAAGAACCATATTATACCGTCTTCAATCCTCCAAAAATCTAAACTCCAAAATCCTCTGACCTTATCGGCCTTCAATCTATCTGTAAAGAAGTAGTCAAAGCTCGAGATTAACATACAACTCAATCGAAGACTCGGCTCAAACAATTCAAACCGATTAAAAATCCAAAACTCAATATGGCGGCATAACGACTGTATTCTGATCAAACCGGAAATACAGACAGCAATATATCGAACTAAACAACTCCAAACAACCATAATTCATCAATTTCCACCCAATTCCATCAAATCCCAAAACAACATTTTTGAAATATATTTCCAAAAATCATAACAAATTCAAACGATGCTCTTTTTCAATTTCGTCTGAGCATAAACGATCTATCTTAGCTCAAGAACAACATATCCGAATTTCATTCGATTCTAAAAACATTCAAAAATTGAAGTATAACTGATCGAAGAAATACTTACGATAAAACAAAGCCCTCGTCGTCGGGATCGTTAATCTACCTTCAAATTAAATTTCTACTGAACGGATCGAGCTCGAGATGAAATCTAGAAGCTCAAACTCACGTTTGGAGCTTCTTCAATGGAGGGAGGCGTGTGAGGGAAGAGGGATGAGAGGAAAATGAAGACCAAGTCAAAGCTATCAATATATAAAATCTTATTTTTGCACTTTGGTCCCTGAATTTTCCAAAAATTGTAAAATAGTCCCTGATAAATATCAAAAGGGTCCTCGAATTCTGAAAACTATGATTATCTCAAATAAGTTCATTTAAGATAATTTCGGGGCGTTACAGCAACCAATCATGAAATTATCATTAGTACTTATTTATTCATTAATTAATTAATAACGCATCTCTTAACGCGTAATGCAAGACAAACTCCTTTAACAAAAAGAGAGAAATTTCTTGCTACCCTACCCTTAACAAATTGTGTAATTTAATTCCAAACCAACAATAAAGTTTTTATATTTTAATGGTCTCAAATTGTATCATCTTCACGTATTAAAATGATTATTTGTGTAATTAAAATAATTATCATACTAACTACCTCAAATATTTCAAACAGTTGGATTTATTAGGTGCATTTTCCTAATAAAATAAAATGTTTTGTCGTAAAAAAACATCAGTTTGAAGGAAAAGGTGGAAAAAAATTCAAGCATCACAAGTTTGTAATTAAAAAAAAAATTACTCATTGTCATGATTATAACTCATCTGACTCCGATATCTCAATTTTAAAATAACATTTCGATTACAAAATTAAATTGTAACGAAACCATTTCTCCGACTCATAAAATATACCTAGTTATAACAACAATAATAATTTATAACCACGATAAGTCTAAATAGTTAGTCTACTACCATTAAAGTTGTCAAACGGCTCAACCCATGGCGGGGCGGGCCGGTCTCCCAAAAACCCATTTTTTGGCAGGTCGATGGCGGGCTGAAAATCCTCTACTCATCCCAACCCAAAGTGGGTTTCGGGTTAGGCGAGCCGGCCCGCAGGTTGAATAACGACAAATAAAAATAAATAAAAAATATTATAATTAATTATAAATATCATTTCATAAATAAATATTAATAGAAACATATTAATAAAAATTTTAATTATTGATTTCATGTGTGTAAATTTTATATAAAAATAAAAATAAAAATAATTATTAATTTTCCAGGCCCGCAGGCCTAGGCGAGTTGGCCCATCTAGGCCCACTTTTTTTTGGGTTGAAAAAATTTCAACCCAACCAACTTAAATTGTGTGGCGGGCCGACTAGACGGGTCTAACCCAAATTGACGGCTCTAACTACCATGCTTCCCCGTGGACCGTAGTCCGTACCTAAGTCAACGACGCGGGCAGACGAAGTCTCATAAATATATTTAGAAAAATGAAATGGGCCTTATATTTTAGACGCAATTAATACTAAATTATATGAAATATTTATGTCAGAAAGTAACGTCAGAATAAATTTAGTTTGAGAGACATAAATCTGAATTTAACTAATCATTTTACAAATGTTAAATTGTTTTAATTTAGTCCATAAAATAATTTAATTATGATTAACATATTTCATCAAGATAAATATAAGAGACTTCTCATATCGAAAATATATTAAATCAAGAATATTATCTGGATTAAGATGGTAATTATTTTAAAATTTGAATTATCATATCCCGGATATATATCATCAAGATTTGTCAAATATTGACTCTCTGGTTTAAGAACATCTATAAATAGTGGCATAAATGGTCCCTAAATCTATGCAATTATTCAAAAAATACACCATCTCATAAATTGCATAAATGTTTAGAAGATCTCTGTTTTCTCGTGTTCGTGGGATCTCGCTGGTTGCAGTCTCAAGTTTAATATCAATGGATAGAGGTTAGAACTCGTTTCTGCCTTTAATTTTTTTTCATATCGATCTGTGCGTATTATGTGTGTATGCGTAGGTAGATCGAATTCAGCTTTCAGTGTGTTAATTTACCCACAAAAAATACTATTGTGACCAAAATTTTATTTCGTTTTCAGTCCGGTAGAACGAATTTCCCAATCTTCCAATATGCGAGTAGGGTCGGATAAATAGTGTTTTGCACGGACAGAAACAGGGTTAGAGGAAGCCGAAGGTGTATTCGACGTGACTCTTTCAATGCCTAAGTCAGTTCTCAGATAATGAATATGAAGAGCGTAATAACCCTGAATTGCACAAAGATCCTATGGAAACCTCTCATTACAGTACACTTCCGATCATACCTCTAGTTAACCGACATGTCTTGGAGAGCTTCAGGAACAAATTCATTCGATTAGTCTCAAAATTTAATGGGCAAGTCTCTATACCGATCTGGCGAGTTGTCAACACTCTTGACAAGACTGGAACTCTTGAAATATAATCTTTTACATGACATAACCTTGAGTATCCGAATCTTACTCTACTCTAGTCGAAATCAGATCTCAACGATCACCTAGTACATGAGTGTGCTCTCAAGTCAGTAAAACACACCACCCAATTTGTTTCTTGGTCACCTAGTATATGAGTGTGCTCTCAAGTTAGTAATATTTCCTCTTCAGTTCTGAAGCACTACATGCTTCTATTATTTCTAATATCGTGTTTGAAGTTTTCACCTCCTTGTTACAGAATCACATGTCGTCATCTTTTGGAAGAAACTGGTCTATTTACTGAAACATTACACAAGGACTCTATACGTAACCCAAAAACCAAATATGGTTGAGCAACAACTTCTGATTCCCGATCCTTACTCGGATCTAACATTACTGGTTTGTATAAATTGGGTTTAGAGTTTTACTCTAATCAAATTTCAAACTATGTCTTAACATGAAACTACCTTATCCCAAGAAAACTGCAATCAAAGAAATCT
This sequence comes from Henckelia pumila, assembly GCF_033568475.1. NCBI lineage: Eukaryota > Viridiplantae > Streptophyta > Magnoliopsida > Lamiales > Gesneriaceae > Henckelia > Henckelia pumila. The sequence continues at coordinate 72,245,481 of NC_133123.1, forward strand.
CACAACCAAAGATTTCATATTCAATATCTCTAACGGTATCAGACAAAATCTACTATTAATCATTGATACTACAATCCAGTACCAACTAATTATCACAAGTAGAGAAAATCTTTACAATCTCAACAAGATCATACATTTACCACTGGAATGGCAATAAGATATCTAAACTTCAGTGACAGTGTAATCTAACATGACTGAGATAATCTCCCATGTATAATCTCTAATACATGCTATGCTTCTAGTGTAATTGTGTGCATATGGTCGCGCTACATCTACAGTCAAATCAAAGACAATCGTCCCTTCCGAACGAATACAATGTAGTCCATCGTACCTGATATCCTAACAAAATTGTGCTTATGATAACATCTAATCATCTTGGAAACACAAATAATAATCAGATACTTAATCAATTACTCTGACAAATCACACCGATAATCTGATAAATACTTATCATTTTAAGTAATCAATCCATATAAAATGGTATGTGATAAAACGGTTATAATATAAACCAAATGACTGGAATCGACAGTAACAATGATTCCGATGTGTATACAAGAAAACCCATTGCAAAAAGCTTGTTTCATGCAAGGTAAAATGCTTAAAATCATATTCTAATACATGCGAAAATCTTACAATCCGTCTATGATATCCTATTGCAGTCCCCTAGAAGAAATCTTTTCCTGCCAAGATCTAAACAATATTTCCACCCTACCAGATCCTTCCAATATTGATGGGAACGATGATCTAGTAGATGAGGTAGGATCTTCATCACAATCTCTCCAACTGCTTGCGGAGAATCTTCACATGTTCCTCCTCCATTCATATAAGGATCGGGAGTAACATCCCACACATTTCGTCCAATCCTCTGCTACATCTAGAGTCTCACGTCTGGTCATTAGCTTACAATCCGAATGAATCTATGTAAGTCGAACCTAAAAATAATATCTTCGGGATGACGACGATCTCGGGGATATCTCTGGACATCATTATCTCCCCAACACCCATCGCTGTCATGTCTACTATCGTCGTCGTAATAGACCATCTACAAGAAACCACAATCATTAACCCAAACAACCTCAACTATGTCCCAAAGATACTTAATGCATGCTCTGATACCTTAAAATATAGTGACCCTATCCGGATCACCTACTAGATAGAAATACTTAACCATGTAGTTAACTTAAACAAAACTTAATTATAAGAAAACACAAAAATTTTAAATAACTGGTAACCCGACAAAATACAATTGAAAATTATAATTCAAAGCCCAAATAAAGGATATACAACCCAGTTGAATAATCAGATACCAGAATTTGACTTAAACTAAACTACATGTAACACTTGCTCCCAAGACCTGTCCACCGACTAAGCTGATCCAGCTCCTGTTCAACCTGCAAACTTGACCTTTAGAAAAAGGTGTTCATGGTAACAACACAGACGTGAGATACACTAGCCAAGTACGTAACTATAAGTATACAGATTGACGTGATGCATGCAGAATGAATGACTAGGTATCTGGGTATACAAAATCAATATTTCTCAGACTGGCATCAAAGAGTGAGTAGTTGTGAGACCTCGGTTCTAAACAACTAATCTCATATCAAACAATAAACAAGCCAAGAGAAAAACATGCTCTAAAATTATTTTTTTTTAAAACACCTCGCGCGTGCGCAGGCTTCGCCTCCAGCAACAATGCTGAAAGCTCGCGCCCGCGCGAGATACCAATCTCGCTCGTGCGCAGGCTAACAAACCAAAGCTCCTGGGATTGCTTCTCGCGCTCGCACGAGGTACAATCTTGCGCGCGCGGGAAGCCTGGGCAGAAATTCTCATGCATTTAAAAAGTTCCCGAGCTTGCTTTCGGCATGCATTCAATCCATAAACAATACGGGGTGTGGAAAAATATATGCAATATCAAATATCAATACTAAAGCATGCTTTCATAATATACCTAAGATCAACATAAATTTCGATCGATAGAAGTTCTAAACATGCTTCGTTCCAAGTTATACAACTCCGAAATACAAACAAGTTCGAATAAACTCTAAGTTTGATTACATATTCGACTCCTACAATAACAAGGTCTCACTTGAAAGAGTGGGTGCCCGGTGAGCCAACTTGTGGCTAAGGGCTTTGATGACTCTTTGTATAAACAATCTTTTGTTTAATATTATTTACACTTTTATTAATGGCAATGACTTTATCTTTCTTCATATTGTTATATTTTGATATACTATTGTTGTTTTGATAAAGACCTTGAATATACTATAGTATATGTAAGATGTGGTAGAACATGGAGATGTCTATCATGAAACACATCTTATAGTCACTGTATATTCTAAACTGTTCCTAGTCGATTGAGCCGTCCGATAATAAGGATAAGGATCGCTCGAGTTTGAGACTAGCATTTGCGATGCGGAGTACCACGTTTCATTGGTAAGGAACATAGAGATGTTCGAAGCATGCAAATGGATATTCATACGATGAATGATCGAACTACCCTATCCGGACTTTCCAAGTGGTTATCACTTATCGAGTGGATAAAGTCCGCGGTTTTGGTTGTACACCATTAGTCCTTACTACTTGAAACATCATTGAGACTCTATATGCTAGTACTGTGCTTTGACTCGTTTACCGACTCTATTGGGGTCATCAGGTGTCGGGATTGGGTACAGTTACAACACATATAGGAGTCGATGCTTTGTTGTCAAGGATTCACCACATACTTGCGAGTGTGGATATCCTATGCGATCTGAGGAGATATTAGTGTGACGAATCTTTGGCCAGAGTATATGATGTGTTTTAAGAAATGGTTTCTTAGTAGCACATGCGATGTCACTATTTGATCTTCAAGATGTATTGCATAGTTATCGAATCTCGAACGACTCTCGATATACCAATGGTTGTTGATTCGATCGGGATATATGGATGAAGGGACCGTACTGTACGCTAACCAAAATCTATTGGTTCTTGCAGGCACTATCAGTGATACCTAGGGAATCATGGGGCGATGTTGCTAGGCGCTCTTACCATGATTCGATGGGCAAGTCGGAAATCGTTGTTCCGAGTCACAAGGAGTTGTGGGCCCACGGCTAGCTGTATCCCTGAACCATTGAGGGTCACACAGTGTAATGGATTTTTAATCCCCGTTGAGATAGTTAAATTTAAAGAGTTAAATTTAATGAACAAAGAAGTTGGACTTCTTAATTAAGAGTAGAAGAGTAAGATTTCCTAAAATGACATAGGGATGGGAATTTTTGGAAATCACTGAATTCGGATTCAGAAAAATTTATCTTGACTTTAAAAGGTGCAGAAATGGTTTCTGTGCACATTGGTGAAATCGGTTTATCAATCGGAGTCACGATGAATTTTATATTAATTTCTGAACATGCGGGCTTTGCTTGTCGGGCTTGAACTTATGACTAATGGGCCCTAAGCTGTTAGTGGCCTACATTATAAATAAGTTATTGCAGTACAGAAATTACACACAACAGGTCACAAAATATTTTTAAAACCCTAGCTGCGTTTTTTAATAAGTGGACGCGCCCCTCCCTCCCTCTGCTCGAAAAATCCAGCCTGTGAATTTTGAATTACAGTCTGGTTTAACGGATCAAATTCGTTAATCTCTTCGTAGAAACTTCTGATAGATTTTCTAGTGAAATCTATCAGAGGGATTAAATATCCGTTCGTGGACCTGATTGAAGAACAGTTCGTCCATCAGTTCCAGGGATATACAACAAGAGCAGAGAAATCTGTTCGTGTCCAAAATCTCGATTCGAGATTAAAGGTAAAAATTTTATAATCGTTATTTAATTTTGACACACACAATTTAATCGTAAGGTTGATACCCATTATGGAATCGTTCCATATAAAAATTTTAAACTTCCGCTGCACCGGGTATCAATCCTAATTGATCTGATCGCCGCGTTCTCCAACAGTGGTATCAAAGCCAGGTTGCTCAGATCAAGCGATTAAATTAATCAATTGTAAAAAAAATTTTAAGCCTCGGTTTTTGAAACAAAATAAATATTTAAAAATAAAATTTATTTTTTCCGGGCAAAAACCCGGGCAGCGATTGGATCGCTGCCCGGGGCAGGGGCAGCGATCGTCGCTGCCCCGGGCAGCGCACGGCGTTGCCCGGCCCGACCCCATTAGGGCGCGGGCAGCCCGCGGGAAAAATTATTTTTTAATTTTTTAAATTAAATTTTAATATGTTAAAATTCTATTTTTGGTCCGATCGAAAATTGTTTTTGATTGGTCCACGAGGCGTCGGATCGAATTGTTCGAGTTCAAAAATTTTAAAATTGATTTTTGGATAAATTTGAATTTTTGGAAAATTTAAATATTTTATCCGTTAAATTGAATTTTGAAATTAATTATTTTTGGTACAATTGATGATAAGATATGATCTTATGGATATATTGAGTAAAATATGATTTTATGTATAAAATTGGATTTTATAGATAAAATATGATTTTATTTGATAAAAAGATAAAATATAATTTTGTATATAAAATAAGATTTTATGTATGAAATATGATTTTATCCTTTTAAATTTAAATTGCCATTGCATATTATCCAATAAATTAATTTTGAATTAAATGTTATTGGATAAGGATGATCGATTGCCATGACCAATTTTGTAGGTGTATGTTAGGAATTTACATTTGTTTTATTGTTGTTGGTTTTATTAATGGGCCTGGTTTATGGCCCAATATGAATGTCATATGTAATAAAAGTGGGCTTGGTTTATGGCCCGTTCCCACCCCTTAAAAATGTATCCCCTACTTGTCATTGTTATTTATTGTAAATACATTAGATTTAGTGGGAGATCAAGATTTGAAGATGGAGGTGGGCCCAGCAGACAATAAAGACAGAAGAAATGTAAATTGGAAGCAAATGTAATAGGATTGCATTGCATACTGCATATTACCTAGGATTGGACTAAGACTCGTGATTGGCAACCACGGGTCGATTAGAAATGGAATCGATCTTCCTATATAATATGTGATATTATAGTTGTATGCATGTTTTAGACAAAATTGTGTGAATCCGACAAGCATACAAAACTTTAAAAATGATGAGACAAATTTTCATAATTAAAAATCCCTCATTTTAAATATGATTTAAAATTGATATCAAGATAAATAAAGGAAATTTAAATTTGTTTAAATGTTCCTACCTTCCATCAACGATCAATGTATGAGATGCTACCCGCGGATACGGTCCGGCTCATATTATTGGGGGGGGCCGTTCGTCGGAAAGTTGTACATTGGATCGACACATGTTGTAAGTTGGGTGGAACTCCCATGGGATCGGATCATATTATTGGGGATCCACATGGCGACCGTCCATCACAACTTAATATTGATGGGTCATCTTGACATGTCACAATAAACGGCGTCATATTATTGGGCTCTTATTGGACATGAGGTAAAAACATGGAGGTTGCTTTGGAAGCAATTGGGCTCTACCTTTTGAAATTATGGTTGGCTGATATTATTCGGGACCATAGATTGTCAATTGGACTCCATGTTCTCACTAAGAAAAACAGTTTCCCGTTTTCACTAGAGGATAGTGAAATCGTTAAAATAGTGGGAGTGAGATTCATAAAATAAATATCGCCTATTTTATGTCTTAGTAAATTGCTTAAACAATCACTGATATTTGTCTGTTTCTTTTCAGTATTTCATAAGATGAATTCACGTAATCCACTTTTCTCGATCCTCGAACAAAATAAGTTGACTGGCGCAAACTATACGGAATGGTTCCGTAAGTTGAAGATTGTCTTGACTTCGGAGAAGATGCTCTACGTGTTAGAAAAATCTCCTTCGAAGGAAGCACCAGCTGACGTAAGTCCGGAAGAGTTAGCCAAACTTGATACATGGTGGGACCATGATATCAAGACCAAATGCTATATGCAAGCCTCGATGTCTGATGAACTCCAGAGGCGATTTGAGGACACCGTGAATGCTGCTGACATTCACGTACAACTCAAGGAACTTTTTGGGGCTCAATCGAGGGCTGAAAGGTTCGCTACTGTAAAGGAGCTAATGACGTGTCGCATGCGTGAAGGGACTTCGGTCCGTGATCATGGGGTACGAGTGATTTGGCTCATACAGAAGTTGGTAACCCTTGATTTGGTGTTGGAGCATGAACTCAACGTGGACTTACTACTTCTGTCTCTTCCTTCTTCGTTTGACGGATTTGTGGTGAATTTCAATATGAACAAGATAGAGGCCTCCCTTGAAGAGATGGTCAATATGCTTGTGACATATGAATCCACATTAAAGAAGGATAAACCGGCTTTCTTGGTGGGCTCCTCTTCTTCTGCTAAGAAGGGGCCAAGTACAAAGGGAAAGAAACGTTCTGCCCCACCCAAGAAAATCGAACCCGAGAAGAAGTACAAGACAAAGGCTTCAAACATGGAAAAATCCAAGGATGTTTGCCATTACTGCAAGAAGCCCGGTCATTGGAAGCGTAACTGCAAGGAATATCTAGAGCAGTTGCGAACTGCGAAGGGTATGTTCTATATTGAAATAAATGTTTCACTTAATACTACTTCTTGGGTATTGGATACCGGATGTGGATCTCACATTTGCAATGATTTGTAGGTGATGACAAGAAGTCGCAGGCTTAGAATGGGTGAGACCCAGCTGAGGCTCGGAAATGGTTCCAGAGTTGAAGCTAAAGCCGTGGGAGATGTTTATTTAATTTTGCAGAACGGTTTTAAGTTACTTTTAAGAGATGTTTTATTTGTTCCGAATTTGATTAAAAACATTATTTCTGTTTCTATGCTTGATAGAGATGGTTATTCTTGCAATTTTGTGAATGGGATTTGCAATATTTACAAGAATGAATGTTTGATTGGAAATGGACAACTTGAAAACGATCTATACAACTTAAAACTAAAAGACGTTCCAATAAATTATGTTGATAAACCGGCAACAACAAACAAAAAGAAAATCGATAGCCAAAACCCGGCAAACCTTTGGCACGCTAGGCTAGGTCATATTTCCTCAAGGAGGATGAACAAACTAGTGGGAGAGGGCATGTTTGATATGTCTGATATTAACTCTCTACCTACTTGTGAATCCTGCCTGAAAGGAAAAATGACTAAATCTCCTTTTAAGGGGAAACCTGAGCGTAGTCAAAATCTGTTGGATTTGATCCATACAGATGTTTGTGGTCCATTTAGAGTTGGTACTCAATATGGCCACACCTACTTCATTACCTTTACTGATGATTATTCGAGGTATGGGTATTTATATTTAATGAAATATAAGTCTGAAGCATTTGAAAAGTTCAAAGAATTCAAGGCTGAAGTAGAAAACAAGCTAGGTAAAAGTATTAAAGCACTTCGATCGGATCGAGGTGGAGAATACTTAAGTACCGAGTTTTTAGACTATCTAAAAGAGAATGGGATTCTCTCTCAGTGGACTCCTCCTATGACACCACAGCTTAATGGTGTATCGGAGCGTCGTAATCGAACTTTGTTGGACATGGTTCGGTCCATGATGAGCTTCACTGAGCTTCCACCTTCGTTTTGGGGCTATGCACTTGAAACGGCGGTATTGTTGTTGAACAACGTCCACACTAAAGCAGTGGACAAAACACCATACGAGTTATGGAATGGCAAAGCTCCTAAGTATTCGTACTTGAGGATTTGGGATGTCCTGCTTACGTGAAGCGGACAGTGGGAGATAAGTTGGATAGTCGATCCAGCTTATGTTATTTTGTAGGGTATCCGAAGAATTCAATCGGATATTATTTCTATTATCCTGCTGAAACAAAGGTGTTTGTTTCAAGGAATGCCACCTTCTTGGAGAAGGAGTTCTTATTGGATAAGAAAGGCGAGATGATGGAACTCGAAGAAATTCGAGAAGAACCCAAAATACAAAATAACGATCCTACACCTCAGGAACCATTGATAGACACGCCTGTACCTAGAAGATCCGAGAGGACTTCTAGACCTCCTATTCGATATGGTCTTCTTCTTGAAGGGGATCAAGATGAACCCGATGTTGGATGTGATCCAAGAAACTTCAAGGAAGCAATTTCTGATGCGGATTCAAATTTATGGCTTGAAGCTATGCAGTCGGAAATAGATTCGATGCATACAAACCAAGTTTGGTCTTTAGTAGATCCTCCCGATGGAATTGTTCCAATAGGGTGTAAATGGATCTACAAGAGAAAGCTTGGGCCTGATGGTAAGGTATTGACCTACAAGGCGCGATTGGTGGCGAAAGGTTATACTCAAAGACAAGGAGTTGACTATGATGAAACCTTTTCACCAGTTGCAATGTTCAAGTCCATAAGAATCCTTATTGCCATAGCTGCATGGTATGACTATGAGATATGACAAATGGATGTGAAGACTGCTTTTCTTAATGGAGACATTAAGGAAGAAATCTATATGAAGCAGCCTGAGGGTAAACATCCATGGGAAGCGAGCATAAGGTATGCAAGCTTCAGAGATCAATTTATGGTCTAAAACAAGCATCAAGAAGTTGGAACCAGAAATTTGATGAAACAATAAAGGATTTTGGTTTCATCAAGAACCCGGAGGAACCATGCGTGTACAAGAAAGTAGTTAAGGATGCGGTGACATTCTTAGTACTTTATGTTGATGACATCCTACTCATTGGAAATGACGTAGGGATGTTGCAGTCAACAAAGATATGGTTATCAGGTAGATTCTCGATGAAGGATTTGGGTGAGGCATCCTATATTCTTGGGATACAGATCTATAGAGATAGATCTAAGAGAATGATAGGACTCACTCAATCAACCTACATCGACACCATATTGAAACGGTTTCCAATGGATGGGTCCAAGAGAGGACATCTACCCATGTGTCATGGAGTTTCTCTATCCAAGTCTATGTGTCCCAAGACGGATGAAGAGATAGAGAAAATGACACATGTACCATATGCGTCAGCCATAGGTAGTATCATGTATGGGATGATATCTACCAGACCGGATGTAGCATTTGCTCTGAGTGTCACGAGCAGATATCAAGCTAATCCCGGTCAAATGCATTGGAAAGCCGTGAAGGATATTCTTAAGTACTTACGAAGGACTAAGAATATGTTCATGGTATATGGAGGAAGAGAACTAAAATTGGAAGGCTATACCGACTCTAGCTTCCAAAGTGACGTGGATGACTCGAAGTCAACCTCTGGATTTGTGTTCATGCTCAATGAAGGTGCTGTCTCTTGGAAGAGTTCCAAACAGGACACCACAGCGGATTCCACCACTGAAGCAGAATACATTGCAGCATCAGCTGCTGCTAAAGAGGCCGTTTGGATGAGGAATTTCGTCCAAGAGTTGGGCGTCATTCCTGAAGTTGTTGGTCCAGTCCCGGTGTACTGTGACAACACGGGTGCCATTGCTCAGGCAAAGGAACCAAGGTCTCATCAAAGATCCAAACACGTACTGAGGAAATACCACATCATCCGGGAGATTGTGGAAAGAGGAGACATAACTGTCGAAAGAGTGGCCTCTGCAGACAATATCGCTGATCCACTTACTAAGCCCTTGCCAGGACCATTATTTGACAAACATCGCGAAACAATGGGTCTACGTAGTATGACTAGTTGGCTATAGGGCAAGTGGGAGATTGAAAGAGTGGGTGCCCGGTGAGCCAACTTGTGGCTAAGGGCTTTGATGACTCTTTGTATAAACAATCTTTTGTTTAATATTATTTACACTTTTATTAATGGCAATGACTTTATCTTTCTTCATATTGTTATATTGTGATATACTATTGTTGTTTTGATAAAGACCTTGAATATACTATAGTGTATGTAAGATGTGGTAGAACATGGAGATGTCTATCATGAAACACATCTTATAGTCACTGTATATTCTAAACTGTTCCTAGTCGATTGAGCCGTCCGATAATAAGGATAAGGATCGCTCGAGTTTGAGACTAGTATTTTCGATGCGGAGTACCACGTTTCATTGGTAAGGAACATAGAGATGTTCGAAGCATGCAAATGGATATTCATACGATGAATGATCAAACTACCCTATCCGGACTTTCCAAGTGGTTATCACTTATCGAGTGGATAAAGTCCGCGGTTTTGGTTGTACACCATTAGTCCTTACTACTTGAAACATCATTGAGACTCTATATGCTAGTACTGTGCTTTGACTCGTTTACCGACTCTATTGGGGTCATCAGGTGTCGGGATTGGGTACAGTTACAACACATATAGGAGTCGATGCTTTGTTGTCAAGGATTCACCACATACTTGCGAGTGTGGATATCCTATGCGATCTGAGGAGATATTAGTGTGACGAATCTTTGGCCAGAGTATATGATGTGTTTTAAGAAATGGTTTCTTAGTAGCACATGCGATGTCACTATTTGATCTTCAAGATGTATTGCATAGTTATCGAATCTCGAACGAATCTCGATATACCAATGGTTGTTGATTCGATCGGGATATATGGATGAAGGGACCGTACTGTACGCTAACCAAAATCTATTGGTTCTTGCAGGCACTATCAGTGATACCTAGGAAATCATGGGGCGATGTTGCTAGGCGCTCTTACCATGATTCGATGGGCAAGTCGGAAATCGTTGTTCCGAGTCACAAGGAGTTGTGAGCCCACGGCTAGCTGTATCCCTGAACCATTGAGGGTCACACAGTGTAATGGATTTTTAATCCCCATTGAGATAGTTAAATTTAAAGAGTTAAATTTAATGAACAAAGAAGTTGGACTTCTTAATTAAGAGTAGAGGAGTAAGATTTCCTAAAATGACATAGGGATGGGCATTTTTGGAAATCACTGAATTCGGATTCAGAAAAATTTATCTTGACTTTAAAAGGTGCAGAAATGGTTTCTGTGCACATTGGTGAAATCGGTTTATCAATCGGAGTCACGATGAATTTTATATTAATTTCTGAACATGCGGGCTTTGCTTGTCGGGCTTGAACTTATGACTAATGGGCCCTAAGCTGTTAGTGGCCTACATTATAAATAAGTTATTGCAGTACAGAAATTACACACAACAGGTCACAAAATATTTTTAAAACCCTAGCTGCATTTTTTAATAAGTGGCCGCGCCCCTCCCTCCCTCTGCTCGAAAAATCCAGCCTGTGAATTTTGAATTACAGTCTGGTTTAACGGATCAAATTCGTTAATCTCTTCGTAGAAACTTCTGATAGATTTTCTAGTGCAATCTATCAGAGGGATTAAATATCCGTTCGTGGACCTGATTGAAGAACAGTTCGTCCATCAGTTCCAGGGATATACAACAAGAGCAGAGAAATCTGTTCGTGTCCAAAATCTCGATTCGAGATTAAAGGTAAAAATTTTATAATCGTTATTTAATTTTTACACACACAATTTAATCGTAAGGTTGATACCCATTATGGAATCGTTCCATATAAAAATTTTAAACTTCCGCTGCACCGGGTATCAATCCTAATTGATCTGATCGCCGCGTTCTCCAACAGCTCTATCAACTCAACCACCTAGCCATGCGATCTCTGACTCGGTCCCGTCCCACCTGTTTCCAAGCACACATACAAAGACAAGACAACAACCGGAAAATCCGGTGAGAATAACATTCCCAGTAAAATAGACAAAAATGTTATATCATTCAATACATCAACTTCAAGTACTTGATGTAAAACATCTTTCACATAATCAAAATAAAGTGAAATGAATGCATGACTTCAAAATCTCTAGATTATCAACTCTGATAATCAAAATGAAACTCGTCTCTTCTTTCTTCGGTTGGGATCCCAAGGATAAAGTATCACAACGATCACACCAAACTCTCCTTTCAAGGTGGATGATGTATACTTCAACCCTCTAGACTCCGGAGCATTATAGATATATCAATCTGCAATTGTAGTAAATCGCCTACAAAGCCACTCAAATATAATCCCCAAAACGTCTAATTCAAAATGAAAACAATCATTTGGCTCAATATGAATGCCTATGAATTCTAATACATTCAATCAAAAACTCAAATAATTCACGTAAACATGCAAGTATGTGATTTCTCCGGAACACTCGAATCAAGTCGGATTCGAGTTATTCATTTCATTTAAGTCTAAGTCGTCTTATACCTTATTCTCTTCAAAGGTACTCCAAATCTGTAATTCAATAACAAATAATAATTCAAACTCTATTCAAAATTCAATCGAACAAAACTAGGTAAAACTCATTACCAACTCGATCAATCCTTCTTTGATTCGAAATCTGCTAAATTCGGTTCAACAACCTCCAAACCAATCTGTACGGAGATGTAATAGAATCAATAACGACATTCAAAGTCAAACGAAACATGGTTCAATCATTTCAATTCAAACTATATCCCAAAACTCAAACTGACGACATAACGGCTATAAATCGACTAACCGAAAACCACAGACAGCAGAATGTCGATTCAATAACTCATAACTATCTCAATAACAAAAAATACAACTCAACAATCAAAACTCATAATCCTTATTTTCGAAAATATGCTTCCAAAAATCATTACAATTCCGAATGACGCTCTATCTCAAAACCGACTGAGAATAAACGATAAGAACTCGGTCAAGAACAACATAACCGAAACTCAATCGATTCTAACAACATCCGAAAAATAGAAAGTGACCGATCGAAGAAAAACTTATGATAGAAAGAAGCTCTCGCAGCCGTGATCGCTAATCTGCCTTCAGAAATAATTTCTAACGGACGGATCAAGCTCGGACTGAAATCTGAAAGCTCGAAAGTGAAATGGGGCGCCTTCAATGGTGGGAGACGGCTTGGGGGAGGAGATGAATGAGAAAGAAAGAGTCAACTCTTGCTTAAATGTCTAACAATCTCCAAATTTGCATTTTGTCCCTGAAATTTCCAAAAATTGCAAAATAGACCCTGATCAATAAAAATTTGGCTCTCGAATTCTGAAATCACTAATTATCTCAAATAAAGTCAATTAAGATAAATATGGGGCGTTACAATTCTCCCCCTTTAAGAACTGATTTCGTCCTCGAAATCGAATACTGTTTATTTTCAAAAGCTAAGGAATAAAACCCGAAACTGCAAGAGAATTCATCTCTCAGAATAAATCCAGAAAACGCTGCCTCAAATTGGACTCTAACCCCCTAATCTCTTCTTCAAATCCGTAATGGCTCAACTGCACAGTTACACTGCATCGGTCTGTTTTGGAGCTGATTCAATGTTGGAAAACTGGCGGTCAGATCAATCACGATTGATACCCGGTGCAGCGGAAGTTTAAAAATTTTATCATGGAACAATTCCATGGTGTGGGTATCAACCGTTCAACGATTAAATTATTGTGTGTGTAAAATTTAAATAACAGTTATTAAATTTTACCTCCAATCTCGCAACGAGATTAATGGACACCAACAGATTTGATCTGCTCTTGTTGTCTCTCCCTGGAACCGATGAACTCCTTCAATCAGGTCCACGAACAGAGGTTTAATTCCTCTGATAGATTGCACTAGAAAATCTATCAGAAGTTTTCTGCGAAGAGAATAAACGAATCTGATTCGTTATTCCTTACTGCGATTCAAAATCACAGACCGGAAAATCTCGGGCAGAGTATGGGGAGGGTTCGGCCGAAACAACCTTTGAGAGGAACTAGGGTTTTCGATTTTTGCTCTCAAAAATTATGACCTGTTGTGTGTAATTTCTGTACTGAAATAACTTATTTATAATGCAGGCCACTAACACCTTAGGGCCCATTAATCATAAGCTGGGGCCTGACAAGCAAAGCCCGCTCGTTCAGAAATTAATATAAAATTCATCGTGACTCCGATTGATGAAACGATTTCACCAATGTGCACAGAAACCATTTCTGCACGTTTTAAAGTCAAAATAAATTTTCCTGAATCCGAATTCAGTGGTTTCCAAAAATGTCCATCCCTATGTCATTTTAGGAAACCCTACTCCCTTACTCTTAATTAAGAAGTCCAACTCCTTAGTTCATTAAATTTAACTCTTTAAATTTAACTATCTCAACGGGGATTAAAACTCCATTACATTGTGTGACCCTCAATGGTTCAGGGATACAGCTAGCCGTGGGCTCACAACTCCTTGTGACTCGGAACAACACTTTCCGACTTGCCCAACGAATCATGGTAAAGCGCCTAGCAACATCGCCCCATGATTCCCTAGGTATCACTGATAGTGCCTACAAGAACCAGTAGATTTTGGTTAGCGTACAGTACGGTCCCTTCATCCATATATCCCGATCGAATCAACAACCATTGGTATATCGAGAGTCGCTCAAGATTCGATAACTATGCAATACATCTTGAAGATCAAATTAGTGACATCGCATGTGCTACTAAGAAACCATTTCTTAAATCACATCAAGTACTCTGGCCAGAGATTTGTCACACTAATATCTCCTCAGATCGCATAGGATATCCACACTCGCAAGTATGTGGTGAATCCTTGACAACAATGCATTGACTCCTATATGTGTCGTAACTGTACCCAATCTCGACACCTGATGACCCCCATAGAGTCGGTAAACGAGTCAAAGCACAGCACTAGCATATAGAGTCTCCATGATGTTTCAAGTCGTAAGGACTAATGGTGTACAACCAAAACCGCGGACTTTATCCACTCGATAAGTGATAACCACTTGGAAAGTCCGGATAGGGTAGTTCGATTATTCATCCTATGAATATCCATTTGCATGCTTCGAACATCTCCATGTTCCCTACCAATGAAACGTGGTACTCCGCATCGCAAATGCTAGTCTCAAACTCGAGCGATCCTTATCCTTATTATCGGACGGCTCAATCGACTAGGAACGGTTTTTAGAATATACAGTGACTATAAGATGTATTTCATGATAGACATCTCCATGTTCTACCACATCTTACATACACTATAGTATATTCAAGGTCTTTATCAAAACAACAATAGTATATCACAATATAACAATATGAAGTAATATAAAGTCATTGCCATAAAATTGTAAATAATATTAAACAAAAGATTGTTTATACAAAGAGTCATCAAAGCCCATAGCCACACAGTTGGCTCACTGGGCACCCACTCTTACAATCTCCCACTTGCCCTATAGCCAACTAGTCATACTACGTAGACCCATTGCTTCGCGATGTTTGTCAAACAATGGTCCTGGCAAAGGCTTAGTAAGCGGATCAGCGATATTGTCTGCAGAGGCCACTCGTTCGACAATGATGTCTCCTCTTTCCACAATCTCCCGGATTATGTGGTATTTCCTCAGTACGTGTTTGGATCTTTGATGAGACCTTGGTTCCTTTGCTTGAGCAACGGCACCCGTGTTGTCACAGTACACCGGGACTGGACCAACAAATTCAGGAATGACGCCCAACTCTTGGACGAACTTCCTCATCCAAACGGCCTCTTTAGCAGCAGCTGATGCTGCAATGTATTCAGCCTCAGTGGTGGAATCCGCTGTGGTGTCCTGCTTGGAACTCTTCCAAGAGACAGCACCGCCATTAAGCATGAACACAAATCCAGAGGTTGACTTCGAGTCATCCACATCACTTTGGAAGCTAGAGTCGGTATAGCCTTCCAATTTGAGTTCTCGTCCTCCATAAACCATGAACATATTCTTAGTCCTTCGCAAGTACTTAAGAATGTCCTTCACGGCTTTCCAATGCATTTGACCAGGATTAGACTGATATCTGCTCGTGACACTCAGAGCAAATGCTACATCCGGTCTGGTAGATATCATCCCATACATGATACTACCTATAGCTGACGCATATGGTACATGTGTCATATTCTCTATCTCTTCATCAGTCTTGGGACACATAGACTTGGATAGAGAAACTCCATGACACATGGGTAGATGTCCTCTTTTGGACCCATCCATTGAAAACCGTTTCAATATGGTATCGATGTAGGTTGATTGAGTGAGTCCTATCATTCTCTTAGACCTATCTCTATAGATCTGTATCCCAAGAATGTAGGATGCCTCTCCCAAATCCTTCATCGAAAATCTACCTGATAACCATATCTTTGTTGACTGCAACATCCCTACATCATTCCCAATGAGTAGGATGTCATCAACATAAAGTACTAAGAATGTCACCGCATCCTTAACTACTTTCTTGTACACGCAAGGTTCCTCCGGGTTCTTGATGAAACCAAAATCTTTTATTGTTTCATCAAATTTCTGGTTCCAACTTCTTGATGCTTGTTTTAGACCATAAATTGATCTCTGAAGCTTGCATACCTTATGCTCGCTTCCCATGGATGTGTACCCCTCAGGCTGCTTCATATAGATTTCCTCCTTAATGTCTCCATTAAGAAAAGCAGTCTTCACATCCATTTGCCATATCTCATAGTCATACCATGCAGCTATGGCAATTAGGATTCTTATGGACTTGAACATTGCAACTGGTGAAAAGGTTTCGTCATAGTCAACTCCTTGCCTTTGAGTATAACCTTTAGCCACCAATCGCGCCTTGTAGGTCAATACCTTACCATCAGGCCCAAGCTTTCTTTTGTAGATCCATTTACACCCTATCGGAACAATTCCATCGGGAGGATCTACTAAAGACCAAACTTGGTTTGTATGCATCGAATCCAATTCTGACTGCATAGCTTCAAGCCATAAATTCGAATCCGCATCAGAAATTGCTTCCTTGAAGTTTCTTGGATCACATCCAATGTCGGGTTCATCTTGATCCCCTTCAAGAAGAAGACCATATCGAACTGGAGGTCTAGA
The DNA here is from genome assembly GCF_033568475.1 of Henckelia pumila. NCBI lineage: Eukaryota > Viridiplantae > Streptophyta > Magnoliopsida > Lamiales > Gesneriaceae > Henckelia > Henckelia pumila. The sequence continues at coordinate 72,262,189 of NC_133123.1, forward strand.
AGTCCTTTCGGATCTTCTAGGTGCAGGCGTGTCCAGCAATGGTTCCTGAGGTGTAGGATCTTTATTTTGTATTTCGGGTTCTTCTCGAACTTCTTCGAGTTCCATCATCTCGCCTTTCTTATCCAATAAGAACTCCTTCTCCAAGAAGGTGGCATTCCTAGAAACAAACACCTTTGTTTCAGCAGGATAATAGAAATAATATCCGATTGAATTCTTCGGATACCCTACAAAATAACATAAGCTGGATCGACTATCCAACTTATCTCCCACTGTCCGCTTCACGTAAGCAGGACATCCCCAAATCCTCAAGTACGAATACTTAGGAGCTTTGCCATTCCATAACTCGTATGGTGTTTTGTCCACTGCTTTAGTGTGGACGTTGTTCAACAACAATACCGCCGTTTCAAGCGCATAGCCCCAAAACGAAGGTGGAAGCTCAGTGAAGCTCATCATAGATCGAACCATGTCCAACAAAGTTCGATTACGACGCTCCGATACACCATTAAGCTGTGGTGTCATAGGAGGAGTCCACTGAGAGAGAATCCCATTCTCTTTCAGATAGTCCAAAAACTCAGTACTCAAGTATTCTCCACCTCGATCCGATCGAAGTGCTTTAATACTTTTACCTAGCTTGTTTTCTACTTCAGCCCTGAATTCTTTGAACTTTTCAAATGCTTCAGACTTATATTTCATTAAATATAAATACCCATACCTTGAATAATCATCAGTAAAGGTAATGAAGTAGGTGTGGCCATGTTGAGTCTCTACTCTAAATGGACCACAAACATCTATATGGATCAAATCCAACAGATTTTGTCTACGCTCAGGTTTCCCCTTAAAAAGGAGATTTAGTCATTTTTCCTTTTAGACAAGATTCACAAGTAGGTAGAGAGTTAATATCAGACATATCAAACATGCCCTCTCCCACTAGCTTGTTCATCCTTCTTGAGAAAATATGACCTAGCCTAGCGTGCCATAGGTTTGCCGGGTTTTGACTATCGTTTTTCCTTTTGTTTGTTGTAGCCGGTTTATCAACATAATTCATTGGAACGTCTTTTAGTTTTAAGTTGTATAGATCGTTTTCAAATTGTCCATTTCCAATTAAACATTCATTCTTGTAAATATTGCAAATCTCATTCACAAAATTGCAAGAATAACCATCTCTATCTAGCATAGAAACAGAAATAATATTTTAATTAAATCTGGAACAAATAAAACATCTATCAAAAGTAACTTAAAACCGTTCTGCAAAAAATAAATATTTCCCATAGCTATGGATTTAACTCTGGAACCATTCCCGAGCCTTGACTGGGTCTCACCCATCCTTATCCTATTACTTCTTGTTATCATTTGCAACTCATTGCAAATATGAGATCTACATCTGGTATCCAATACCCAAGAAGTAGTATTAAGAAAAACATTTATTTCAATGTAAAACATACCCTTTGCAGTTCGCAACTGCTTGGGGTATTCCTTGCAGTTACGTTTCCAATTACCGGGTTTCTTGCAGTGATGGCAAACTTGTTTAGACTTGTCCAATTTTGCATGTAACATTTGGCCTTGAGATCATGGTCCAACCATTTCTCTAATTCGGCCAACCTTTCGGCAGTTACATCAGCCGGGGCTGTTTTCGGAGAAGCCTTTTCTAACACTTAGAAAATCTTTTTCCGAACTTAGGACAATCTTAACTTATGGAATCATTCTGTATTGTTTGCGTCAATAAGTTTGTTTTGTTGGAGAACAGAAACATGTGGATTACTGAGATAAAACAGACAATTATCGATGATTGTTTAAATAATTTACTAAGACATAAAATTGGCGAATTTTATTTTATGAATCTCACTCCCACTATTTTAACGATTTCACCACCCTCTAGTGAAAACGGGAAACTTTTTCCTTAGTGAGAACATGGAGTCCAATTGACAAACTTATGGTCCCGAATAATATCAGCCAACCATAATTCTCAAAAGGTAGAGCCCAATTGCTTCCAAAGCAACCCCCATGTGTTTACCTCATGTCCAATAAGGGCCCAATAATATGACGCCGTTTAAAGTGACATGTCAAGATGACCCATCAATATTAAGTTGTGATGGACGGTCGCCATGTGGATCCCCCAATAATATGAGCCGATCCCATGGGAGTTCCACCCAACTTACAACATTTGTCGATCCAATGTACAGCTTTCCGACGGACGGGCCCCCCCAATAATATGAGCCGGACCGTATCCGCGGGTAGCATCACATACATTGACCGTTGATGGAAGGTGGGAACATTTAAACAAATTTAAATTTCCTTTATTTATCTTGATATAAATTTTAAATCATATTTAAAATGAGGGATTTTTAATTATAAAAATATTTGTCTCATCATATTCATTTTATTGCATGCTTGCCGGATTCACGCAATTTATGTCTAAACATGCATACAATCATAATATCAAATATTATATAGGATGATCGATTCCATTTCTAATTGACCCGTGGTTGCCAATCACGGGTCTTAGTCCAATCCTAGGTAATATGCAGTATGCAATGCAATCCTATTACATGTGCTTCCAATTTACATTTCTTCAGTCTTTATTGTCTGCTGGGCCCACCATCTTCAAATCTTGATCTCCCACTAAATCTAATGCATTTACAATAAATAACAATGACAAGTAGGGGATACATTTTTAGGGGTGGGAACGGGCTATAAACCAAGCCCACTTTTATTACATATGACATTCATATCGGGCCATAAACCAGGCCCTTTAATAAAACCAACAACAATAAAAACAAAATGTAAATTCCTAACATACACCTACAAAATTGGTCATGGCAATCGATCATCCTTATCCAATAACATTTAATTCAAAATTAATTTATTGGATAACATGCAGTGGCAATTCAAATTTAAACAAGATAAAATCATATTTTATATATAAAATCATATTTTACACATAAAATCATATTTTATCTCTATATCAAATAAAATCATATTTTATCTATAAAATCCAATTTTAAGATAAAATCATATTTTACTTAATATATCATAAGATCATATCTTATCATCAATTGTACCAAAAATAATTGATTTCAAAATTCAATTTAAGGATAAAATATTAAAATTTTCCAAAAATTCAAATTTATCCAAAAATCAGTTTTAAAATTTACGGACTCGAACAATTCGATCCGAAATCTCGTGAACCAATCAAAAACAATTTTTGACCGGACCAAAAATAAAATTTTAACACATTAAAATTAATTTTAAATAAAAATAATAATTTTTCCCGCGGGCCGCCCGGGACACTCCCGGGCCGGCCCGCACCCGGGGCGCGGGCCGGGGGCAGCCCGGCTGCCCCCTTAGGGCAGCAACAATTGCTGCCCTGGCGGCGCCTAGCACCGCCCCTGGGCGGCGCCGTGCGCCGTCCTGGGCGGCGCTGTGCGCCGCCCTGGGCAGCGCCGAGCGCTGCCCTGCGCAGCGCCCAGCGCTGCCCTGGGCGGCGACGGTCGCCGTCCTGGGCGGCGCCGTGCGCCCCCTTTGGGCGGCGTCGTGCGCCGCCCGGGGCAGCAACAATTGCTGCCCCACCGGGCAGCGATCCAATCGCTGCCCGGGTTTTGCCCCGGAAAAAAAAAAATTTTTTATTTAAAAATATTTATTTTGTTTTCCAAAAACCGAGATTCAAAAATTTTGTACAATCGATTAATTTAATCGTTTGATCTGAGCAACCTGGCTCTGATACCACTGTTGGAAAACTGGCGGTCAGATCAATCACGATTGATACCCGGTGCAGCGGAAGTTTAAAAATTTTATCATGGAACAATTCCATGGTGTGGGTATCAACCGTTCAACGATTAAATTATTGTGTGTGTAAAATTTAAATAACAGTTATTAAATTTTACCTCCAATCTCGCAACGAGATTAATGGACACCAACAGATTTGATCTGCTCTTGTTGTCTCTCCCTGGAACCGATGAACTCCTTCAATCAGGTCCACGAACAGAGGTTTAATTCCTCTGATAGATTGCACTAGAAAATCTATCAGAAGTTTTCTGCGAAGAGAATAAACGAATCTGATTCGTTATTCCTTACTGCGATTCAAAATCACAGACCGGAAAATCTCGGGCAGAGTATGGGGAGGGTTCGGCCGAAACAACCTTTGAGAGGAACTAGGGTTTTCGATTTTTGCTCTCAAAAATTATGACCTGTTGTGTGTAATTTCTGTACTGAAATAACTTATTTATAATGCAGGCCACTAACACCTTAGGGCCCATTAATCATAAGCTGGGGCCTGACAAGCAAAGCCCGCTCGTTCAGAAATTAATATAAAATTCATCGTGACTCCGATTGATGAAACGATTTCACCAATGTGCACAGAAACCATTTCTGCACGTTTTAAAGTCAAAATAAATTTTCCTGAATCCGAATTCAGTGGTTTCCAAAAATGTCCATCCCTATGTCATTTTAGGAAACCCTACTCCCTTACTCTTAATTAAGAAGTCCAACTCCTTAGTTCATTAAATTTAACTCTTTAAATTTAACTATCTCAACGGGGATTAAAACTCCATTACATTGTGTGACCCTCAATGGTTCAGGGATACAGCTAGCCGTGGGCTCACAACTCCTTGTGACTCGGAACAACACTTTCCGACTTGCCCAACGAATCATGGTAAAGCGCCTAGCAACATCGCCCCATGATTCCCTAGGTATCACTGATAGTGCCTACAAGAACCAGTAGATTTTGGTTAGCGTACAGTACGGTCCCTTCATCCATATATCCCGATCGAATCAACAACCATTGGTATATCGAGAGTCGCTCAAGATTCGATAACTATGCAATACATCTTGAAGATCAAATTAGTGACATCGCATGTGCTACTAAGAAACCATTTCTTAAATCACATCAAGTACTCTGGCCAGAGATTTGTCACACTAATATCTCCTCAGATCGCATAGGATATCCACACTCGCAAGTATGTGGTGAATCCTTGACAACAATGCATTGACTCCTATATGTGTCGTAACTGTACCCAATCTCGACACCTGATGACCCCCATAGAGTCGGTAAACGAGTCAAAGCACAGCACTAGCATATAGAGTCTCCATGATGTTTCAAGTCGTAAGGACTAATGGTGTACAACCAAAACCGCGGACTTTATCCACTCGATAAGTGATAACCACTTGGAAAGTCCGGATAGGGTAGTTCGATTATTCATCCTATGAATATCCATTTGCATGCTTCGAACATCTCCATGTTCCCTACCAATGAAACGTGGTACTCCGCATCGCAAATGCTAGTCTCAAACTCGAGCGATCCTTATCCTTATTATCGGACGGCTCAATCGACTAGGAACGGTTTTTAGAATATACAGTGACTATAAGATGTATTTCATGATAGACATCTCCATGTTCTACCACATCTTACATACACTATAGTATATTCAAGGTCTTTATCAAAACAACAATAGTATATCACAATATAACAATATGAAGTAATATAAAGTCATTGCCATAAAATTGTAAATAATATTAAACAAAAGATTGTTTATACAAAGAGTCATCAAAGCCCATAGCCACACAGTTGGCTCACTGGGCACCCACTCTTACATTCAATTCCGATCTAAACTCTGAAACGGTCGTCTCAAGAAAGTCGTCATCTCATAAAATTCGGTCTCATCATCAAAGAAATATGGAAATTTCAGCAATAAGAGACGTGGAACACATCGATAAAACCCAAAAGAGACGGAACAAACATGCGTTTAAAGGCAAGAATGCCTATCTTCTTCAAAATAGCCTACTAATTGGTCAATCTCGGAGACAATTCCTCACTCTCGAATCCAACAAAATCACCGAAATAAGAATTCTTCTGAATTACTCGGTTTCCCTGATCAAACACAAGGATTCTGTGACTGAAAATTTTGAATACTCCAACTGTCTAGTTCAATTCGTCTTCAATCTCGACAGACAATCTTCGTCTATTCATAAACCTCGAATCAAGATCTGGTCCCAAATCAGGTGACACAGAAAATCATCTCAATTCAAATGAGATTTTCGTTTCTGTTCGTACAACTCATCGCAAGGTGCCATCAAGAAAGTCATCTGATAGCTATCGTTGTACGTAATCTCCACAAGAATCAAGAATTCTGCCAGCTAGTGATAAGTCGAGCACTTCTACTCATGGAATCTCCTCTAACGTTTGTCTAATCTGATCCGGCTGTCCGTCGTTCTGAGGATATTGAAATAAAATTACGTTGTAATCAAACAACAAATGTCTCATCAAAGTTTATGCTGAAAGAACGAGCGCATCGAGGATCTTTGTCTAAACTGACAGACTTGGAAAATCATGACATTTGACAAAATTTCTGACAGAAAATCTGTGAGGACCCGGATTCTTATCTTTCAAACATAAATAAATCATGTAATCAAAAGAAATAAAAATAATCAATAAGACATTTAGCGACGCACACCTTACATTCGGCGATGCAAAACCACATCGCAAAAAGTAGAATTTTTTTTTACAAAGGGGACGCGCGGGCGCGCCAAATGAGGCACGGGCGCGCATAACGCCCTGTCCGGGCCTCCGAGAGAGTGCAGGACGCGCGGGCGCGCATGGCCTGCTATTTCTGCACCAAAAATGACTCCAAGAGTGTAATATCATACCCATAAGGACTCTAACATGATCCAACTAATATTTTTCCAATAACGAGGTATTCAAATACATAAAAATGTAGAACAAGCATCGATTCTAAGTTCTACAACTCAAAATGGAATACAAGGGAGTTCGAATACAAGGTATGACTTCTAAAACCAAGTCCACACTCTATCAGTTCCAACTCGATCTAGGCATGCAGCTTCTGACTCGATCCTGCTCACCTGCCGTCAAGCACACATAAAAACAAAACGACAGCCGGATAATACGGTGAGAATATAATTCCCAGTAAAAGAGACAAAACATGCATATCAAATAATATATCGAACGCGATATATGAAACAACCAAACAAGAATTCTAATAGCATGTCAATAACCCAAATCAATTGCATAAAGTGAAATTCATGTCTTTAAAACAAGGATTATCAAGTCTGGATAATCAAAAGGTAAAAGTTCTCTTTTCTCAATTGGGATCCCGAGGACAAAATATCACCAACACACCGACTCTCCCGATCGAGGTGGATGGTGTATATTTTACTCCTCTAGACTCTGGGCACCTATAGAGAGTGTTTCTCAACAATTGATAAAAATCTGCTAACCAATGTCACTCAACTATAGTCCACAAAACGTCTAATTCTTCTGGGCCTCTCTTGCCCGTAAAACCAAGGTAATTGGCTCAATATGAATGTGATGCAATATCAAAATAAGTCAACCAAGTTCATACCAACAAATAACATGCAGTATATGATTTCTTTTGGGCACTTGAATTAATTCAAATTCGAGTTAATCGTCTCATTCATTCAATCGTCGTCTTCTTACCTTTTCAAGTTCGTCGAAAATTCAAATCTAAAAAAGACAATCGAACTCAATCAATATAGAATCAAAACAAGTCGAGTCATCTCAATAAATTCAATACTATACCGTATTTAACTCTTGAATCGGTTCAAAGCTCCCAAGTTTGTCCAAACCCGAACCTTCAACCCAAATCTAAAAATGTTGAACATACGGATTCGATATCAATCTACTAATACAAACAAACCCGAAATTCAAACCGAAACAATACAACCGATAATCCAAAACTCGATTTCGACGGCATAACGGCTATAAACTGTCAAACCAAAAATCATCAACATCATTAAACAATTCTAAACAACTCATATCATCTTCCAATCCATCAAAAACAACCAAATCCAACCAAAATCCAAAGACTCATTTTCGAATTTAAGCTCCAAAAATCATATAAAATCCAAACTTCGTTCTTTTTCCGAACCGACTTCAAATACACGATCTATGCTAGCTCGAGAACAACATACTCCAAGATTATCAAATTCTAACAACCCAACAAAATTCAAAGTTTGTGGATCGTAGCAAAACTTACGTCAGAATGAAGCCCTCGTTGCGGTGATCGTGAATCTCAACTCGAATCTAAAATCTAACGGTTGTATCGGGCGAATCAAACGAAAGAAAAGCTTGAAAATCATTGGCCATGGCTTTTTGGTTCGTACGTGAGGGAGAGGGAAGGAGAGAGGAGAAATGAGTGATGGTGAGAAGTAGATTAGATAATAACAATAATACCCCATAGACTAGTCAACTGTCTTAATTGCAAACCGGTCCGTGAAACTCCAAATCAAATCAATTCCATCTTGGCTCAACTAATTCCCATCAATTAAATTCTAATCATTAGTAAATTCTACTAATCCCAAAATAATTAATTTCAGGGCCTTACAATTCTCCCCCTCTAAGAATCGATTTCTTTCTCAAAATCAAAGCAGTTCCATCTCAGAAATAAGATACAGTTCGAAGACTGCTATAATAATTCTTCTTTCAATTAATTCTGAAATCTCGGTTCTAATCAAACTCCGCTACTTGTATCGTTTCTTCAAATTCGTATCGGCTCAACTACACAACTCATCTGAATCGGTCTCGCTAAAGAGCTGTTGCTATGTTCGGTCAACTTTGAATCGATCGTCTCAACAAAGCTAGCGACTAATCAATTCTCGTCTCAATCTCAAAGAAATTTGCGAATTTGGTAACAAAAGACGTGAAGCACGTCGAGAATACCCGAAGAATATGGAGAAACAAATTGATGGAAACAAGGAGAACTGAAGGAGTAAAAGTCGGTAGGCGAGATCGTCTATCTCCTTTAGAATCTCAAAGGAACCCATGAGTTCATCGAGACAGTTCTCTCCCTTATCATAACCGCCACAGCCTTGAAAAAGAGGAATCTTCTGAATTACTCGGCCTCCCTGAACATAAGTACAAAGGTCTGAATCGGAAACCGAATAATTCGTTCATCCTTCTTCTCTAATCGTCTTCATCATAGACAGGAATCTTCATCCGTCTATCGAACCTCGAATAAAATCTGATCCCAAGTCAAGGAACTCAGAAAATCATCACAATTCAATCGAGATTCTCGTTTCTTCTCATACAACTCATTAACAAAAATTGATATCAAGATAGTCGTCTGATAGCTGTTGTACAGAAACTTCACAAAATATAAGAAATCCATCCAGCTAGTGCCAAAATCAAGCACTACAGCTCCACATATCCTATTAAAGTCTATATCGCTTATTCTTGGTTGTCCGTCGTTCTGAGGGTAATAAACTGAACTCAATTATAATTCAATAACAAAAGTCTCTTAAAGACTGAGTTCAAGGTAAGAGTTAACTCAAAATCTCATTCTGAAAGAACAAACTTGACAGGTCAACTATCTGAAAATTCTTCTGACAACAATCCCAATCATAGTATCGTGTCTGAAATCCATTCTGCACGGAAATACAATAGCAGATTTTTGCAATCGGTCTAATAAAACTCAGAAAACTACTAATTTCCAGACTGATCGATAGCTTTGGACAGGTATTCGTCGAAAAGTACTCTTCTTTTCATTCTGACTATTAACTGTACCATAGACAGTCGGTTCCTTCTCTCTATCACTATCAAATGCGGACAGACTAGGAATTATGAAATCATACTTCGAACCTCATTCTTCATCTGTTCCTATAAAGGTCGATTCCTCAATCCTCTGAATATCTTTCGATCGTCTGAACGAAATAATAATAACTGCAAAGTGTCAATCTCATGATACTCTATCTCAATCAAAATCTTTGTCACAACAAAACAATTACTCACAACTGAGGTATCGTCACTGTCCTGAAACTTAGACTGTGCCCAGTTTCTGACTCTTCTTCAATAAATTCTCCAATTCGAATATGTTTTCTGTGTTATCTCCATCTTCTAAATCAATTCTGGCTCAGTTCGGATAAAAGAATTCTGATAGACTTCCTATCTGTTTCAGACTCTAAATCAGAAGTGCAACACTCGTCGGTCGACGAAGTCAAGGACAGTAGATAAAATAAAAACAGATCCATCGGCTCAAAGAGAATAACAGTAGTAGATAAAATAATAATTGATCATTCTGTTCAAACCTCAATTGCTGCATCGCAATACTTCGGATCATACTGAAATTCACCATTAGATTCTTCATTATATCCATTCTTTTCCTCAATCTCAAAATCAGTTCGACTGTAAAACTCATACTTTGACTTCTCGGTTCAGAAAGGACTTCAAAAAATTTCACTGGAGATAGTGATGTCCGATCTTACAAGCAATAAGATCACTGTCAATTCAATATCATGAATCGGGTGTTGAGTCTTGTACTGCTTCAGCTGCTACTATGAATGAGCTATCACAGACTTCCACTGAATAAGAACACCTCCAGAATCTGGATACGAAGATGCAATGCACTGAAGATCATCATTACAAAGGAAATAAGTAATACTGGAGCTCGAGTCGATCTCTTCTTCATTCCAAACAACTGATCTCATAAGATTCGGTTCAGGTACAATTGCGTTCTCTGGAGTTAGATGAGAAATCGGTTTCTCGACGATAAGAATCCCTCTAAAATCTACTATAGAACTCAAAATCTTCAGTTCTCAGGTACGGACGTCGGATTGGCTTCAATCAAAACAGCTTCGGTCTTGCAATAATCACAGAAATTCCAGCTCTAGAATTAATATGATCGAGGAAAGGACATCTCGATACAATCAAAATTCAGACTTCAATATTATAGCATGCAATGTCTCGGCACTCAATTCTGCAAGACCATTCTCCAATACTCTGTATGATCAGTACTATTCTTCGAACAGAACCAAAAAGATCGATAAGAATTTCTAATTTCATCTAAATACCTCTGGATGATTCAGTTCAAAAGATTTACAATACTGTAGACGAGTTTTACTCCAATCGGTATGACTATACTCCAAGGCAGTCATACTTCGATCCAAGTCCAGTCTTCAATACTTCTTTCTATCAAACTCTCAGCTGATGATGTCTGGTCTCAAGTCATTGCTGAATCTAACCCCATGACTCAGAGATAATCCAGAAATCTCATCCGGATGATAACAACAATCCTCTACCCACTGGTTTATCAACCAATTCAGGCTAGATTCTAGGACATCAGCGGTGAAAAAAAGAATTCCTCCGCAAAATACTGAAATCAGAAGGTCATTCGGCAGATCAACTAACAAAGAATCCTGGAATCGAGAATCTTTACCGGAGGATTTCCATTCGTCTATTGACTCGGATCTGAATCTGTCAACTTCCTGAAACAATCCACAGTAATCCTGTACTGGATAAAGCAGTTAACAGAAAATCAAATCGAAATCTGATAACTGAAGTATGATACTGCTCAGTTTCAATCAAATCAAAATCTCAATCAAATCAGAATCTGAAGTACAATACTGTTCGGTTCCAAATCATCCCATCAATTCAAAGAATTGCGACTACTGATAATCAAAATTCAACAAACCGAGATGCATCAATAAATATCAATAAGATGAAAGATAAGGTGCGTAACCGATCATATCAGAATAAGAAGAGAAACCATATTCTACTATTTCCTGCGGTCATCATCGGTAAAATCTGAGTTTGATCCTTGATAAGAGTACGGCTAGAATCTGGTCGGAGTTAAAGACACAAGGAAATTCCCTTCGGAGATCTTCGATAATATCATGATGACGAACTCTGGCATAGTGTCCGGGCTGATGACAGACCTGACAGCATCTTCTGATCTCCAGGCACTGCTCACTGATTCCATAAACTGTTTTCTCTTCGATTAAAGATGGTCTTTACGTCCCTCTAACTCTGATCAAACGGTGAAAAGGAATCTGTCGAAGAAATTTGGGTGGAAGCGGATTCTAAAATGATCGAACCTTGATTCTCTAATGCTCTCTTCTTCAAGTTCTACCAACTTTTATCGATCCTCTAAGTTGGTACCACACTAACCAAATTCTCCGGTCATCTGTGTAGTTCAGAGAATCATCCAACTGATCGATCTCTTCCATTCAACTTCTGCGTCCACAGCATTCTCGGTACTCTTCAGAATTGGTAATCTAAGCGACTAAAACCTCCTCGGTAGTACTCCCATCGGTGTCAGAGTGACATCTATCGGAGCAGTGGTGGTACGATCTAGATCAATCGAAGGAGATACTGCTGGTTGTCGTCTGCTAAAATTCTTCAGGAGACAATTCTGACATTCAGTATGACAAGGATACCAAATCTCCATCTAAAATTAAGTGTTCCACATCTCTGTTCGATAAGTTCATTCAACTACCATTCACTGAATTTTGGATCTCAATCGGATTCTAATTCACATCGCCAACAATCTCTGATCTGCTAGCTCAAGCAGACGGTGGAACTCGGATCCGAAATTAAAGTGCAGTTCATATTTCAAGTAATTTATGCTTTAAAATTTAAATCACTTAATCATGTAATTCCAAGTAACTCATAAATAATAAAGCATGCTTCCAATCAAATCAAATAATCGTGCTTCGAAAATTAATCGCAACTCATGTAATTCAAGTAATTCTCAATCAATAAAGAATGCTCACACGTATTTAAATAATCATTTAAATAAATCAATCACATGCGAGAATTCAATCCATGCGGACTCGATCTACCCCGCTCACTCTAGTTCAAATCCAAGAATCTTATCGCTCTGATACCACTTAATGTGAGGACCCGGATTCTAATCTTTCAAACATAAATAAATCATGTAATCAAAAGAAATAAAAATAATCAATAAGATATTTAGCGACGCACACCTTACATTCGGCGACGCAAAACCACGTCGCGAAAATTAGATTTTTTTTTTATACAGGGGGGGACGCGCGGGCATGCCAAACGAGATGCGGGCGTGCATAACGCCCTGTCCAGGTCTTAGAGAGAGTGCAGGACGCGCGGGCGCACCTTCCGGACTGCGCAGGCGCGCATGGCCTGCTGTTTCTGCACCAAAAATGACTCCAAGAGTGTAATATCATACCCATAAGGACTCTAACATGATCCAACTAATATTTTTCCAACAACGAGGTATTTAAATACATAAAAATGTAGAACAAGCATCGATTCTAAGTTCTACAACTCAAAATGAAATACAAGGGAGCTCGAATACAAGGTATGACTTCTAAAACCAAGTCCTCACTCTATCGTTTCCAACTCGATCTAGGCATGCAGCTTTTGACACGATCCTGCCCACCTGCCGTCAAGCACACATAAAAACAAAACGACAGCTGGATAATTCGGTGAGAATATAATTCCCAGTAAAAAAGAGACAAAACATGCATATCAAATAATATATCGAACGCGATATATGAAACAACCAAACAAGAATTCTAATAGCATGTCAATAACCCAAATCAATTGCATAAAGTACAATGCATGTCTTTAAAACAAGGATTATCAAGTCTGGACAATCACAAGGTAAAAGTTTTCTTTTCTCAATTGGGATCCCGAGGACAAAATATCAACAACACACCGACTCTCCCGATCAAGGTGGACGGTGTATATTTTACTCCTCTAGACTCTAGGCACCTATAGAGAGTGTTTCTCGACAATTGGTAAAAATCTGCTAACTAATGTCACTCAACTATAGTCCACAGAACGTCTAATTCTTCTGGACCTCTCTTGCCCGTAAAACCTAGTAATTGGCTCAATATGAATGTGATGCAATATTAAAATAAGTCAACCAAGTTCATACCAACAAATAACATGCAGTATGTGATTTCTTTTGGGCACTCGAATTAATTCAAATTCGAGTTAATCGTCTCATTCATTCAATTGTCGTCTTCTTATCTTTTCAAGTTCATCGGGAATTCAAATCTGAAAAAGACAATCGAACTCAATCAATATAGAATCAAAACAAGTCGAGCCATCTCAATAAATTCAATACTATACCGTCTTTAACTCTTGAATCGTTTCAAAGCTCCCAAGTTCGTTCCAAACCCGAACCTTCAACCCAAATCTAAAAATGTTGAACATACGGATTCGATATCAATCTACTAATACAAACAAACCCAAAATTCAAACCGAAACAATACAACCGATAATCCAAAACTCGATTTCGACGGCATAACGGCTATAAACTGTCAAACCAAAAATCATCAACATCATTAAACAATTATAAACAACTCATATCATCTTCCAATCCATCAAAAACAACCAAATCCTACCAAAATCCAAAGACCCATTTTCGAATTTAAGCTCCAAAAATCATATAAAATCCAAACTTCGTTCTTTTTCCGAACCGACTTCAAATACATGATCTATGCTAGCTCGAGTACAACATACTCCAAGATTATCAAATTCTAACAACCCAACAAAATTCAAAGTTCGTGGATCGTAGCAAAACTTACGTCAGAATGAATCCCTCGTTGCGGTGATCGTGAATCTCAACTCGAATCTGAAATCTAACGGTCGGATCGGGCGAATCAAACGAAATAAAAGCTTTAAAATCGTTGGCCATGGCATCTTGGTTCATACGTGAGGGAGAGGGAAGGAGAGAGGAGAAATGAGTGATGGTGAGAAGTAGATTAGATAATAACAATAATACCCCATAGACTAGTTGTAAGGCTCCGAAAATATTAAGTTATTACTTAATGAATTAGAGATTTAAATTCCTAATTTGTAAAATATTAATTGGAGATATTATGGAAATTATAGATTTAATTTCGGAGCTGAAAATATTTAATTTGAGAATTTACGGATAGTAAGATTTAAATTCCGGGATTCTTAAATTAAAAGATTAAAATATTTTAATTGAATATTTATGGAATTTAATAATTAAATTCCGAGTTTCGAGAATGAAAAAAGATTGAATTCGACGGTGAAATCCGAGCATGGATCAATTTGCAAATATTGAGAAGTTCAAGGACTAAACTGCGATAAAGTTCTACTATTCTTAAATTATTTGAGATTGAAATTGAATTAAATCGCTGTTCGGGGATTGATTTGCAAATAGTGGAAACTTGAGGGACCAAAGTGCAATTTTTGTGCAAGAGGCCCTTTATACGTGTAAGTTGATGAGAAATCATTGGAATTCTTCAGATTTATCAGACATAAACCGAGAGGAGAAGTAGAATAGGCTTCCAAGCTATTCTTGATCTTTTAACCGCCGATATCTTTTGATCCGGTTGTCCGATTTCAATTCTGAAAATAGTGCTGCGATCCTTGCGACAAGAGCTTCGATTTGATGTAAGTTTTATCTTCTTTCCAGCATGTTTTGAAGGCTGGAAGTTGGAGAAAATTAGATTTGATTATGAATACGTATTCTTGAGTTATATTCCTTACGATATCGAAGCCGGAATGAAGAATTGACAACATATGCAATTGTTATGATTTTCAGAATATGTTTTGAATGCTTGAACCTTCTGATATGGTGGTTTAAGTTGATATTCTAGTGGTATGTGAAATATTTTAAGTAGACTTGGCGGTTAGAATTGATAGATTTCAGTTTCGGATACCGAATTTGTACTGTTACGACGTCAGTTTATGTTTGATAAATTCTGGAAATATATGCTGCAGGATTTCGAAATTAAGTGATGAAATAATATTGATATGAGTTATATATCAATGTTTAGATGATGTTTGAGTTGTTAGAATTACCGGTTTCGAACTGTTACGTCACCGGTTTGAATTTCGATCAAATTAACAAGCCTTGAGTTGTTGAGCATTGGTTTGAGCTGAATAGTGTTCTTGGTAAGTTAGAATGCTATATTGAATGACTTGATATGAATTTCAGATTGTTCAAGAATATATCGAGTTCGAGTTCGCACCGATTCGAATCAATTGAAGATTGGTCAAGGTTTGAGTTGCTAGCTTTGATATTTCTATCATTTTATCTAGTGAGTTGATACAAGCTTGGTGTGTATTGTCGCTTGAGGATTGGAGCTACTTAGCTATCACGATTGAAAGGTATGATTCGACGATGACCAAAGCAGGGAATGAGTATCGAGATGTGTTTGATCTCTCTATCCCTTAAATCACACAATAGTTTCTATTTTATGTGTTTATATGCTTTACTATGCTTTATGTGAGTTATGTGCTTTGATTGCCTTACTTGAGTTCTTGAGTGATGGCATGTTTGTTAGGCTAGATTATGAGGTCATTGTGTATTGTGTCATCTCGTTGTATTTCTTGCGCCTAACCTTTCTCTCCAATTTGCCTTGATATCGTTGATGAGTAATAAGCATCGATATCGTGTATCAGTGATGAGATTCGAGCATTGATACCTAAAGCCGGGTTTATAACATCAATGAGGAGTTCTAGCATTGATGGTGAGTGATGTGTTTTAGCATCTAAACCGGTGTTGCCTTTGAGACTTATTCCTTCTTAGCCATTTAATTTATTATGCATTTCATAAGGTGTTATTTATGATTTGAAATGCATGATATGGCTACTTGTGATTATTTATATGTTCCGTCTTTCATACTAAGTCTTTAGACTTACCGGTTTTCCGGCTGTTGCTTTGTGTTTGTGTGTGCATTGCAACAGGTGTCTCAGAGCCAAGTTATGGAAGGTCAAGAGCATTGGGAAGAGTTTAGAAGTGGTGTTCCGGGTTGTGTTGTAGCTTGTTATTGGGAACTTACTTTTAAACCATGTTGAATTTTGATGGTATCCAACTTTTGTATTGTATAGTTTTGCATAGTCTAGAGTTGTATAGATTATGTGTTGTCGGATCATGTTGGGAGTAAGTTTATCATGTATGGTGTTGGTTGAATCTTTATATTTCAATGTTAGCACCATTGATATCAGATTTTTGACAATATATAGCAGCAAATCAGTCTGAACCAGCTCAATTGGATTCTGGAATTTTGGAGCAGACATGCCTGCTCGATCGGTTGAATTGCACCGATCGAGCGAGGCCAGTTTAATTTCAACCCGAGAGCTGGGATTTGTTGGCCGCTCGATCGGTCAAGTTTAACCGATCGAGCGAGGCCCTTTTTTATTAAAAAAATTTTTTTTGTTGGTTGTTGCTGCTTATTGTTTTACTTACCATGTTTTATTATGGTATTTTAGTAGTCGAGCCTTGGGGTCCCACATTTTTTGGTATCAGAGCTTTAAGTTGTCTTGAGTCGACATTAGAAGCTGAGTGGGGTAGATTGAGTCGCATGAGTTCATTATGCATGAGTTTAATGCATTGTTTGATTATGTGAATTCGATGCGAGCATGTTTCTACCTTTTGAGAAATTATCTGATTATATGCTAGCATGTGTTATCTTTTTGATGTTGAATGTGATGACATCAAATTACATGCTTATGTGTTGCAAATTACATGCTCATGTGTTTATTGAGTATATTGCTATAATTGATAAACATATAAATAGAAAATGATGTGTGAGGAAAACAAGGGTACGCTCATGAGTTGATGAGGAGCTGTGTGCAATGTGGAAAAAGGAGATGATTCAAACTATAATTAAATTGTATACTCATGTGTTTTATGAGTAGGGAATCGAGCAATACTCAGAAGACTGAGGAGTATGAGGTATTTCTCCTTGTCAAGCAAGCAACGGTATGCTCATGGAGTTTATTGAGTTAAGAAATGCTGGAACTGAGATTATGATTATGATGTATTGATGTTGTTGGTTGTATGGTCTCAGTATAACATGTACATCTCCTTGTTACGCAAGAAATTGTATGCTCTTCAGCTTAAAGAGTAGCGCTGGACTAAATCATGGTTATGTGATAGCTACGGTATATATAGATAATTGATTGTGGTTAATCATGACCATTGTATATCTGCATGAGATTTTGATTGCAGGATTCTGTATGAGATAGATACGAAAAAGCCATGTTAGAACTGGATGTGTTTGGCTAGTGATGTTATGAGGTTGAAAGGACAGAGATGAAATCTATTCTCGAGGGGATTAAGTTATCATTCCCTAAGACCTGCTGTGGCCGAAATTGAGTGAGGTAAGATCTGATATTGTGATGTATATCGATGATTGAATTGATTTTATCAGATAACCTCAAGCAAAACAGAGATAAATCCTCGATATGATAGATTTCAGACTAGTCCAGGAAATTGATCAGATTAGATCAGTGATTGAAATATGGCGATAAGAATTTTTGATATTAGAATTATACGGTTTGATATCGATTTCAGGAATGGGTTATAAGCTTTGTTCTAATGTGGTAAACACTTTGAGATCAAAGCTATAATTGTATATAACCTTTTACTGGTAGATGAATCGATATAGCAGCAATACTATGTATGATTCCTTGATCAAGTAGAGATGATTTGGTGATCCACATGTACCAAATGTACCCAGTAAGAACATTGAGTTTATGATATCTTTTGGGTTGAAGAGTATGCTAATGACATTAGTGTTTTGGGATTAAGAATTCAGTTACAGTTGAGCCTTCCTTCGATTATTTTGCTGATATTTGAGTTTTATCGTAGTCATTTATTCTTGATTCACATGACATTGAATTTGATGATTCTTGCCATTTGATCTCGATTGTTCTCCGAGTAGGAACTTGAGAAGTTATATTCTTGATATTTGAATTTTTAGTTCTGGACCTTGGATTTTATGTTGATCTACTTGTCTTTGTGCAATAATTGAAAATGATTAGAACTCTATTCTAATTGATACGCGTGTGTAGATATCTCATCATAAAGCCACGCTATCAACCCTGATTTGGGGTATTGTATAATATTGCATTATTGATGAATTGGTCACCAGTTATGTTTATTGTTGATTGGCTCGTATTTCTTATTTCTCGAGCTTGAATTGAAGCATTCACCCCTAGTATTGAAATGCAAGTGAGTTGTTTTCACTTCGCAGCAGTTATTTTTCATAATTTACTTGGTTTTGATGATCATGATTTGAGCAATTATCTTCGAGACTATATGATGTTGAATTAGAGAATCATAAATCTGGAAGTGATGGCTCGTAACTGATAGAGATTGCTAGTCAAAGAATACGTTAGACCGGGTATTCTGCTTTGAAGTCCTTTATTACCAAAGGAGAGAAGAAAAATGGGTCGATGAGATTATATTTCGACTATAGCCTATTGAACAGGACTACAGTAAAGTAGAAGTATCTGTTGCAGTGAATAGACGATTTGTTTATCAATGGTATGGTGCTTTTGTCTATTCAAAGATTGTTTGAGTTTAGATATCATCAAGTGAAAATCAGTGAGGTAGTTGTGCATAAGACCTGGTTATGTTGTTGGTGTGATGAATACTTCAGCGATGTTCATGAGTTTAATGAACAGAATCTGTCGAAGATTTATTTGTGAATTTATTGCGTTATTTAGCGATGATATCTTGAGTTAGTTGATGAATGAGCCGAAGTAAACAGAGCAATTGTATGTCAAACTGTCCAAGTATGAATTTTAACTGGATAGAGTTGTAATTCTTGACTTTATTATGTCAAACGACAGGATTGTGATGAATCCTAGCAAGGTTGAGGCATTGAATAACGAAGGTCTTAGCAGAGATTGTTAGAGGGTTCTCATGTAGTGCAAGATTATCACCCAATGAACCCTGACAGATGTGAAACTGACGAGTTGAGTAAATTTGCTAGAAGAGTATTATCCAGACAGATGTAATGTAACCACTGAAGCTTAAATAGAAAAATGTGCGATTTGATCTTATCTTGCTATTGATGTGGTTATATTGATCAAGAGTTATTGTGCTTCTAGCTTGAGTTTTTGTGTTAGATTTGCAACTGAGTAGAGTATTTGCAATCCCATCTGAACCAGTATTGATTATGAGGGTTACAGAAGCACGGAAATCCACTCAGATTATGTGAATCTCGATAGAGAAAATCAGACTTAGACATGAGTTTGAGTATCAGTTGAATATGGATGAAGTTTGGTGTTTGCAACTACAGGTATTATTGTGCACAGTATTTCAAAAGTGAGACAATAAATTCTAAAAGAGGCACATTACAATAAATTTTGTATCCATCCAGGTCAGATTATGAAAGCAAATATGATAGAATTTGTGTTCCGATACCTAAACTGTCAGTACTGAAAGCAAAACGAAAGCGACCAAGTGGTCTATTGTACAGTTTAGCGTGTTAAGAATAAGAATAGGATCAAAACACGATGAAATGTGTCACGAAACTACCAAAATCCTAGAGAGGATATGATGCAATAAGGTAGTTTATGACAGATTGAATAAATCTGATAGAGTATTCCTTATCAGATGCTATTCCGACACGACCATCTGATCACTTTGTATGATAGAGCTGTTGTGAAAGTGCATGTTGTGCCGACGTTTGCTATCTCTAAGTGAGATCCTCAATTTATTTCGTATACTTGGCACAGTTTGAAAGAAGCTTTGGGTACTCGTTTGCTTGAGAGTACAATGTAACATCCTCAGATTGATTAGCAATTAAGATAATTGATCTAGATTCGAGAGGATGTATAGACTGGCTCTATGTATATTCTCGCAGCATTGATGACGAGTTATAGCATCGATGATGAGTTATATCATTGATACCGTGATTCCGAGATATGACATCCATGATGAGTTATAGCATTGATGTCAGGATGCCGAGTGTTAGCATCTACATGAGCTCAGCGAGAGAATTTGAGGTTCAAGATTACTCTTGTTTGGTAAGCTTATTTACCATTTATAGATTACTACAGGAACGCTCATAAGCAATCATGATAGTGATTTTGTTGTAGCGTTCTGAGGTAGAAAGTAAAGGTCTTTCCGGTGGTGGAATGTTTTGTTCTGTTGCTTCAGCAGTAGGAGATGCATAGTTTCCTTATCCGAGACGATATTTAAGCAGCATAAATGATTGAACCAGAATGATCATGAGAAATGTCGGATACGATTTAATTAATTCAGTCTAGAATGAAGCAGAGCAAGACAGAGTATAAGTATGAGTTAAATACTTTCTATGTATTTTATCCAAGTGAGATATAACTGGATGATATTTTAAGCTAGGTTTTGTGCAGATATATATATATATATACAGTGTTGAGAAAGCTATCTGAGAATTAGAGCAGGATATGAGATAGATGTATCCGAAACTCGTTTTTAAAGGTGAAACTGTTTCAGTATTCATTCAACCTTCGATATTGAGATTCTGATGCGATATCCTGAGCTAGGTCACTGAAGAGAGGTTGTTACTTCAGTAATTTATTCAGCCTATATCTGTTACAGGATGATTGCAAGCGATTTCGAGGACGAAATCATGTCTTAGAGGGGGAGAATTGTAAGGCCCCGAAAATATTAAGTTATTACTTACGGAATTAGAGATTTAAATTCCTAATTTGTAAAATATTAATTAAAGATATTATGGAAATTATAGATTTAATTTCGGAGCTGAAAATATTTAATTTGAGAATTTACGGATAGTGAGATTTAAATTCCGGGATTCTTAAATTAAAAGATTAAAATATTTGAATTGAATATTTATGGAATTTAAGAATTAAATTCCGAGTTTCGAGAATGAAAAATGATTGAATTCGACGGTGAAATCCGAGCATGGATCAATTTGCAAATATTGAGAAGTTCAAGGACTAAACTGCGATAAAGTCTGAAATTATTTCATTTTGATCTGAGATTATTTAATTTAAGAATATTTAGAGTTTTGAATGAAATTCTACTATTCTTAAATTATTTAAAATTAAAATTGAATTAAATCGCTTGTGTGGGGACTGATTTGCAAATAGTGGAAACTTGAGGGACCAAAGTGCAATTTTTGTGCAAGTGGCCCTTTATACGTGTAAGTTGATGAGAAATCATAGGAATTCTTCAGATTTATCAGACATAAACCGAGAGGATAAGAATAATAGGCTTCCAAGCTATTCTTGATCTTTTAACTGCCGATATCTTTTGATCCGGTAGTCCAATTTCAATTCTGAAAATAGTGCTGCGATCCTTGCGACAAGAGATTAGATTTGATGTAAGTTTTATCTTCTTTCCAGCATGTTTTGAAGGCTGGAAGTTGGAGAAAATCATATTTGATTATGAATATGTATTCTTGAGTTATATTCCTTATGATATCGAAGCTGGAATGAAGAATTGACAACATATGAAATTTTTATGATTTTTAGAATATGTTTTGAATACTTGAACCTTCTGATATGGTGGTTTAAGTTGATATTCTGGTGGTATGTGAAATATTTGAAGTAGACTTGGTGGTTAGAATTGATAGATTTCAGTTTCGGGTACCGAATTTGTACTGTTACGACGTCAGTTTATGTTTGATAAATTCGGGAAATATATGCTGCTGGATTTCGAAATTAAGTGATGAAATAATATTGATATGAGTTATATATCAATGTTTAGATGATGTTTGAGTTGTTAGAATTACCGGTTTCGAACCGTTACGTCACCGGTTTGAATTTCGATCAAATTAGCAAGCCTTGAGTTGTTGAGCATTGGTTTGAGCTGAATAGTGTTCTTGGTAAGTTAGAATGCTATATTTAATGACTTGATATGAATTTCAGATTGTTCAAGAATATATCGAGTTCGAGTTCGCACCGATTCGAATCAATTGAAGATTGGTCAAGGTTTGAGTTGCTAGCTTTGATATTTCTATCATTCTATCTAGTGAGTTGATACAAGCTTGGTGTGTATTGTAGCTTGAGGATTGGAGCTACTTAGCTATCACGATTGGAAGGTATGATTCGATGATGACCAAAGCAGGGAATGAGTATCGAGATGTGTTTGATCTCACGATCCCTTAAATCACACAATAGTTTCTATTTTATGTGTTTATGTGCTTTACTATGCTTTATGTGAGTTATGTGCTTTGATTGCCTTACTTGAGTTCTTGAGTGATGGCATGTTTGTTAGGCTATATTATGAGGTGATTGTGTATTGTGTCATCTCGTTGTATTTCTTGCGCCTAACCTTTCTCTCCGATTTGCCTTGATATCGTTGATGAGTAATAAGCATCGATATCGTGTATCAGTGATGAGATTCGAGCATTGATACCTAAAGCCGGGTTTATAACATCAATGAGGAGTTCTAGCATTGATGGTGAGTGATGTGTTTTAGCATTTAACCGGTGTTGCCTTTGAGACTTATTCCTTCTTAGCCATTTAATTTATTATGCATTTCATAAGGTGTTATTTATGATTTGAAATGCATGCTATGGCTACTTGTGATTATTTATATGTTCCGTCTTTCATACTAAGTCTTTAGACTTACCGGTTTTCCGGCTGTTGCTTTGTGTTTGTGTGTGCATTGCAACAGTATCTCAGGGCCAAGTTATGGAAGGCCAAGAGCATTGGGAAGAGTTTAGAAGTGGTGTTCCAGGTTGTGTTGTAGCTTGTTATTGGGAACTTACTTTTAAACCATGTTGAATTTTGATGGTATCCAACTTTTGTATTGTATAGTTTTGCATAGTCTAGAGTTGTATAGATTATGTGTTGTTGGATCATGTTGGGAGTAAGTTTATCATGTATGGTGTTGGTTGAATCTTTATATTTCAATGTTAGCACCATTGATATCAGATTTTTGACAATATATAGCAGCAAATCAGTTTGAACCAGCTTAATTGGATTCTGGAATTTTGGAGCAGACATGCCCGCTCGATCGGTTGAATTGCACCGATCGAGCGAGGCCAGTTTTACTTCAACCCGAGAGCTGGGATTTGTTGGTCGCTCGATCGGTCAAGTTTAACCGATCGAGCGAGGCCCTTTTTTATTAAAAAAAAAAATTTTGTTGGTTGTTGCTGCTTATTGTTTTACTTACCATGTTTTATTATGGTATTTTAGTAGTCGAGCCTCGGGGTCCCACATTGTTTGGTATCAGAGATTTAAGTTGTCTTGAGTCGACATTAGAAGCTGAGTGGGGTAGATTGAGTCGCATGAGTTCATTATGCATGAGTTTAATGCATTGTTTGATTATGTGAATTCGATGCAAGCATGTTTCTACCTTTTGAGAAATTATCTGATTATATGCTAGCATGTGTTATCTTTTTGATGTTGAATGTGATTACATCAAATTACATGCTTATGTGTTGCAAATTACATGCTCATGTGATTATTGAGTATATTGCTATAATTGATAAACATATAAATAGAAAATGATGTATGAGGAAAACAAGGGTACGCTCATGAGTTGATGAGGAGCTGTGTGCAATATGGAAAAAGGAGATGATTCAAACTATAATTAAATTGTATACTCATGTGTTTTATGAGTAGGGAATCGAGCAATACTCAGAAAACTGAGGATTATGAGGTATTTCTCCTTGTCAAGCAAGCAACGGTATGCTCATGGAGTTTATTGAGTTAAGAAATACTGGAACTGAGATTATGATTATGATGTATTGATGTTGTTGGTTGTATGGTCTCAGTATAACATGTACATCTCCTTGTTACGCAAGAAATTGTATGCTCTTCAGCTTAAAGAGTAGCGCTGGACTAAATCATGGATATGTGAAAGCTACGATATATATAGATAATTGATTGTGGTTAATCATGACCATTGTATATCTGCATGAGATTTTGATTGCAGGATTTTGTATGAGATAGATACGAAAAAGCCATGTTAGAACTGGATGTGTTTGGCTAGTGATGTTATGAGGTTGAAAGGACATAGATGAAATCTATTCTCGAGGGGATTAAGTTATCATTCCCTAAGACCTGTTGTGGCCGGAATTGAGTGAGGTAAGATCTGATATTGTGATGTATATCGATGATTGAATTGATTTTATCAGATAACCTCAAGCAAAACAGAGATAAATCCTCGATATGATAGATTTCAGACTAATCCAGGAAATTGATCAGATTAGATCAGTGATTGAAATATGGCGATAAGAATTCTTGAGATTAGAATTATATGGTTTGATATCGATTTCAGGAATGGGTTATAAGTTTTGTTCTAGTGTGGTAAACACTTTGAGATCAAAGCTATAATTGTATATAACCTTTTACTGGTAGATGAATCGATATAGCAGCAATACTATGTATGATTCCTTGATCAAGTAGAGATGATTTGGTGATCCACATGTACCAAATGTACCCAGTAAGAACATTGAGTTTATGATATCTTTTGGGTTGAAGAGTATGCTAATGACATTAGTGTTTTGGGATTCAGAATTCAGTTACAGTTGAGCCTTCCTTCGATTATTTTGTTGATATTTGAGTTTTATCGTAGTCATGTATTCTTGATTCACATGACATTGAATTTGATTATTCTTGCCATTTGATCTCGATTGTTCTCCGAGTAGGAACTTGAGAAGTTATATTCTTGATATTTGAATTTTTAGTTCTGGACCTTGGATTTTATGGTGATCTACTTGTCTTTGTGCAATAATTGAAAATGATTAGAACTCTGTTCTAATTGATACGCGTGTGTAGATATCTCATCATAAAGCCACGCTATCAACCCTGATTTGGGGTATTGTATAATATTGCATTATTGATGAATTGGTCACCAGTTATGTTTATTGTTGATTGGCTCGTATTTCTTATTTCTCGAGCTTGAATTAAAGCATTCACCCCTAGTATTGAAATGAAAGTGAGTTGTTTTCACTTCGCAGCGGTTATTTTTCAGAATTTACTTGGTTTTGATGATCATGATTTGAGCAATTATATTCGAGACTATATGATGTTGAATTAGAGAATCATAGTTCTGGAAGTGATGGCTCGTAACTGATAGAGATTGCTAGTCAAAGAATACGTTAGACCGGGTATTCTGCTTTGAAGTCCTTTATTACCAAAGGAGAGAAGAAAAATGGGTCGATGAGATTATATTTTGACTATATCCTATTGAACAGGACTACAGTATAGTAGAAGTATCTGTTGCAGTGAATAGACGATTTGTTTATCAATGGTATGGTGCTTTTGTCTATTCAAAGATTGTTTGAGTTTAGATATCATCAAGTGAAAATCAGTGAGGTAGTTGTGCCTAAGACCTGGTTATGTTGTTGGTGTGATGAATACTTCAGCCATGTTCATGAGTTTAATGAACAGAATCTGTCGGAGATTTATTGGTGAATTTATTGCGTTATTAAGAGATGATATCTTGAGTTAGTTGATGAATGAGCCGAAGTAAACAGAGCAATTGTATGTCAAACTGTCCAGGTGTGAATTTTAACTGGATAGAGTTGTAATTCTTGACTTTATTATGTCAAACAACAGGATTGTGATGAATCCTAGCAAGGTTGAGACATTGAATAACGAAGGTCTTAGCAGAGATTGTTAGAGGGTTCTCATGTAGTGCAAGATTATCACCCAATGAACCCTGATAGATGTGAAACTGAAGAGTTGAGTAAATTTGCTGGAAGAGTATTATCCAGATAGATGTAATGTAACCACTGAAGCTTAAATAGAAAAATGTGCGATTTGATCTTATCTGCTATTGATGTGGTTATATTGATCAAGAGTTATTGTGCTTCTAGCTTGAGTTTTTGTGTTAGATTTGCAACTGAGTAGAGTATTTGCAATCCCATCTGAACCAGTATTGATTATGAGGGTTACAGAAGCACGGAAATCCACTCAGATTATGTGAATCTCGATAGAGAAAATCAGACTTAGACATGAGTTTGAGTATCAGTTGAATATAGATGAAGTTTGGTGTTTGCAACTACAGGTATTATTGTGCACAGTATTTCAGAAATAAGACAATAAATTCTGAAAGAGGCACATTACAATAAATTTTGTATCCATCCAGGTCAGATTATGAAAGCAAATATGATAGAATTTGTGTTCTGATACCTAAATTGTCAGTAATGAAAGCAAAACGAAAGCGACCAAGTGGTCTATTGTACAGTTTAGCATGTTCATAATAAGAATGGGATCAAAACACGATGAAATGTGTCACGAAACTACCGAAATCCTAGAGAGGATATGATGCAATAAGGTAGTTTATGACAGATTGAATAAATCTGATAGAGTATTCCTTATCAGATTCTATTCCGACATGACCATCTGATCACTTTGTATGACAGAGCTGTTGTGAAAGTGCATGTTGTGCCGACGTTTGCTATCTCTAACTGAGATCCTCGATTTATTTCGTATACTTGGCACAGTTTGAAAGAAGCTTTGGGTACTCGTTTGCTTGAGAGTACAATGTAACATCCTCAGATTGATTAGCAATTAAGATAATTGATCTAGATTCGAGAGGATGTATAGACTGGCTCTATGTATATTCTCACAGCATTGATGACGAGTTATAGCATCGATGATGAGTATCGATGATGAGTTATATCATTGATACCGTGATTCCGAGATATGACATCCATGATGAGTTATAGCATTGATGTCAGGATGCCGAGTGTTAGCATCTACATGAGCTCAGCGAGAGAATTTGAGGTTCAAGATTACTCTTGTTTGGTAAGCTTATTTACCATTTATAGATTACTACAGGAACGCTCATAAGCAATCATGATAGTGATTTTGTTGTAGCGTTCTGAAGTAGAAAGTAAAGGTCTTTCCGGTGGTGGAATGATTTGTTCTGTTGCTTCAGCAGTAGGAGATGCATAGTTTCCTTATATGAGACGAGATTTAAGTAGCATAAATGATTGAACCAGAATGATCATGAGAAATTTCGAATACGATTCAATTAATTCAGTCTAGAATGAAGCAGAGCAAGACAGAGTATAAGTATGAGTTAAATACTTTCTATGTATTTTATCCAAGTGAGATATAACTGGATGATATTTTAAGCTAGGTTTTGTGTAGTAGTATATATATATATACAGTGTTGAGATAGATATCTGAGAATTAGAGCAGGATATGAGATAGATGTATCCGGAACTCGTTTTTAAAGGTGAAACTATTTCAGTATTCATTCAACCTTCGATATTGAGATTGAGATGCGATATCCTGAGCTAGGTCACTGAAGAGAGGTTGTTACTTCAGTAATTTATTCAGCCTATATCTGTTACAGGATGATTGCAAGCGATTTCAAGGACGAAATCATGTCTTAGAGGGGGAGAATTGTAAGACCCCGAAAATATGAAGTTATTACTTACGAGATTAGAGATTTAAATTCCTAATTTGTAAAATATTAATTGGAGATATTATGAAAATTATAGATTTAATATCGGAGCTGAAAATATTTAATTTGAAAATTTACGGATAGTGAGATTTAAATTCCGGGATTCTTAAATTAAAAGATTAAAATATTTGAATTGAATATTTATGGAATTTAAGAATTAAATTCCGAGTTTCGAGAATGAAAAAGGATTGAATTCGACGGTGAAATCCGAGCATGGATCAATTTGCAAATATTGAGAAGTTCAAGGACTAAACTGCGATAAATTTTGAAATTATTTCATTTTGATATGAGATTATTTAATTTAAGAATATTTATATTTTTGAATGAAATTCTACTTGTAACGCCTCACTGTATCAAGACGGGTCTTTTCAGCGTGCTTATGTCCTCACTCACACGCACCCTGAGAAACATCCCAGGGGTCACCCATCCTATAATTGCCCTGAGAAACATCCCAGGGGTCACCCATCCTATAATTGCCCCAAGTCAAGCACGCTTAACTTTGGAGTTTTTATGTGATGAGCTTCCGAAAAGACGATGCATCTTTTTGATATGAGCAGTACATATGAAATCTTTTAAACTCTCCTCAACTATGTAGTCCCATACCTACATAGTCTCAGAATTCCCTCTCATTCCGGCACAAGATCGGTTCATTCATGTCTCCCTCCGCCTAGAAGCCTACCAGGAGCCGCTCATTGTCCGTGCAACCTCTTGGTACCGGCGATCACTCCCTGCCTCTTCAGCCCCGGGCGTCACATGCCCACCAGCTTCCGCTTGGTTCGTCCCCGAACCATACCGTACTAAGAGAGGTCGGCTTTGATACCATTTGTAACGCCTCACTGTATCAAGATGGGTCTTTTCAGCGTACTTATGTCCTCACTCACACGCACCCTGAGAAACTTCCCAGGGGGTCACCCATCCTATAATTGCCCCAAGTCAAGCACGCTTAAATTTAGAGTTCTTATGTGATGAGCTCACGAAAAAAAGATGCACGACCCTAAGGACCCTAACTCAGCCCTCAACCAATGTGGTCAGCCCCTCAAACAGCCTTAGATCATAATATATGAAGAAACATGGTTTATGCACCTAAAAACGTGAACCATGCATGATCATGTGAAGAATTTCATTCAAAACCACAAACGCATACATAATCTGATCATTCATGTTTAAAAAGAACTGTGTAATATGATTTAAATGGTGTTCAAGAATGGATTCGAAACGTGCCTTGATGAATTTTTGCAAGAAACGACGTCTAAATCGCGCGTACGACTTTCCTGTACGAACGAATCTTCAAACTAATTTAAAAACATTGAAGAATCGGCTATAGAGGCTAGTGATTCTGCTGTAAAAAAAACGTGGGAGAGGAGAAGGAAGAAGGTGGAGGTGGCTAGGTAGGAAGAAACGTGAATAGAGTAGGGTTTTAGGAGATAATTTAACATAATATAACTAATAATTAATTAGGATAAATATATACTCTAAACATATAGAATTTTAAAACTCTTAAATACAATATAAATCTGATATTTAACCTTAAATCCCGAAATTATAATTAATGGGATTTTTAAAGCTTAATAAAAGTCATTAAAATAACTTATTTTTGGTAAAAACTAGCACATAAATAAATATATATCTAAATACCATAATTGTCTTCAAATTATACCTTAAAATAATATTTTAAGGCTCCTAAAAATCTCATAAAATATTTTGGGTGAAAACAAACATCTCGTCCGTCCACGGTCCCGCCTACGCGATCATAAAATAAATTTTCTCAAATAAATTCATAAATCACATCATACCGATTTAAATGCCGAAAAAATATTTAAAACATGTCAATAAATCACATAATTCACATAATAACTCATAAAACAATTTAACACATTTTCACTTTATTTTAAAATTATTAAAATCCTCTAGTTATGCATGCGAATTTACGTGACGAATTTATGGGTTTAAGTTAAGTGGTCAGCAGCTCAAACAAGTCCTTGAAAAATTAAAAGGTCCGTAAATATATATTTAATTCATGCATGCATTTTTATTAGATATATAAGTATGATTTTTAAGAAAATAA
The DNA here is from genome assembly GCF_033568475.1 of Henckelia pumila. Lineage (NCBI taxonomy): Eukaryota > Viridiplantae > Streptophyta > Magnoliopsida > Lamiales > Gesneriaceae > Henckelia > Henckelia pumila. Next base: position 72,292,138 of record NC_133123.1, read on the forward strand.
ATAAAATATATATTTATGGACAAATTTTCATGAAATAAAGAAATAAATGAGATTTTTTTAAGTTCATGCATCATGTAAGAATTTTTATGATAAGTTTAAATGTATGTTAAGAAAAATATATTTTTATGGAAGTTGAAGTGAAGGTGGAAAGTGATGTGGTTGGAGGCCGGGATACCTTGGCCCGGTGACCTTCCTAATGATGTATAAGTATGATGAGCTTATGGATCCAGCTGAGAGGGCTGGTGAAGTGGCAGCACAGAGGTGGAAACCCCACCACCGCGTACGTTGGTTTATAGATTGATCAATCGCTCAGTATGATGCCACCGACATGGATACGACCTGTTGAGAACTAAGAAATCATGATATGTTATTTTTACGAAAATTATAAAGTATGATGAATTATGTTATAGCATGATGATTTAGAAGTATGATTATTTATTTATGTTTATATGCATATAATTTTAAGATCATGCACGTATAATTATTATTCACGTATTTTATATGATGTGTGCTTGTGTGTGGTTTCATTTTGTTATGTAAGGATAGAACGTGCTGAGCCTCTAGGCTCACTAGATTTAAATGGTGCAGGTGAGCAAAATGTCAATAAGGATAATGTGTTCCCGACTGGCGGCGAGGGCGTATGAGTATCCAGGCAGCTAGAACCCGTGACCATTGCTCTAAGATGAATTTTATGTTGAGACTAGACGTTTATTTCCGCATATGTTTTATTATTATAGATTTTCAGTATATGCATGGAATTTAGGAATTTTATTATGGAATATTTATAAATGATTATTTAGTAATTAATTTTAAGTATTTAATTGAATGTGTGTACTTTTATTGTATTTATTGTGTTTATGTATTTTAAATTAAGTAAAGTTATTTTTAAGTATGATATATATATGTATGGGCATATATATATTTATATTCATTATTTTATTATCAGAGAGTTTTGTTTTAAAAAAAAATCAGTAGGAGTTCTAGGACGTTTCACTACTATTTTTAAATTATTTAGGATTAAAATTGAATTAAATCGCTTGTCCGGGGACTGATTTGCAAATAGTGGAAACTTGAGGGACCAAAGTGCAATTTTTGTGCAAGTGGCCCTTTATACGTGTAAGTTGATGAGAAATCATTGGAATTCTTCAGATTTATCAGACATAAACCGAGAGAATAAGAAGAATAGGCTTCCAAGCTATTCTTGATCTTTTAACCGTCGATATCTTTTGATCCGGTAGTCCGATTTCAATTATGAAAATAGTGTTGCGATCCTTGCGACAAGAGCTTAGATTTGATGTAAGTTTTATCTTCTTTCCAGCATGTTTTGAAGGCTGGAAGTTGGAGAAAATCAGATTTGATTATGAATATCTATTCTTGAGTTATATTCCTTACGATATCGAAGCCGGAATGAAGAATTGACAACATATGCAATTGTTATGATTTTCAAAATATGTTTTGAATACTTGAACCTTCTGATATGGTGATTTAAGTTGATATTCTGGTGGTATGTGAAATATTTGAAGTAGACTTGGTGGTTAGAATTGATAGATTTCAGTTTCGGGTACCGAATTTGTACTGTTACGACGTCAGTTTATGTTTGATAAATTCTGGAAATATATGCTGCTGGATTTCGAAATTAAGTGATGAAATAATATTGATATGAGTTATATATCAATGTTTAGATGATGTTTGAGTTGTTAGAATTACCGGTTTCGAACCGTTACGTCACCGGTTTGAATTTCGATCAAATTAGCAAGCCTTGAGTTGTTGAGCATTGGTTTGAGCTGAATAGTGTTCTTGGTAAGTTAGAATGCTATATTGAATGACTTGATATGAATTTCAGATTGTTCAAGAATATATCGAGTTCGAGTTCGCACCGATTCGAATCAATTGAAGATTGGTCAAGGTTTGAGTTGCTAGCTTTGATATTTCTATCATTCTATCTAGTGAGTTGATACAAGCTTGGTGTGTATTGTAGCTTGAGTATTGGAGCTACTTAGCTATCACGATTGGAAGGTATGATTCGACGATGACCAAAGAAGGGAATGAGTATCGAGATGTGTTTGATCTCTCGATCCCTTAAATCACACAATAGTTTCTATTTTATGTGTTTATGTGCTTTACTATGCTTTATGTGAGTTATGCGCTTTGATTGCCTTACTTGAGTTCTTGAGTGATGGCATGTTTGTTAGGCTATATTATGAGGTGATTGTGTATTGTGTCATCTCGTTGTATTTCTTGCGCCTAACCTTTCTCTCCGATTTGCCTTGATATCGTTGATGAGTAATAAGCATCGATATCGTGTATCAGTGATGAGATTCAAGTATTGATACCTAAAGCCGGGTTTATAACATCAATGAGGAGTTCTAGCATTGATGGTGAGTGATGTGTTTTAGCATCTAAACCGGTGTTGCCTTTGAGCCTTATTCTTTCTTAGCCATATAATTTATTATGCATTTCATAAGGTGTTATTTATGATTTGAAATGCATGCTATGGCTACTTGTGATTATTTATATGTTCCGTCTTTCATACTAAGTCTTTAGACTTACCGGTTTTCCGGCTGTTGCTTTGTGTTTGTGTGTGCATTGCAACAGGTGTCTCAGGGACAAGTTATGGAAGGCCAAGAACATTGGGAAGAGTTTAGAAGTGGTGTTCCGGGTTGTGTTGTAGCTTGTTATTGGGAACTTACTTTTAAACCATGTTAAATTTTGATGGTATCCAACTTTTGTATTGTATAGTTTTGCATAGTCTAGAGTTGTATAGATTATGTGTTGTTGGATCATGTTGGGAGTAAGTTTATCATGTATGGTGTTGGTTGAATCTTTATATTTCAATGTTAGCACCATTGATATAAGATTTTTGACAATATATAGCAGCAAAGCAGTCTGAACCAGCTCAATTGGATTCTGGAATTTTGGAGCAGACATGCCCGCTCGATCGGTTGAATTGTACCGATCGAGCGAGGCCAGTTTTGCTTCAACCCGAGAGCTGGGATTTGTTGGCCGCTCGATCGGTCAAGTTTAACCGATCGAATGAGGCCCTTTTTATTAAAAAAAAAAATTTTGTTGGTTGTTGCTGCTTATTGTTTTACTTACCATGTTTTATTATGGTATTTTAGTAGTCGAGCCTCGGGGTCCCACACTAGTCAACTGTCTTAATTGCAAACCGGTCCCTGATACTCCAAATCAAATCAATTCCATCTCGGCTCAACTAATTTCCATCAATTAAATTCTAATAATTAATAAATTCCACTAATCCCAAAATAATTAATTTCAGGGTCTTACAAAATCTAACATCTGATCATGTCTGAGAATCACTCTGTAGGAAAATACAAGGCAGATTCATCAATCGGTCAATCATAAGAGATAGTACCTTAAACTCAGAATGCTCAGTAGTTTCATGACGAATCCATCGAAACAAAATCTCCAACTCATTCTGAACCAGAATAAACTGTACTACAGACCTTCTGGTCGTAGCTTCTCTGATATCAACTGCAAACGGTTCATAATATCAAAAAAAAAAAACATACCTCTAACATTGTTCTTCATTTGCTTAACCATAACTGACTCTGCAATCATCGTATACCTTTCGATCATCTAAAAGAATACTGGAAACATTACAATGTTTCAATCTCAAGATATGTTGATAGAACTCCTATCTGCTTTGAACTCTAAACCGGAAGTGCCGTATACATTAATCAGGGAGAAAACCTATAGTAGATAAAATAAACATAGATATTTCGGCTCAGAGAATCCGCTGCTGCATACAATCTCTCCGGTTAAAAAGGATTTCCTTTCGGAAATTTCTTAGTACCTTTAATCATCTTCTCATTCTCATAATCAGTCTGTACGGCAAAACCAATACTGCAGCTTCCAAGATCAGGAAATGTTATAGAAATCTCCTCAAATAAAAAAAAATAAATACCAGATCTTCTAATCAATAAGATCGCTACGAGCTCAAAATCCAGAATCAGACATTGAGTCTCGAGCGTCTTCAGCTGTTACAATGCTCAAGCAAACCAGTGACTCCTCTGTTCAAGAAATACCTCAAATCTCAATAAGAAGAAGTGCAAGCACTGTAAAGTCATCAATACAGAAGAAATAAAAGAAATAAAGAATTGCTGATCAATCTATTCTTCAATCAACAAGAACTGGTCTCATAAGATTAATTCCAGACAGAAGAACATATTCTGCTGAGTAATCGGCTTTACAACCGATAAGAATCCATCGATGAGTCTGCGATAGAACTTGCTAATCCAAGAATCTTCAAATTATAGGTAAGGACGTCGCTCTAGATCAGTTCATATCGGCTCTGATCTTAAGGTGATCAACAGGACTTCCACCTCCAGATAAAATGGTCGAGAAAGGACAACTCAATCCAATCAGAATTCAGACGCCGATAGAGAAAGCATAACATTGCTTGGCATGCAAATCCTCAAAAAACTCTCAAGAATCTAAAAGATTAGTACGACTCTTCGAATGGATAAGAATTTCATCGACAAGAATAGTCACGAATCTAACTAAGTATCTCTGAAAATCAAAGCAGCTGCTCGCTTTCTTCTAATCAGCTTACACAGCCAATAGCATTCTCAGTACTCCTCAGCTTAGGCGGTTTAAAACAACTGAAATCTCATCAATAATGCTTCCACCAGTTTTGGACAGATATCCCTCTTATCAGTCGCAATATCACTCTATCCTGTCTGGATTCTATGCAGTTCGATTTTTGTTCAATATACAAAAAGAACATATATCTCATATTCAAGAGAGTTAGGACACAATTACCTCAATCTTCCAACATTCGGTGTCCAATTACCTCTGTTCTACTTACTCAAAAAAAATCCTCCCAAGAACTCGGATCCAATCAAAAATCCAAACAGTTCATATCTCAAGTAATTCATGCTTTACAATTTAAATAACATATTCATGTAATTCAAATAATTCTCAATCAATAAAGCATGCTCGCATGGTATTTAATAACTCAATTAAATAACTCAAACACATGCGAGAAATCAATTCATGCGGACTCGATCTACCCCGCTCACTTCTAAATTCAGTCCAAGATCTTATCTCTCTGATACCACTTAATGTGAGACATCAGTTCTAAACAACTAATCTCAGATCAAACAATAAATAAGCCAAGAGAAAAACATGCTCTAAATTTTATTTTATTTTTTAAATGCCTCGCGCGCGTGCAGGCTTCGCCTCCAGCAACAATGCTGAAGGCTCGCACCCGCACGAGATACCAATCTCGCCCGCGCGCGGGCTAACAAACCAGAGCTCCTGGGATTGATTCTCGCGCTCGCGCGAGGTACAATCTCGCGCGCGCGTGGGAAGCAGGGGCAGAAATGCTCATGCATTTGAAAAGTTCCCGATCTCGCTTTCGACATGCATTCAATCCATAAACAATACGGGGTGTGGAAAAATACATACAATATCAAATATCAATACTAAAGCATGCTTTCATAATATACCTAAGATCAACATAAATTTTCGATCGATAGAAGTTCTAAACATGCTTCGTTCCAAGTTATACAACTCCGAAATACAAACGAGTTCGAATACACTCTAAGTTTGATTACATATTCGACTTCTATAATAACAAGGCCTCACTCTATTAACTCAACCATCTAGCCATGCGATCTCTATCACCGTCCCGTCCCACATGTTGCCAAGCACACATACAAATACAAGACAACAGCCGGAAAATCCGGTGAGAATAACATTCCCAGTAAAAGAGACAAACATGCTATATCATTCAATACATCAACTTCAAGTACTTGATGTAAAACATCTTTCACATAATCAAAAGAAAGTGAAATGAATGCATGACTTCAAAATCTCTAGATTATCAACTCTGATAATCAAAATGTAACTCGTCTCTTCTTTCTTCGATTGGGATCCCAAGGATAAAGTATCACAACAATCACACCGAACTCTTCTTTCGAGGTGGATAATGTATACTTCAATCCTCTAGACTTCGGAGCATTATAGAGAGATCAATCAGCAATTGTAGTAAATCGCCTACAAAGTCACTCAACTATAATCCCCAGAACGTCTAATTCAAAATGAAAACAATCATTTGGCTCAATATGAATGCATATGAATTCTAATACATTCAATCAAAAACTCAAATAGTTCACGTAAACATGCAAGTATGTGATTTCTCCGGAACACTCGAATCAAGTCGGATTCGAGTTATTCGTTCCATTCAAGTCTAAGTCTTCTTATACCTTATTCGCTTCAAAGGTACTCCAAATTTGTAATTAAATAACAAAGAATAATTCAAACTCTATTCAAAATTCAATCGAACAAAACTAGGTAAAACTCATTACCAACTCGATCAATCCTTCTTTGATTCGAAATCTGCTAACTTCGGGTTCAACAATCTCCAAACCAATCTGTACGGAGATGTAATCGAATCAATAACGACATTCAAAGTCAAACGAAACACGGTTCAATCAATTCAATTCAAACTATATCTCAAAACTCAAACCGGTGGCATAACGGCTATAAATCAACTAACCAAAAACCACAGACAGCAGAATGTCGATTCAATAACTCATAATTATCTCAATAACAACAAATACAACTCAACAATCAAAACTCAAAATCCTCATTTTCGAAAATATGCTTCCAAAAATCATAACAATTTCGAATGACGCTCTATCTCAAAATCGACTGAGAATAAACGATAAGAACTCGGTCAAGAACAACATAACCGAACCTCAATCGATTCTAACAACATCCAAAAAATAGAAAGTGTCCGATCGAAGAAAAACTTACGATAGAACGAAGCTCTCGCAGCCGTGATCGCTAATCTGCCTTCAGAAATAATTTCTAACAGACGGATTGAGCTCGGACTAAAATCTGAAAGCTTGAAAGTGAAAAGGGGCGCCTTCAATGGTGGGAGACGGCTTGGGGGAGGAGATGAAGGAGAAAGAAAGAGTCAACTCTTGCTTAAATATCTAAAAATCTCCAAATTTTCATATTAGTCCCTGAAATTTCCAAAAATTGCAAAATAGACCCTAATCAATAAAAAGTCGGCTCTCGAATTCTGAAATCCTTGATTATCTCAAATAAAGTCAATTAAGATAAATTTTGGGTGTTACAGTAGTACCATCGGTGACTCAAGCCACTGGATAACTCCTTCACTCTAAACTGGACGTGGATCTACAATGTCCAAGAACACTAGAGCCCGCTCGACCCGTCAGCCACTGTGACTCTTCGTGTCAACCCGTCCAAAATTGCAGTTGAACGGCCCAATTGAAACGACTATCTCATATACAAGCTCAACATGATATATGCAATGCATCATAATATATCAAAGCAATAATTCAATAAAACATGTATCATGACATATAAATGCAATATATAAACATGCATACTCGTTGAAAATTTTAGTCAGTACTTACGTACCTCAACGACATGCCTAGATGTACATGCATCTACAGTCCATCACTGCGTCCAAACAATACTATATCAATAATACTTGTCTAAAAGCCTTAATTAAGTTAATAGATACTCTCTAATACTACAAAAGATCACGGACTACACCTGTATCCGTCATCATCTCGCTGATATCGTAGGCTCTGACCCAAGCACAGCTCCGCTACAAGATCCGTAGCACCTCCTATCGCCAGGCCCTCGATAATAAGGATAAAACACTAAGAATATACATTGACTCTCACCAAAACCCCTCAAACATGCACTATTTGTGAGAAAATTGGCCTCTATTTACAGACCAAGTTCGGAAGCTTCGAACTGGCATGTTTTCCACGTCTCGGAATGCCTCTGTTCGGAAGCTCCGATCTGCACTTCGGTAGTTTTAATCTCGAAAGCTCCAATCTGCATGATTTTCCACGTTTCTACACACATTTGACACATCGATAGTGTACATGGCCTAACTCTTCGGACATTTCGATCTGGGTTCAGAATTTCTGATCTCAACCCTATGGTTCCGAACTCCATCGCTTGTTCCAAATAGTTCGGACCTTCCGAACTTCCTTTGGTCCACGTTCGGATCTTTTATTCTGCCTGAGCCAACTTTGTCCCATGAACCATTTTCGAACATCTCAGAGTCGATTTTCTACTTATTTTTCTCAAAATAAAGACTACTTAATCATGTTTTTTAACACTTAAGACATGCTTAGACGATTTAATTACTTAAAACAAGAATCAGGTTACTACAGATGTACCGGTATATACCGAAATTTTCTAATTTCATATCGTTACCGTATTGAAAAATCGGTATTGTTATCTACCTTATTGAAATCTTCGATATACAGATAATTCGGTATTTTTCTCGTACGGTAACTTCGGTATATTGAAAATTCGATATTTTTTTCCACCCCTATACATGTACAATGTACGTCAATCTTTACGTCACAAAAAATTTTAATATAAGAATTCAATTTATCTTGTGATGATATAATACAAAATCCAATGATATAGTAACAAAATCTCACGATATAATAGATGTAAATATCAACCTACACGAAATTGAATATACTTGTAACATTATTCATAATTGCTACCAAGTCCTATATTCATCACGATCTTATTTGTTAATTTTCTATATTTTTTGGAAAAAATATTAACATATCATGTATGTTAAAGACTTCATAAGATTTGAGAAGGGAGTGTAAATGAGGTAAATAATAATAATAATAATAATAATAATAATAATAATAATCATCCCCAATGCAAACATGTTTTGCTCTGCACTTGGTTTTCAAATTTTTTTTTTTTAAAAATAAAAACGCCTTTTGTTAAAGCTTTTCAACATTTATAAGCACTTGGTTTGTTTATGCCCTTCTTCTCAAAGTATACTCAGCAACCATGCACAGTTTCACCATTGAATTTTTGTCCATCTTCCTCCTCTTGATCTACAATATCCCTGCAACTCTTTCTGTTTTGTTATCGTTCGACTTCGCCAACTTCGGGTAGCAGCATAAAGGTGATGGGAATACAAATTCATCTTCCGAGACTTTTTTTGCTGTTGAATTCGATACTTACAAGAATACTTTCGATCCATCTAGCCCGCATGTTGGGATCAATATAAATTCCATGGTATCTGTTGCAACCGCTGTTTGGTGGAATGATATTAGTCAGGGGAGGGAGAATGAAGCTTGGATTAGCTACAGTGGCACTTCAAAGATTCTCAGTGTTAATTTTACCAATTTTTTGAATGACACAAGGACATTTGGTAGCCTCAGCCGCGTGATTGATTTCAGATATTACATGCCTGAGAAAGTCATGTTTGGCTTTTCTAATACAACAGGAACATATTTCGATAGAAATACTATCAAGTCTTGGGATTTTTCTTCAAATTTAACCCTTGATATTACTTCTAATGTGCCAGCTCCGAGCCCAATAGCCGATCCTCCCATCAGCATTGGAGATGAAAAGCGAAAAGGGAAGCAGGGAGCCTGGGTATTAGCTTTGGGATTAGGCGGTGGATTGCCGATTCTATTTCTTGTTTCGGCATTGGCGAGCTGTTTCTTGAAGAAGAAAAGGGGTGACAAGGAATCAGTTGATACATATCAATATGCTATCGACCCATCCATGGACGACGAATTCAAAAGGAGCACCGGGGCTAAGAAGTTCTTGTACGCTGATCTGGCCAGTGGAACCGATGATTTTGCAGAGGAATTAAAGCTTGGAGAAGGAGGATTTGGTGGAGTTTACAGAGGGTTCTTGAAAGAAACCGATTCTTATGTTGCTGTAAAAAGGATATCAAGAGGATCGCGTCAAGGGCTGAATGAGTATGCATCAGAAGTGAAGATCGTCAGCCAATTAAGACACAGAAACCTCGTCCATCTCATCGGTTGGTGCCACGAAAGAGATGAACTCCTCCTTGTTTACGAGTTCTTGCCAAATGGCAGCTTAGATTCACATCTCTTTAAACATAATTCGGTGTTGACATGGGAAGTTAGATACAAAATTGCACAGGGGTTAGCCTCTGCTTTGTTGTATCTACATGAAGAATGGGAACAATGTGTAGTCCATAGGAGATATCAAGTCGAGCAACATCTTGCTAGATTCCAACTTCAATGCCAAACTCGGTGATTTCGGCCTAGCTCGACTGGTAGATCATGAAAAAGGGTCACAGACGACGATCGTGGCAGGGACGAGAGGATATATGGCACCTGAATACTTGACCTCCGGCAGGGCCAGAAAAGAATCTGGCATATATAGTTTCGGAGTTGTTTTACTAGAGATTGCTTGTGGGAGAAAAGCCATTGATGCTAGATTTCTTGAAAATGATCAACTTGTATTAGTGGATTAGGTGTGGAAACTTTACGGTGCCGGGAAAATACTCGATTCCATGGAGCAAGATCTAGGAACCGAGCTTCATGGTGATGAAATGGAGAGATTGTTGGTTGTGGGGCTATGGTGTGTTCATCCAGATTGTCAGTAGCGTCCCGCCATACGACAGGCGATGAATGTGATGAATTTTGAGGCTAAGTTGCCCTTTCTTCCAGCAGTATTTCCGGTGCCGGTATATCGCAGTCCTTCGATGCATATGGTGGCAAGTTCTGATGTGATATACAATTCTGGTGGGAGTGATTCTATGGACTGCAACCATCACAGCAAGTCTTCAAATTTTACCACTTCTTCAGGTTGTAATCCATTAGCCCCGTTGCTTAGGACTGTTTGAGGCATAATCATGTTTTCCTTTTATTTACTTGTTACATTGTTTTGAGTGGGTTGTTTAAAAGATTGTATGGTTCATGGTTTTATAATCCTTATGTATTTATATGGTGAGGTAAATATGGTATGCTCTTTTATGATAGGAATCCTTGTGTATCTATTTTGTTTAGAAAATAGGTTAGCTCTTTTATAAAGGTTGCTACATGTCTAATAAGATATATTGAACTACAAGTTGCACTTGAAATTATAGAACTCTCGTTGTACATTCATCAAATGATTGAGGATTATGGTTTTAAGAGTGAACCCCTCATTGTTTATTGTGATAATTCGAGTGCTATTGATATATCAAAGAATCCAGTTCATCGCTCTCGCACAAAACACATTGACATTCGTCATCACTTTATTCGAGATTTGGTAGTAAAAGGTATGATTCGAATGGAGTTTGTTGGAACCAACAACTAACTGACAGTCATTTTCACTAAAGCATTAGATTTCGAGAGATTTCCACTCCTTCGGAGGTCTCTCATCATGTGTGCATTATAATCCTTTGCTGGTGTTGTATCCGGTGTTACAACACCTTAGACAACACTGTTGTTTTTCTTTTCATGCATATTTAGGATTTTAGGCATTCTGCATTCACTTTGTTATGTGTAGTGTTTAAATCTCTGTTACAGTGATTCAATTGATGCCATGTTTTTCAGCAAAATTTTTTTTAAGCACACTGGCCCTTTTGTCTATGAACTATGACTAAACCACTAAGTAGTTGAGAGATGTACGTATATTCCATGTTCTTGTCTCATGTGAAAGATGGTTTCGCAAATTCAGTGTTCAGCTTTTTAATAAGTTTGATGACCAATGTCATAAATACAAACTTTATCAAAATCGGAAGAAAATGGAAAAAGTTACTAATTGAGTCCAATGAAGACTGTTTTTTTAGTGTGCAGGCTACCACTTCTGGAAATTTTCTAAAAACAAGGGTAATCAAGTGTGTAAATCCCAAATTTCTTTTGAAAAACTGTGGTGTTGTTGATGATGTTGTCAACACGAGAGGAAACACTATACTAGTGAACATATCATGTGCTTGCACTTGCATTTTTATTTTATGTTACATTCTGTTCTAGGCATAAACTAGGTCATGCATATGCATTTTGTTAATAGAGTTCTATTTTTGGGTAAGGCTCCAAATAGACAAATTTCGATGAAATACCCTATTTACTAAAAATTGAATTTTTGTGATTGAATTTTTGTTTCAGTGAAGTTAAGCTGATGTGGAGTTAATATTGGAAAATTTGGGCTGAAATATATATCTCGGATTATTGCCTTATTTATGGGATTTTATCTCTTAATTCCAAATTTTGTTTTTTCGGCCGTTGGGAAAAGTTACCGTTGGTAACTTGATGAGATAAGCAGATCAGGGTAATTATGAGTTTGTTAGGGAAATATTACCGTTTGTGATAGAGGCTATATTTATTTGTTTCCTTCTATATCGGGCATTATTTTTTTCTTGAATCTCCTTTAACCCGATCGTGTTCTCTGCAAACCCTACCTTTCTCACACTCTCAAAATTTATTTTCAATGGCAGGCTTTGATCCACAAGATATCCGAAGAGAGATGGGGCATTTGAATACTGATGTTGCCATCGGTGTTGCAACACCAGAAGCACCTCCATCCTCGTCTTCTTTGTCGATCGTTCCAGTTCCCATGGAACCCGTCCCACTTGCTGCAATCATGCCCGGAGAAACTGGGAATGAAATTGATTTAGAGAACCCTACGGATTTTTCTGTTCTGAATCGAGTACACCCCACTCCATCGATGACTCGCCGATCAAAGAGGCAAGAAGGGTATAATCCTGATTTTACTCGGTCCAAGAGATTTTACAAAGGCCCTCGCTTCTCCATGGCTGAAGAAGATCACACCTCGGATGATGATTATGAAGATGGGATTACGAGTTCGTGGCTCGCAAGAAACCCTTACCCACTGCATCCACCTTCCTCCGCTCCGATTGTTGAATCTGCTTCTGAGAGTAGTGATTCGAGTTCTTCTGATGAGGTTCCTCTTCCTGCTCAAGACAAGAAAGCAGACACTACACAATCTGCTCCTAATTAGACTTCTTTTTCTGATGAAGATGCCACTTTGGCACAAATTTTGGAGAGTCTCAAGCAAGGAAAGTCTGCTCCCTCTGTCCTTACTATTCATCAATCTGATGATGAACCTGATGCTGAGATGATTGAGGAATTTGCTACGGGTAAAGCACATCTTGAAGATAGTTCCTCCTCCTATGCCGATTCTGATGCTGAATCTTCTGATAAAAGTGCTGAAATCAAAGATGAAGAAGACTCTGAAGATGTTTCCAGCATGGATGCTGATGAAGAGCCTTTAGAGAAAGAGGATGTTTTTGTTGGTGAAACGAGTGTTGCAGTTGGTGTTGTCAACACCACTGACAACACTGTTGATGATGGATATGATGTTGAAGCTTCTCATTCTCTCCAATTTTATTTTGGTGGTGCTGATGCTGTTTGGCACCTCTATGTTCACAAAGGAATGTTGGATGAAAAGAACATTGATGTAGAGTCCTACAGCAGGTACAATTTGACTGATTTTTTAAATCTTAGTAAGCTTTATTCTACTGTTGTTGCTGTGATGCCCTACTGCAAGAGAGTAGTTATGGAATTCTATGCCAACCTTACTGCAATTATTGAAGATCCAGACTCAGCTAAGTATGGCTTGGTATACCTTCGGGGTAGGCTGTTTGAGTTAACTCCAGCCGTGATCAATTCAATCTACTCAACCCCTGAAGTTGATGAAGGACACCATCCAGATATCAATGAAGTCATTGTTGTTCTAACTGGTGGCATAGTCAAGCAATTTTCTGACCATTTTTCTGCAGCCAAGCTTAAATCATTCTACTATGTGCTTCAAAAGACAATTATTTGGAATTGGATGCCTTCATCTAATTCTACTGTGGTAACAAGGCCACAGGCGTTTGTACTTTATGCCATAGGTACTGGGACTCCTTTTAATTTTGGCAAGCTTGTGTTCAGAACCGTGCTCCAATTCTCTGATGGAGGTCTAAAGTCTACAAAGCTTTCATTCCCGTCCTTGATATATGGTATTTTAGAATCTTAAGGGTTCATTCGCAATATCACTGAAGAGTTACCTGATCAACCTGAGATGTTGAATATTGCAGCTGGACTACTAAAGGGAAATCGAGTTCTTGATTTTCCCTGGACTGCCACTCCTGAAGAAACAGTGCCTACTCCTACTCCTCTGAACTTTACCACTGCTACAATCCAGCTACTGATGACTCGTGCTGAAGAAAAGATTGCTCACGCACATGAGGATATTGCCTTTTACAGCTCTTTGTTGGCTGACTGTCGAAGACAACTTGACATTTCTGGCCAAAAAGGGGGAGATAGTGCACAAGATGATGAAGTTGGTCCATCTGTGACTAAGGATGATGAGGACGGAGCTACTGTTCAAGAGGGATCCTATTAGGCATGCTTAAGGGTCCCGGCGGTCCGGTTCCGGCCGGTTCCGGTCAAGAAACCGGTCGGAACCGGTGATAAACCGGTCCGGTTCCGGTTCCGGTTCTAAGCTTTTTGCTTGGAACCAATTCAAACCGGAACCCCTTTCTATGGGTTTCAGGCCGGTTCCGATCCAGTTCCGGCCGGTTCCAGACCGGTTCCGGCCGGTTCCGACTTGGTTCCGATAGGTTTGAATTTTTTTAAAAAAAAATATCCCAAAGTTTAAATTTTTATTTAAGAATATTTTTTTAATTTTTGAAAAAAACATTGAATTAAAAATTTTATTTAATCAAAAAAAATTTCAAATGTTATATATGAATTTTGAATTTTCAAACACAAATTTATTCATTTTCAAAGTAATATAAGTTTTGAATTACATAATTTAACATCTAAAATTCATCACGATTAACTAAAATATACTTCGAATACTCCGGATCTTCGTCGGAACTTGAACTTTGAAATTCGTCGAATGCTCCAGCTGTCCTATTCTTTTTTTTCGCTGCAAACCAATCTTGGAGGCATGTCAACATACTAAGTGTTTCTGGCTTTAAATTGGTTCTTTGATCAACAATGATTCTTTCACATACTGAAAATGCCGATTCGGAAGCAACACTAGAACTTTGAACGGCTAGGACGTCTCGTGCAATTGCCGCTAGCACTGGATAAAGCTGAGAATTTACTTTCCACCAATTTAGAACATCAAAAGTCTCAGTAGTCTCAATATATTGGCTCAGATAAATTTGGATCTCATTGTAATTAGTTGTTGTAGTTTTTCCGTTCAACTTTTGTCTTTTCAAACTTTGAAAGAAGTTGATTTCTCCACTTTTGCCTATCTCCATCGGTCTCTCATCCGACTGTGCACTCGGTTCACCCTGTTCTCTTGCATACAAATCAAACAATTCTTGGAGAGAATGTGTTATTGACTCCTTCTGATCGTCAACATTCTTCCCAAGAAATTTAGCGTAATATTCAAAAAAATATGTCTAACCCACCTTGGCTTTGATTAGGATCAAGTAGTGTTGCTAAACCATGTGAAATTGGGATATTCTCCCAATATTTCAAAAATTTATCTTCCATGTTAGAAATAAAATCATGCATAAATGAATCACCACGATGTTCCATAAATTTAAAAATCATATTGAAAATCAAAGGCAAAAACATGGGAGAAGTGGGGTAGTGAATGCCAGAAAATTTTTCGGTTGCTTCTTTAAAAATTTCTAACAAAGAAACAACATGACTCAAAATATTCCAATCATCGTCAGTCAAGACTAAAGCATTTGCAGCAATATTATTATAGTATGGAGTAACTAAATCTTTAAAACGTAATAAAGTTTGAAACAAATGATATAAATAATTCCATCGAGTGTCAACTGGTGCAGGAAATTTTTTAAATCTAATCCCATTTGATTCCACTAGTTTTTTCCAATCACGTCCATATCTTCTTTCACGTAAAAATTTTCCACATGTTTTGAATTTTTCTATTACAGTACACAAGCAATCATCCAATGCACATTTAACACATAAGTTGATAACATGACAAGCACATCTAACATGAAGCAACTTTCCATCTAAAATCGGTTTTAATGAATCCTTTATGTATCTAATTGCAAGAGTATTGGCACTCGCATTATCTAATGTAATAGACATTATTTTATTTTGTATTCCATAAGTCTTAGCAACATTACAAACATATCTAGCTATAGTGTATGCATTGTGTGACGATTCTAAATAATTGAGTGATAAAATTCTTTTTTGCATTCACCAAGTTTCATCAATCCAATGACATGTAACAACAAGATAAGATTCAAATTTAATATTAGTCCAAATATCAGTTGTCAAACTAACTCTACACGAAATATTTGAAAGATGCGATTTTAGTGTTTCCTTATATTCCTTATACATATCGAAACAATATTTTTTAAGTGTATGCCTA
This sequence comes from Henckelia pumila, assembly GCF_033568475.1. Classification (NCBI taxonomy): domain Eukaryota; kingdom Viridiplantae; phylum Streptophyta; class Magnoliopsida; order Lamiales; family Gesneriaceae; genus Henckelia; species Henckelia pumila. The sequence continues at coordinate 72,308,248 of NC_133123.1, forward strand.
GAAATATTATGAAAACCCGGTTGAATAGTACTAGTAAATTCAACAAAACCTTCTTGTTCGGATAGTAGGAAAGGTTGACAACATTTCGTAACAAATTTAACAATGGCTTTTCGAAAAATATCTTTAGTAATCGTAAAAACTCTACCACTTGAAGAATTAATTTGTTGTTGAGTTGGTTCTCTACCGAATGGTTGGAGAGTATCCGGGTCAAGTTTATGTACCTTGACTAAATGTTTTTTTAAAGTACCAGTACCACCGGAACCACCACCAGTTTTGTAAGAATATTTGGTTTTACAAATTTTACATACGGCAAAAGAGTTGTTCGTACCTTGTTGTTCGATATCAAAGTGATCCCAAACTTTACTTTGTTTTGCTCGGGTTGTCGTCATACTCGTTGAAATTGTGTTGCTTTCCCGAGCGGAAGATGGTGTCCCGGCATCTAAATTGGGGATTTGCATTGCTTCTTCCTCCTCGTTCCCAGGTTCGACTTCATCAAAGTCGGGTATATAGGGAAAATCTTGATCAAGATCGAAGACATGTTCACCACCACGACCACCACCACGGTTTGAAGATGATGCCATTGAATGTAGAGAAATTAGAATTTAAATAAATATATATTTGAGATATAATTATAGAGAAATTAAAGTAGAGAATTGTGAGAAAATTGTTGTGTCAAATTAATGAAAACTATCTAGTATTTATAGAATTTTTTTTGGGTATAAATTATAATTTATTTTTTTAAAATGGCCCCCTAATTTGGGGGCCAATTTGTAATTAAACCATGCAGTAGCCGTTGAACGGTTACTGCATGGTACACAATTGAAAATTGTCAATTGTCAATTGCCAACGAATACAATGTATCCGTTGGCCAATTTTTCTATTTTTTTTTATTTTTATTTTTTAAATTTCCGGTTTCGGATCCGGTTTCGGGTAGGATCTGGTTATATCCGGATTTGGTTCAGGAACCGGAACCGGAACCGGATGAACCGGTTCTAAAAACTCTGAACCGGTTCAATCCATTATTAAATGGATTGGACTCGGTTCCGGGCCCGGTTCTTCCATACCGGGTTTGGTTTCGGGTTTATTGGGTCGGGTCCGGTTCGGTTCCGGGCCGAATCGGCCCGTTAAGCATGCCTAGATCCGATAGTGATCAGTTTTTTATTTTGCTTCTTCTCTCATTTTTGCTTAGTTGTTAAGTTTCGTTTTAATGTTTAATATAACTGTTTTTGTTTGTTCTAGTTATGTGCCTTAATTGCTCTGATATATTTTAACTAGTCTACCTACTTCTAACCCTCTTATGCTCTAATATGTGAATTATAGAATCCCTAAGTGTTAAATTCGATGTTATCCTTGGTGTTGCCAACACGAGGGACAACACCTTCAGGGGGAGACTTACAATTCAGGGGGAGAAGTATTTTAAACTCAGGGGGAGTTTATGTTTATTCTTACTTGTGCTAGGTTTTTTCCAGAAAGCAAAAAGGGGGAGATTGAAAGGAATTTTAATTCCTTGATATTCTCGATTCTAATTATTAAATAATATTTGATTTTTCTTTCTAGACAAGTTATAATATTTGGCAAATATCTTGTGTATATTTCGAATATCTTAAGAAATATATTTGTCATGCTCAATTATGTCTTGATAAGGATGATTTGGTATATTTGATAGAATCTTATTCCTACTTAAACACGTTTTCTTACTCTTGTAGGAATCTATCTAAGGAAACCTTCAAGACTTGGATTACAATCCATAAAAGGATATTTCAATGCACAAGTAAGATAGAGCTTCAGAAGTACAATTCTCTGCACATAGACTGAAGAATTTCATTGAATAATTCGAAGATTCTGAAGCAAGGTTTTGCAACCTTCGTTGTTGCATGTCCCCGTGTTGCCTTTGGTGTTGAAGACATCGGAGACAACACTGTGAGAATAGTGTTGTTCAAAGATATTTGTTGTTCTTCAAATTTAGGCTACGGGAGTTGCGTCTGATTTATTTTACTCTGATTTATTTAGTATGCAAGTTTGATTTCTCAACTTATTGAGAAATTTAGGATTTATAGATTTTTCGTAAAATCACTAGTATTTCTTTGTAAGACTGATCTTAATTTTTCGAGTGATATTTAGCCCTAACGCACCATACTCGTGCAAAATTATTTACTTGTGTTTTATTTACGCTTTAATTTTTGTTGCACTGTGTTTTCGTTAGTGTTACAATACCAAGTACAACACTGCTTTTTTCACATAACAAACCACATACAACGTTATTTTCAAGTTGAATTGTCTTCATATTAATTTATTGTTTTGTTAGATAATTTTGTTATATATTTTTTTGTTTTTACATTATTTTTTTGTTCATCCGATTTTTTATGGCTTGTCACTGGTCAATTAAAATTAAATATAGGGAAAACTGTAATTTTGGTCATGTATGTTTGTCATTTGCGATTTTGGTCCTCTATGTTTTCATATTTTATTTTTAATCCCGCATGTTCCAATGTTTGGCAATTTCAGTCTTTTTTCTTCGAAAATGCTTACGTGACACTATACACATCATCTCCACATCAGCACTGCATTGGTGCTACATCAGCACCACATCGGAAAAAAAACTAAAATTGCAACAAAAAAAAGAAGATAGCGAACTAAAACTAAAATATGAAAATATAGAGGACTAAAATCGCAAAATGACAAACATACAGGAACAAAAAAGCAATTTTCCCTTAAATAAAACTATGCGACTCTTAATTTATTGAATAAAGGAAAAATTACAATTTTGATCATGTATGTTTGTCAATTTGCGATTCTGGCCCTCTATGTTTTCATATTTTAGTTTTAATCATGCATTTATTATTAATTAATAAAGATTAAAGAGAGTGAGTTAAATTGTCTTTCTCTAAATTTATTGTTGTGTTAGATAATTTTGTTACATATTTTTTTGTGGTTACAATTTTTGAATTGATCTTTTGATTTTTTATGGTTTGTCAATGTTCAACTAAAATTAAAATTAAAATTTTTATAAAGAGAAAACTATAATTTTGGTCATGTATGTTTGTCACTTTTCAATTTTAGTCCTCTATATTTTTATTTCAGTTTTAGTCCTGCATGTTCCAATTTTTGTCATTTTCAGCCATTTTCCTTCGAAAATGCTTACGTGACACTAAACCGTCAGCTCCACATCAGCATTGCATTGGTTCCACCTCAGCGCCACATTGAAAAAAGGACTAAAATTGCCAAAAAAAAATAAAGATAGTGGACTAAAACTGAAATGTGAAAATATAGAGAACTAAATATATCTAATATATATATTAAAACAAGGGAGTTGAGTTGAGTTGTGTAGTGTCCATTTTGCCCTTGTGCCAATATTAAAGATATTATTAATTATTAAAGATAAAGAGAGTGAGTTGAACTGTCTTCCTCTTAATTTATTTTTGTGTTAGATAATTTTGTTACATTAATTTTTGTGGTTACATAATTTTTTTGTTCATCCGATTTTTTATGTCTTGTCACTATTCAATTAAGAATATACACTGATATATACTCAAACACCCCAAACACACACCAACTATGAGAAATCCACGGTCTATTTATAGAGTGATTTTTCGGAAGGTTCGAACTCGTATGTTTGTCACGTCTCAAACTGCTACTGCACTTTGGTTGCTCCAATCGTGTTCGGACATTCCGATCACTTACTTCGAAATCTCGGATCTTACGTGCAGTACATGTGTCAACAACACTTTGACAACTCACAACGCCAACGGTTCGGAAGGTCTGATCCCCTTTTCGGATCGTCTGAACTCACCAATTGTCAATCTACTTTTGACAACACATCGAATGTACAACTGCTACAGTTTGGAAGGTCCGAACCAACACCCTACTTCTGAACCACTTCGGGTGAATTCAAACTACTCGGGTCTTCAAACTTCCTAGACTATTTTCGAACATTCTAGAATCGATTTTCCACTTGGATTTATCATATCAAAATCTCTTGATCATGTTTTATTATTTTAAACATGTTTAGCTACTTTAATTACGTAAAACGGATTTTAAGTTTATAAATATATATAACAAGAACTTATTTGTTAATTTTCTATATTTTCGGATTAAAAAATATTGACAAATTATTTATATAAAAGAATTTATCAGTTTTGCAAAAGGAGTGTAAATTAATGAGGTGACTTATAAATATTTTTTTTTTAGTGTAATGGGTAATAATTATCTACCGAGTGCTTTGGTCCTACACGGTTCGTATCCGTAACCAATAGACATAAAAAGATAGATGAGTTCCTTTCAAAAAGAATAATAATAATAAAGAAAAAGAAAAGAAAAGAAAAACACAGCCTTTTGCTAAAGATATAAAAGAAATGTCGGAAGACTGGATGAAGTCGTTCTACTCGACCTTATTTGATATCAAAAGTTAAATCAGAAAAACAATTTTTTTTAAAAAAAATGTTTTTTTAATATATAAAGTGTTTGGATGATTATTTAAGCACTTAAAAAACATTAAATTTAAATGTTTTTGTAAAATCCCAAAATTAAAGCTTAAAAATACATTTTTTTTTTTAAACAGTAAATCTATAAAATCTCAACGGCCTCGAAATAAGCATTTATAAGCACTTGTTTGTTTAGCCTTCTTCTCAAACAAGCCATGCACAGTTTCATGACCATTGAAGTTTTGTCCATCTTCTTCCTCTTCTCCAATATCCCTGCAACTCTTTCGGTTTCGTTATCATTCAATTTCCCCAACTTCGAGTCTCACGAGACCAAGGGCTCCATTAACACCACAGGAGATGCTTACATCTCATCCCAAGGGATTCATCTCACCCCGAATGAATTCAATGTTTCACGGATAGCAAAAATGGACCGCGCCACATATATCGAGCCACTGCATCTGTGGGACAAGAATTCCAGGAAATTGAGTGATTTTTCCACTCAATTTTCTTTTGTGATTGATTCTGGCGGGAGAGCCGATTTTGCGGATGGGATCACCTTTTTCCTTGCTTCTGTCTATTCATCCATAAATGTATCTACTGCTTCTGGTAGCAACATGGGTCTTAATACAAACTCATCTTCGGAGACATTTTTTGCAGTTGAATTCAATACTTACAAGAATACTTTCGATCCATCTATCCCACATGTTGGGATTAATATAAATTCCATGGTATCTGTTGCAACCGCTTATTGGCAGAATGATATTAGTAAGGGGAGCTGTTTCTTGAAGAAGAAAAGGGAAGCAGGGAGCCTGGGTATTAGCTTTGGGATTAGGCGCTGGATTGCCGATTCTATTTCTTGTTTTGGCATTGGCGAGCTGTTTCTTGAAGAAGAAAAGGGGTGACAAGGAATCAGTTGATACATATCAATATGCTATCGACCCATCCATGGACGACGAATTCCAAAGGAGCACCGGGGCTAAGAAGTTCTTGTACGCTGATCTGGCCAGTGGAACCGATGATTTTGCAGAGGAATTAAAGCTTGGAGAAGGAGGATTTGGTGGAGTTTACAGAGGTTTCTTGAAAGAAACCGATTCTTATGTTGCTGTAAAAAGGATATCAAGAGGATCGCGTCAAGGGCTGAAAGAGTATGCATCAGAAATGAAGATCATCAGCCAATTAAGACACAGAAACCTCGTCCAGCTCATCGGTTGGTGCCACGAAAGAGGTGAACTCCTCCTTGTTTACGAGTTCTTGCCAAATGGCAGCTTAGATTCACATCTCTTTCAACATAATTCGGTGTTGACATGGGAAGTTAGGTACAAAATTGCACAGGGGTTAGCCTCTGCTTTGTTGTATCTACATGAAGAATGGGAACAATGTGTAGTCCATAGAGATATCAAGTCAAGCAACATCATGCTGGATTCCAACTTCAATGCCAAACTCGGTGATTTCGGCCTAGCTCGACTGGTAGATCACGAAAAAGGGTCACAAACCACGATCGTGGCAGGGACGAGAGGATATATGGCACCTGAATACTTGACCTCCGGCAGGGCCAGCAAAGAATCGGATATATACAGTTTTGGAGTCGTTTTGCTAGAGATTGCTTGTGGGAGAAAAGCCATTGATGTTAGATTTCTAGAAAATGATCAACTTGTATTAGTGGATTGGGTGTGGAAACTTTACGATGCCGGGAAAATACTCGATTCCGTGGAGCAAGATCTAGGAACCGAGCTTCATGGTGATGAAATGGAGAGATTGTTGGTTGTGGGGCTATGGTGTGTTCATCCGGATTTTCAGCAGCGTCCCGCCATACGACAGGCGATGAATGTGATGAATTTTGAGGCTAAGTTGCCCTTTCTTCCAGCAGTATTTCCGGTGCCGGTATATCGCAGTCCTTCGATGCATATGGTGGCAAGTTCTGATGTGATATACAATTCTGGTGGGAGTGATTCTATGGACTGCAACCATCACAGCAAGTCTTCAAATTTTACCACTTCTTCAGGTTCTAATCCATTAGCCCCGTTGCTTAAGACTGTTTGAGGCATAATCATGTTTTCCTTTTATTTACTTGTTACATTGTTTTGAGTGGGTTGTTTAAAAGATTGTATGGTTCATGGTTTTATAACCCTTATGTATTTATATGGTAAGGTAAATATGGTATGCTCTTTTATGATAGGAATCCTTGTGTATCTATTTTGTCAGGAAAATAGGTTAGCTCTTTTATAAAGGTTGCTACATGTTTAATAAGAGTTATATATTGAACTACAAGTTGCACTTGAAATTATAGAACTCTCATTGTACATTCATCAAATGATTGAGGATTATGGTTTTAAGAGTGAACCCCCCATTGTTTATTGTGATAATTCGAGTGCTATTGATATATCAAAGAATCCAGTTCATCACTCTCGCACAAAACACATTGACATTCGTCATCACTTTATTCGAGATTTGGTAGTAAAAGGTATGATTCGAATGGAGTTTGTTGAAACCAACAACTAACTGGCAGTCATTTTCAATAAAGCATTAGATTTCGAGAGATTTCCACTCCTTCGGAGGTCTCTCATCAGGTGTGCATTATAATCTTTTGCTGGTGTTATATCCGGTGTTGCAACACCTTAGACAACACTGTTGTTTTTCTTTTCATGCATATTTAGGATTTTAGGCATTCTGCATTCACTTTGTTATGTGTAGTATTTAAATCTCTGTTACAGTGATTCAATTGATGCCATGTTTTTCAGCAAAATTTTTTTTAAGCACACTGGCCCTTTTGTCTATGAACTATGACTAAACCACTAAGTAGTTGAGAGATGTACATATATTTCATGTTCTTGTCCCATGTGAAAGGTGGTTTCGCAAATTCAGTGTTCAGCTTTTTAATAAGTTTGATGACCAATGTCATAAATACAAACTTTATCAAAATCGGAAGAAAATAGAAAAAGTTACCTAATTGAGTCCAATGAAGACTGTTTTTTTAGTGTGCAGGCTACCACTTATGGAAATTTTCTAAAAACAAGGGTAATCAAGTGTGTAAATCCCAAATTCCTTTTGAAAAACTGTGGTGTTATTGATGATGTTGTCAACACGAGAGGAAACACTATACTAGTGAACATATCATGTCCTTGCACTTGCATTTTTATTTTATGTTACATTCTGTTCTAGGCATAAACTAGGTCATGCATATGCATTTTGTTAATAGAGTTCTGTTTTTGGATAAGGCTCCAAATAGACAAATTTCGATGAAATACCTTATTTACTAAAAATTGAATTTTTGTGATTGAATTTTTGTTTCAGTGAAGTTAAGCTGATGTGGAGTTAATATTGGAAAATTTGGGCTGAATTATATATCTCGGATTATTGCCTTATTTATGGGATTTTATCTCTTAATTCCAAATTTTGTTTTTTCGGCCGTTAGGAAAAGTTACCGTTGGTAACTTGATGAGATAAGCAGATCAGGGTAATTATGAGTTTGTTAAGGAAATATTACCGTATGTGATAGAGGCTATATATATTTGTTTCCTTCTATATCGGGCATTATTTTTTTCTTGAATCTCCTTTAACCCGATCGTGTTCTCTGCAAACCCTAACTTTCTCACACTCTCAAAATTTATTTTCAATGTCAGGCTTTGATCCACAAGATATCCGAAGAGATATGGGGCATTTGAATACTGATGTTGCCATCGGTGTTGCAACACCAGAAGCACCTCCATCCTCGTCTTATTTGCCGATCGTTCCAGTTCCTGTGGAACCCGTCCCACTTTTTGTTGGAAAACGGTGTTCAGATCAATTAAGAATTGATATCCGGTGCAGCGGAAGTTTAAAATTTTATTTTATTATATGGAACGATTCCATATATGGGTATCAAAACTTTTACGATTAAATTTGTTCAAGTAAAATAAAACACAGTTAAATTTTTACCTCGTCAAGCAAAGGCTTGATCGTGGACTCCAACAGAATTTAATCTGCTCTTCTTGTAAATCCCAGGAACCGATGACAGTCACGATCTAACTCCGGAATTAGGTCCACGAATGAAAAACAAAAACCCTCTGATTGACTACACTAGAAATCAATCAGAAGTTTTACGTAGAGAATAAACAGATATGATCTGTTAATTCAATTTGTAATTTTTCACAAAAATCACAAGTCGAATTTTCTCCAAAAGGGACAGAGGAATTTTCGAAAAACCTCTTGAATAATATAGACTGATTTTCGAAAATTGCTAGACTGAAATCTTGAGTAATTTTCGAACACAGTACATATATTTAGAGATAATTTCCAGACTAGATTAAGTTATAATTGCATTAGGACTCTAACTGCTTAGGGCCCACAATCCATAACTTAAGCCCAACAAGCCAAGCCCGTTGTTCTAGAAATTAATATAAAATTCATCGTGACTCCGATTGATAAACTGATTTTACCAATGTGCACAGAAACCATTTCTGCATCTTTTAAAGTCAAGATAATTTTTCTGAATCCGAATTCAGTAATTTCCAAAAATGTCCATCCCTATGTCATTTTAGGAAATCCCACTACCTTTAGTTAAGAATTCCAACTTCTCTTTCATTAAATTTAACTCTTTAAATTTAACTATCTCTATGTGGTTTTAGTAATCCATTACTTGTGTAACCCTCAATGGTTCAGGAATACATCTAGCCGTGGGCTCACAACTCCTTGTGACTCGGAACAATAATTTCCGACTTACCCATCGAATCATGGTAAGAGCGCCTAGCAACATCGCCCCATGATTCCCTAGGTATTACTGATAGTGCCTGCAAGAACCAGTAGATTTTAGTTAGCGTACAGTACGGTCCCTTCAACCATATATCCCGATCGAATCAACAACCATTGGTATATCGAGAGTCATTCGAGATTCGATAACTATGCATAACATCTTGGAGATCTATTAGTGACATCGCATGTGTTACTAGGAACACCAAGTAACCTAAAACACATCATGTACTCTGGCCAGAGATTCGTCACACTAATATCTCCTCAGATCGCATAGGATATCCACACTCGCAAGTATGTGGTGAATCCTTGACAACAAAGCATCGACTCCTATATGTGTCGTAACTGTACCCAATCCCGACACCTGATGACCCCAATAGAGTCGGTAAACGAGTCAAAGTACAGTACTAGCATATAGAGTCTCAATGATGTTTCAAGTAATAAGGACTAATGGTGTACAACCAAAACCGCGGACTTTATCCACTCGATAAGTGATAACCAATTGGAAAGTCCAAATAGGGTAGTTCGATTATTCATCATATGAATATCCATTTGCATGCTTTGAACATCTCTATGTTCCATACCAATGAAACGTGGTACTCGGCATCGCAAATGCTAGTCTCAATCTCGAGCAATCCTTATCCTTATTTGCGGACGACTCAATTGACTAGGAACTGTTTAGAATATACAGTGACTATAAGATGTGTTTCATGATAGTCATCCCCATGTGCTACTACATCTTACATACACTATAGTATATTCAAGGTCTTTATCAAAACAACAATAGTATATCATAATATAACAATATGAAGAAAGATAAAGTCAATGTCATTATAAAAGTGTAAATTATATTAAACAAAAGATTGTTTTACATAGAGTCATAAAAGCCCTTAGCCACAAGTTGGCTAACCGGGCACCCACTCTTTCAATCTCCCACTTGCCCTAAAGCCAACTAGTCATACTACGTAATCCCATTGCTTCGCGATGTTTGTCAAACAATGGTCCTGGCAAGGGCTTAGTAAGCGGATCAGCGATATTGTCTGTAGAGGCCACTCTCTCGACACTGATGTCTCCTCTTTCCACGATCTCCCGGATGATGTGGTATTTCCTCAGTACGTGTTTGGACTTCTGATGAGACCTTGGTTCCTTTGCCTGAGCAACGGCACCCGTGTTGTCACAGTACACCTGGACTGGACCAACAGCTTCAGGAATTACACCCAACTCTTGGATGAATTTCCTTATCCAAACCGCCTCTTTAGCAGCAGCTGATGCTGCAATGTATTCTGCCTCAGTGGTGGAATCCGTTGTGGTGTTCTGCTTGGAACTCTTCCAAGAGACAGCACCGCCATTGAGCACGAATACAAATCCAGAGGTTGATTTCGAGTCATCCACGTCACATTGGAAGCTAGAGTCGGTATAGCCTTCCAACTTCAATTCTCTCCCTCCATAAACCATGAATAAATTCTTAGTCCTTCGCAAGTACTTAAGAATATCCTTCACGGCTTTCCAATGCATTTGACCAGGATTGGCTTGGTATCTGCTCGTGACACTCAGAGCATAGGCCATATCCGGTCTGGTAGATGTCATCCCATACATGATACTGACGCATATGGCACGTGTGTCATCTTCTCTATCTCTTCGTCAGTCTTGGGACACATAGACTTGGATAGAGAAACTCCATGACACATAGGTAGATGTCCTCTCTTGGACTCATCCATAGAAAACCTTTTCAATATGGTGTCGATGTAGGTTGATTGAGTGAGTCCTATCATTCTTTTAGATCTATCTCTATAGATCTGAATTCCTAGAATATAGGATGCCTCACCTAAATCCTTCATCGAGAATCTACCTGATAACCATATCTTTGTTGACTGCAACATCCCTACATCATTCCCCATGAGTAGGATGTCATCAACATAAAGTACTAAGAATGTTACCGCATTCTTAACTACTTTCTTGTACACGCATGGTTCCTCCGGGTTCTTGATAAAACCAAAATCCTTTATCGTTTCATCAAATTTCTGGTTCCAACTTCTTGATGCTTGTTTGAGACCATGGATTGATCTCTGAAGCTTGCATACCTTATGCTCGCTTTCCATGAATGTGTATCCCTCAGGCTGCATCATATAGATCTCTTCCTTAATGTTTCCATTAAAAAATGCAGTCTTTACATTCATTTGTCATATCTCATAGTCATACCATGCTGCTATGGCAATAAGGATTCTTATGGACTTGAACATTGCGACTGGTGAAAATGTTTCATCATAGTCAACTCCTTGTCTTTGAGTATAACCTTTTGCCACCAATCGTGCCTTGTAGGTCAATACCTTTCCATCAGGCCCAAGCTTTTTCTTGTAGATCCATTTGCACCCAATTGGAACAATTCCATCGGGAGGATCTACTAAAGACCAAACTTGGTTAGAATGCATCGAGTCTATTTCCGATTGCATAGCTTCAAGCCATAAATTCGAATCCGCATCATAAATTGCTTCCTTGAAGTTTCTTGGATCACATCCAATGTCGGGTTCACTTTGATCCCCTTCAAGAAGAAGACCATATCTAATAGAAGGCCTAGAAGTCCTCTCGGATCTCCTAGTAATAGGCATGTCTTGTGATGATTCTTGAGGTGTAGGATCGCTATTTTGTATCTCGGGTTCTTCTCGAATTTCTTCGAGTTCCATCATCTTGCCTTTCTTATCCAATAAGAACTCCTTCTCCAAGAAGGTGGCATTCTTTGAAACAAACACTTTTGTTTCAGCAGGATGATAGAAATAATATCCGATTGAATTTTTTGGATACCCTACAAAATAACATAAGGTGGATCGACTATCCAACTTATCTCTCACTGTCTGCTTCACGTAAGCAGGACATCCCCAAATCTTCAAGTACGAATACTTAGGAGCTTTGCCATTCCATAACTTGTATGGTGTTTTATTTACTGCTTTAGTGTGGACGTTTTTTAACAACAATACCGCCGTTTCAAGCGCGTAGCCCCAAAACGAAGGTGGGAGCTCAGTGAAGCTCATCATGGATCGAACCATGTCCAACAAAGTTCGATTGCGACGCTCCGAAACACCATTAAGCTGAGGTGTCATAGGAGGAGTCCACTGAGAGAGAATCCCATTCTCTTTTAAATAGTCCAAAAACTCGGTACTTAAGTATTCTCCACCTCGATTCGATCGAAGTGCCTTAATACTTTTACCTAGTTTGTTTTCTACTTCAGCCTTGAATTCTTTGAACCTTTCAAATGCTTCAGACTTATATTTCATTAAATATAAATACTCATACTTAGAATGATCATCAGGAAAGGTAATGAAGTAGGTGTTGCCACATTTAGTACCAATCCTAAATGGACCGCAAACATCTGTATGGATCAAATCCAACAGATTTTGACTACGCTCAGGTTTCCCTTTGAAAGGAGATTTAGTCATTTTTCCCTTTAGGCAGAACTCACAAGTAGGTAGAGAGTTAATATCAGACATATCAAACATGCCCTCTCCCACTAGCTTGTTCATCCTCCTTGAGAAAATATGACCTAGCCTAGCATGCCAAAGGTTTGCCGGGTTTTGACTATCGTCCTTCCTTTTAATTGTTGTTACCAGTTTATCAACATAATTAATTGGAACGTCTTTTAATTTTAAGCTATATAGATCATTTTCAAGTTGTCCATTTCCAATCAAACATTCATTGTTGTAAATATTGCAAATCTCATTCACAAAATTGCAAGAAAAATCATCTCTATCAAGCATAGAAATAGATATAATGTTTTTGACCAAATCCGGAACATATAAAACATCTCTCAAAAATAACTTAAAATTGTTCTGCAAAACTAAATAAATGTCTCCTATAGCTTTGGCTTCGACTCTAGAACCATTCCCGAGCCTTAGCTGGGTCTCACCCATCCTTAGCTTACGACTTCTTGTCATCACCTGCAAATCATTGCAAATGTGAGATCCACATCCGGTATCCAATACCCAAGAAGAAGTATTAAGCGAAACATTTATTTCAATGTAAAACATACCCTTTGCAGTTCGCAACTGTTCGAGGTATTCCTTGCAGTTACGTTTCCAATGACTGGGTTTCTTGCAGTAATGGCAAACGTTTTCATCTTTTATCCCAATTGAAGCCTTGGCCTTTCCCTTCTTATTTGGTACAATCTTCTTGGGCGGGGAAGAACGTTTCTTACCCTTTCCACTTGGTCCTTTTTTAGAGTTAGAAGAGGAGCCAACCAAGAGTACCGGTTTATCCTTCTTTAGTGTGGCTTCATATGTGACAAGCATATTGACCATCTCTTCAAGGGTGGCCTCTATCTTGTTCATATTGAAGTTCATCACAAAACCGTCAAATGATGAAGGAAGTGATAGAAGCAACAAGTCCGCGCTAAGTTCATGCTCCAAAGTCAAGTCGAGTGTTACCAACTTTTCAATGAGCCCAATCATGCGCACCCCATGCTCACGGACCGAAGTCCCATCTCGCATGCGGCTCGTCATGAGCTCTCTGACGGTGGCATACCTCTCCGACCTTGACTGAGCTCCAAAGAGTTCCTTGAGGTTCTTGTGAATGTCAGCAGCATTCACGGCATCCTCGAATCTCCTTTGAAGCTCATCAGACATCGAAGCCTGCATGTAGCATTTGGCCTTGATATCATGGTCCCACCATAAATCAAGTTTGGCCAACTCTTTCGGACTTGTATTAGCCGGGGCTTCCTTCGGAGGCAGCTTCTCTAACACGTAGAAAGCTTTTTCCGAAGTAAGAATAATTTTTAACTTACGGAACCATTCCGTATAGTTTGCGCCAGTCAATTTGTTTTGTTCGAGAATTGAAAACAGTGGATTGCGAGAAGTCATTGTAATAGTATACTGAAAAGGAAACAGACAATAATCAATGATTTTTTAATTAATTTACTAAGACATAAAATATGGCAAATTTTAATTTTATGAATTACACTCCCACTATTTTAACGATTTCACTACCCTCTAGTGAAAACGGGAAATTGTTTTCCTTAGTGAGAACATGGAGTCCAATTGACAAATCATGATCCCGAATAATATCAGCCAACCATAATTTTCAAAAGGTAGAGCCCAATTACTTCCAAAGTAACCCCCATGTTTTTACCTCATGTCCAATAAGGGCCCAATAATATGACGCCGTTTATTGTGACATGTCAAGATAACCCATCAATATTAAGTTGTGATGGACGGTCGCCATGTGGATCCCCAATAATATGAGCCAATCCCATGGGATTTCCACCCAACTTACAACATGTATCGATCCAATGTACAGCTTTCCAACGAATGGGCCCCCCCAATAATATGAGCCGGACCGTATCCGCGGGTAGCATCTCATACATTGATCATTGATAGAAGGTAGGAATATTTAAACAATATTTAAATTCTCTTTTTATTAATCTTGATATCAATTTTAAATCATATTTAAAATGAGGAATTTTTAATTTTGAAAATTTGTCTCATCATGCAATTTATGTATGCTTGCGGGATTCATACAATTTAGTCTAAACATGCATACATCAATAATATCATATATTATTTAAGGATGATCGATCCCATTAACTAATCGACCCGTGGTTGCCAATCACGAGTCTAAGTCCAATCCTAGGTGATATGCAAGTATGCAATACAATCCTATTATATTGTGCTTCCAATTTACATTTCTTCGGTCTTCATTGTCTGCTGGGCCCACCATTTCTTCAAATCTTTGTCTCCCACTAAGTCTAATAAATTTACAATAAATTTCGATGACAAATATGGGATACATTTTTAGGGGTGGGAACGGGCCATAAACCAGGCCCACTTTTATTACATATGACAATCATATTGGGCTATAAATCAAGTCCATTAATAAACATCAACAACAATAAGACAAATGTAAATCACCTAACATACACCTAAAACATTGGTCATGGCAATCGATCATCATTTATCCATTAATTAATTTAATAATTAAATAATTGGATAAACATGCAAATGCATCATAATTTAAAAGATAAAATCATATTTATCTTATCCATCCATAAGATCATATCTTATCATCAATTGTACCAAAATAATTAATTTTATAAAATTTAATTTAACGGATAAAATTTATAAATTTTCCAAAAATTCAAATTTATCCAAAAATCAATTTTAAAATTTTCGGACTCGAACAATTCGATCCGATGCCTCGTGACCAATCAAAAATAATTTTCGATCGGATCAAAAACTAGAATTTCAAAAAATTAAAATTTTAATTAAAAATTAAAAATAATTTTTCCGGGCTGCCCGGGACAATCCCGGGCAGCCCGCGCCCCAAAAAGGGGCCCGGGATGGGCAGCGATGGACTCGCTGCCCGATTTGCCCATTAAAATTCAATTTTAAATTTTCGTTTTGTTTCAAAAATCGAGGCTTAAAAATTTTGTACAATCGATTAATTTAATCGTTTGATGTGAGCAACCTGGCTTTGATACCACTGTTGGAAAACGGTGTTCAGATCAATTAAGAATTGATACCCGGTGCAGCGTAAGTTTAAAATTTTATTTTATTATATGGAACGATTCCATATATGGGTATCAAAACTTTTACGATTAAATTTGTTCAAGTAAAAATAAAACACAGTTAAATTTTTACCTCGTCAAGCAAAGGCTTGATCGTGGACTCCAATATAATTTAATCTGTAAATCCCGGGAACTGATGACAGTCACGATCTAACTTCGGAATTAGGTCTACGAATGAAAAACAGAAACCCTTTGATTGACTGCACTAGAAATCAATCAGAAGTTTTACGTAGAGAATAAGCAGATATGATCTGTTAATTCAAATTTGTAATTTTTCACAAAAATCACAAGTCGAATTTTCTCCAAAAGGGACAGAGGAATTTTCGAAAAACCTCTTGAATAATATAGACTGATTTTTTAAAATTGCTAGACTGAAATCTTGTGTAATTTTCGAACACAGTACATATATTTATAGATAATTTCCAGACTAGATTAAGTTATAATTGCATTAAGACTCTAACTGCTTAGGGCCCACAATCCATAACTTAAGCCCAACAAGCCAAGCCGGTTGTTCTAGAAATTAATATAAAATTCATCGTGACTCAGATTGATAAACTGATTTTACCAATGTGCACAGAAACCATTTCTGCATCTTTTAAAGTCAAGATAATTTTTCTGAATCCGAATTCAGTGATTTCCAAAAATGCCCATCCCTATGTCATTTTAGAAAATCTCACTCCCTTTAGTTAAGAAGTCCAACTTCTCTTTCATTAAATTTAACTCTTTAAATTTAACTATCTCTACGGGGTTTTAGTAATCCATTACTTGTGTAACCCTCAATGGTTCAGGAATACATCTAGCTGTGGGCTCACAACTTCTTGTGACTCGGAACAACAATTTCTGACTTACCCATCGAATCATGGTAAGAGCGCTGAGCAACATCGCCCCATGATTCCCTAGGTATTACTGATAGTGCCTGCAAGAACCAGTAGATTTTAGTTAGCG
Source organism: Henckelia pumila (assembly GCF_033568475.1). Classification (NCBI taxonomy): domain Eukaryota; kingdom Viridiplantae; phylum Streptophyta; class Magnoliopsida; order Lamiales; family Gesneriaceae; genus Henckelia; species Henckelia pumila. Next base: position 72,324,889 of record NC_133123.1, read on the forward strand.
TACAGTACGGTCCCTTCAACTATATATCCCGATCGAATCAACAACCATTGGTATATCGAGAGTCATTCGAGATTCGATAACTATGCATAACATCTTGGAGATCTATTAGTGACATCGCATGTGTTACTAGAAACACCAAGTAACCTAAAACACATCATGTACTCTGGCCAGAGATTCGTCACACTAATATCTCCTCAGATCGCATAGGATATCCACACTCGCAAGTATGTGGTGAATCTTTGACAACAAAGCATCGACTCCTATATGTGTCATAACTGTACCCAATCCCGACACCTGATGACCCCAATAGAGTCGGTAAACGAGTCAAAGTACAGTACTAGCATATAGAGTCTCAATGATGTTTCAAGTAATAAGGACTAATGATGTACAACCAAAACCGCGGACTTTATTCACTCGATAAGTGATAACCACTTGGAAAGTCCGAATAGGGTAGTTAGATCATTCATCATATGAATATCCATTTGCATGCTTTGAACATTTCTATGTTCCATACCAATGAAACGTGGTACTCGGCATCGCAAATGCTAGTCTCAATCTCGAGCGATCCTTATCCTTATTTGCGGACGGCTCAATTGACTAGGAACTGTTTAGAATATACAGTGACTATAAGATGTGTTTCATGATAGTCATCCCCATGTGCTACCACATCTTACATACACTATAGTATATTCAAGGTCTTTATCAAAACAACAATAGTATATCATAATATAACAATATGAAGAAAGATAAAGTCAATGCCATTATAAAAGTGTAAATTATATTAAACAAAAGATTGTTTTACATAGAGTCATAAAAGTTCTTAGCCACAAGTTGGCTAACCAGGCACCCACTCTTTCACTTTCTGCAATCATGCCCGGAGAACCTGGGAATGAAATTGATTTAGAGAACCCTCCGAATTTTTCTGTTCTGAATCGAGTACACCCCACTCCATCGATGACTCGCCGATCAAAGAGGCAAGAAGGGTATAATCCTGATTTTACTCGGTCCAAGAGATTTTACAAAGGCCCTCGCTTCTCCATGGCTGAAGAAGATCACACCTCGGATGATGATTATGAAGATAGGATTACGAGTTTGTGGCTCGCAAGAAACCCTCACCCACTGCATCCACCTTCCTCCGCTCCGATTGTTGAATCTGCTTCTGAGAGTAGTGATTCGAGTTCTTCTGATGAGGTTCCTCTTCCTGCTCAAGACAACAAAGCAGACACTGCACAATCTGCTCCTAATTAGACTTCTTTTTCTGATGAAGATGCCACTTTGGCACAAATTTTGGAGAGTCTCAAGCAAGGGAAGTCTGCTCCCTCTGTCTCTACTATTCATCAATCTGATGATGAACCTGATGCTGAGATGATTGAGGAATTTGCTACGGGTAAAGCACATCTTGAAGATAGTTCCTCCTCCTATGCCGATTCTGATGCTGAATCTTCTGATAAAAGTGCTAAAATCGAAGATGAAGAAGACTCTGAAGATGTTTCCAGCATGGATGCTGATGAAGAGCCTCTAGAGAAAGAGGATGTTTTTGTTGGTGAAACGAGTGTTGCAGTTGGTGTTGTCAACACCACAGACAACACTGTTGATGATGGATATGATGTTGAAGCTTCTCATTCTCTCCAATTTTATTCTAGTGATGCTGATGCTATTTGGCCCCTCTATGTTCACAAAGGAATGTTGGATGAAAAGAACATTGATGTGGAGTCCTACAGCAGGTACAATTTGACTGATTTTTTAAATCTTAGTAAGCTTTATTCTACTGTTGTTGCTGTGATGCCCTACTACAAGAGAGTAGTTATGAAATTCTATGCCAACCTTACTGCAATTATTGAAGATCCAGACTCAGCTAAGTATGGCTTGGTATACCTTCGGGTAGGCTGTTTGAGTTAACTCCAGCCGTGATCAATTCAATCTACTCAACCCCTGAATTTGATGAAGGACACCATCCAGATATCAATGAAGTCATTGCTGTTCTAACTGGTGGCATGGTCAAGCAATTTTCTGACCATTTTTCTGCAGCCAAGCTTAAATCATTCTACTATGTGCTTCAAAAGACAACTATTTGGAATTGGACGCCTTCATCTAATTCTACTGTGGTAACAAGGCCACAGGCGTTTTTACTTTATGCCATAGGTACTGGGACTTCTTTTAATTTTGGCAAGCTTGTGTTCAGAACCGTGCTCCAATTCTCTAATGGAGGTCTAAAGCCTACAAAGCTTTCATTCCCGTCCTTGATATATGGTATTTTAGAATCTTAAGGGTTCATTCGCAATATCACTGAAGAGTTATCTGATCAACCTGAGATGTTGAATATTGCAGCTGGACTACTAAAGGGAAATCGAGTTCTTGATTTGCCCTGGACTGCCACTCCTGAAGAAACAGTGCCTACTCCTACTCCTCTGAACTTTACCACTACTACAATCCAGCTACTGATGACTCGTGCTGAAGAAAATATTGCTCATGCACATGAGGATATTGCCTTTTACAGCTCTTTGTTGGCTGACTGTCGAAGACAACTTGACATTTCTGGCCAAAAAGGGGGGAGATAGTGCACAAGATGATGAAGTTGGTCCATCTGGGACTAAGGATGATGAGGACGGAGCTACTGTTCAAGAGGGATCCGATAGTGATCAGTTTTAGATATTGCTTCTTCTCTCATTTTTGCTTAGTTGTTAAGTTTCGTTTTAATGTTTAATATAACTATTTTTGTTTGTTCTAGTTATGTGCCTTAATTGCTCTGATATGTTTTAACTAGTCTACCTACTTCTAACCCTCTTATGCTCTGATATGTGAATTATAGAATCTCTTAGTGTTAAATTCGATGTTATCCTTGGTGTTACCAACACGAGGGACAACACCTTCAGGGGGAGACTTACAATTCAGGGGGAGAAGTATTTTAAACTCAGGGGGAGTTTATGTTTATTCTTACTTGTGCTAGGTTTTTTCCAGAAAGCAAAAAGGGGGAGATTGAAAGGAATTTTAATTCCTTGATATTCTCGATTCTAATTATTAAATAATATTTGATTTTTCTTTCTAAACAAGTTATAATATTTGGCAAATATCTTGTGTATATTTCGAATATCTTAAGAAATATATTTGTCATGCTCAATTATGTCTTGATAAGGTATTTATTAGATATATTAATATTCGATATTATCAAGATATGATTTGGTATATTTGATAGAGTCTTATTCCTACTTAAACACGTTTTCTAACTCTTGTAGGAATCTATCTAAGAAAACCTTCAAGACTTGGATTACAATCCATAAAAGGATATTTCAATGCACAAGTAAGACAGAGCTTCAGAAGTACAATTCTCTGCACATAGACTGAAGAATTTCATTGAATAATTCGAAGATTCTGAAGCAAGGTTTTGCAACCTTCGTTGTTGCATGTCCCCGTGTTGCCTTTGGTGTTGAAGACATCGGAGACAACACTGTGAGAATAGTGTTGTTCAAAGATATTTGTTTTTCTTCAAATTTAGGCTACGTGAGTTGCGTCTGATTTATTTTACTCTGATTTATTTAGTATGCAAGTTTGATTTCTCAACTTGTTGAGAAATTTAGGATTTATTGATTTTTCGTAAAATCACTAGTATTTCTTTGTAAGACTGATCTTAATTTTTCGAGTGATATTTAGCCCTAACGCACCATACTCGTGCAAAATTATTTACTTGTGTTTTATTTATGCTTTAATTTTCGTTGCACTGTGCTTTCGTTGGTGTTACAACACCAAGTACAACACTGCTTATTTTCACATAACAAACCACATACAACGTTATTTTCAAGTTGAACTGTCTTCATATTAATTTATTGTTTTGTTAGATAATTTTGTTACATATTTTTTTGTTTTTACATTATTTTTTTGTTCATCCGATTTTTTATGTCTTGTCACTGGTCAATTAAAATTAAATATAGGGAAAACTGTAATTTTGGTCATGTATGTTTGTCATTTGCGATTTTGGTCCTCTATGTTTTCATATTTTATTTTTAATCCCGCATGTTTCAATTTTTGGCAATTTCAGTCTTTTTTCTTCGAAAATGCTTACGTGACACTATACACGTCATCTTCACATCAGCACTGCATTGGTGCTACATCAGCGCCACATCAGAAAAAAGACTAAAATTGCAACAAAAAAAAAAAGAAGATAGCGAACTAAAACTAAAATATGAAAATATAGAGGACTAAAATCGCAAAATGACAAACATACAGGAACAAAAAAGCAATTTTCCCTTAAATAAAACTATGCGACTCTTAATTTATTGAATAAAGAAAAAATTACAATTTTGGTCATGTATATTTGTCAATATGCGATTCTGGCCCTCTATGTTTTCATATTTTAGTTTTAATCATGCATTTATTATTAATAATAAAGATTAAAGAGAGTGAGTTAAATTGTCTTTCTCTAAATTTATTGTTGTGTTAGATAATTTTGTTACATATTTTTTTGTGGTTACAATTTTTGAATTGTTCTTTTGATTTTTTATGGTTTGTCCATGTTCAACTAAAATTAAAATTAAAATTTTTATAAAGAAAAAACTACAATTTTGGTCATGTATGTTTGTCACTTTTCAATTTTAGTCCTCTGTGTTTTTATTTCAGTTTTAGTCCTGCATGTTCCAATTTTTGGCATTTTAAGTCATTTTCCTTCGAAAATGCTTACGTGACACTAAACCGTCAGCTCCACATCAGTATTGCATTGGTTCCACCTCAGCGCCACATTGAAAAAAGGACTAAAATTGCCAAAAAAAAATAAAGATAGTGGACTAAAACTGAAATCTGAAAATATAGAGGACTAAATCTATCTAATATATATATTAAAATAAGGGAGTTGAGTTGAGTTGTGTAGTATCCATTTTGCCCTTGTGTCAATATTAAAGATTATTATTAATTATTAAAGATAAAGAGAGTGAGTTGAATTGTCTTCCTCTTAATTTATTTTTGTGTTAGATAATTTTTTTACATTAATTTTTGTGGTTACATAATTTTTTTGTTCATCCGATTTTTTATGGCTTGTCACTATTCAATTAAGAATATACACTGATATATACTCAAACACCCCAAAAACATACCAATTATGAGAAATCTACGGGCTATTTATAGAGTGATTTTTCGAAAGGTTCGAACTCGTATGTTTGTCACGTCTCAAACTGCTACTGATCGGAAGCTCCGATCTGCACTTTGTTAGCTCCAATCGTGTTCGGACATTCCGATCACTTACTTCAGAATCTCGGATCTTACGTGAAGTACATGTGTCAACAACACTTTGTTGACAACTCACAACGCCAACGGTTCGGAAGGTCTGATCTCCCTTTCGGATCGTCTGAACTCACCAATTGTCAATCTGCTTTTGACAACACATCGAATGTACAACTGCTACAGTTTGGAAGGTTCGAACCAACACCCTACTTGTACGTTTTGAGTGGGTTGTTTAAAAGATTGTATGCATGGTTCATGGTTTTATAATCCTTATGTATTTATATGTTGATGTAAATATGGTATGCTCTTTTATGATAGGAATCCTTGTGTATCTATTTTGTCGGGAAAATAGGTTAGCTCTTTTATAAAGGTTGTTATATGTTTAATAAGAGTTAGAGCATCCACATCAGATTCCTTATCCAAAATCTAAAATTTAAGGTAAAAGAGCTATTTTATTAAATTTAGATATTCACTTTTTATTACACAATACATCAGTTTCCCTATAATTTAACATATCTTTATTTTTTAATTGTTTTTTTCTCTCTCATTCATATTTTTTAATTAATTTTCCTCTCTCCTCGATATTTGGGTTGAGTTTTATTAATTGAGTTAAGTTCTGGGTATAGTTTAATTGAAATTTACTATATGTTCATCCTACTACTCATATTAGCATGTGTTTTTTTAAATTGAGTTGAGTTTTTATACTTGGGTCGAGTTTTATTAATTGAGTTGAGTTCTAGGTGGAGTTTAATTGAAATTTACTATATGTTCATCTACTACCCTTAGTAGCATGTGTTTTTCGAGTTTGAGTTGAGTTCTTATATTTGGGTCGAGTTTTATTAATTGAGTTGAGTTATGGGTGGAGTTTAATTGAAATTTACTATATGTTTGTCCTACTACGCTTAGTAGCATGTGTTTTTCGAGTTTGCATTGAGTTTTTATATTTGAGTCGAGTTTTATTAATTGAGTTGAGTTCTGGGTGGAGTTAATTGAAATTTACTATGTGTGCATCCTACTACTATTAGTAGCATGTGTTTTTCGAGTTTGAGTTGAGTTTTTATATTTGGGTAGAGTTTTATTAATTGAGTTGAGTTCTGAGTGGAGTTAATCGAAATTTACTATATGTGCATCTTACTACCATTAGTAGGAATGTGCTTTTCTAGTTTGAGTTGAGTTTTTATATTTGAGTTGAGTTTTATTAATTGAGTTGAGTTCTGGGTAGAGTTAATTGAAATTTACTATATGTGCATCCTACTACCATTAGTAGAAATGTGTTTTTCTAGTTTGAGTTGAGTTTTTATATTTGGGTAGAGTTTTATTAATTGAGTTGAGTTCTGGGTGGAGTTAATTGAAATTTACTATATGTGCATCCTACTTCCATTAGTAGCATGTATTTTTCTAGTTTGAGCTGAGTTTTTATATTTGGGTAGAGTTTTATTAATTGAGTTGAGTTCTGTGTGGAGTTTAATTGATAGGGAAGAGGAAGTCGGAAAAAAAAGGGAAGCGATAAATGAGATGGAGAAGAGAGAAATAATATTTTAATGTTTAGGAAATGAGTTTGACTCCTTAAATTTAAAAAGCACTGTTCATGAAATCTAAATTTAGGGAATGAATAGGGTAGCTGATGCATTGATTTTTTTGATGTAAAATGTAAAATTTAAGGTAAAATTTTGTTTTAGGGCATCTGATGTGGATGCTCTTATATATTGAACCACATGTTGTACTTGAAATTATAAAACTCTCATTATACATCCAACATTTTTTGATATCCTTTTATGTAATAATTTACATATATATTCAAGGTCTTCTCCATATGGTTTATTAAAAAGTGATAATTGCATGCACTATCTCTATAAATTATGAAATTTTTAAAAACTCTATATGTGAAAATTTTGCTATTAGTTGTATGTAATTTCAAATCTTGAATACATACATGCTAACTATTCATCTGGTCAAAGAAAATTATGTAAATTCGAAATTTTCCTCGCTTCACAACCTACGTTTAATAGGTTTTTCTTCGTTTTTTCCGCAAATCATTATGCACATATTGTTTTATACTTGAAAATTAAAGGAAACCCCACTTCTCTAACAAACAAGTCCACTTTCTTTTACAAACCAACTTTCCCCGCTCTCTAAATTAATCTTTCTTCAACCGTACACACATCTCATTATTATTATAAAAGGAAAAAATTTAAATGTACACTTTGAGTTACACATTTACTTTAAAATTTTAAAATTATCATTTTATTTTATTTGAAATATTCATTTAGGATGGTTTAATTTTAAATGCAATGTGTAACTTCCATTATACATATATCATAATCCAAAAGTTTTTTGCGATAAATTTGAAACCTTAAGCTAGACAAAAATTATCCAGGCAGTCATGGAAGGGAGAACTACATTTTTCATCCAGTTATTTGTATTTTTTTTCACTTTTGATCATGTTAACAGTGAATTTTTATTTTAGTCCTGTAATTAGTATGTTTTTTTCCCATTTTTGTCCTATTATGGTTCATTTTTATTTGTAGTTCTATATATAACTTGTATTTTGTTTTCATTTTTTATTCTTTAACTTGTATTTGATTTAATTTTTGACCTTTTATAGTCGACAGACACGCTAGAATACGATAAAAAAGGATAAAAAAATGAAAATAACATATAAATTAATGAACCATAAATGAAAACAATATACAAGTTATAGGACTACAAATGTAAATTCACCGTAACATTATCAAAAATAGGAAAAAATAAAAATACAAGAATGAAAATAAAAATTCAATATTAACATGACCAAAAGTGGAAAAAGTACAACTAACATGACAAAATATATAGTTCTCCCGTCTTAGAATTACCACTCAAAGGATCATTCATGATTTTTATGTTTTTATAAGAGGGTTTACTGTTTTAAAACCATGCATTATGCTTTAAATCGATTGAGCATTATGTCGTATGTTCTGTTTTCTGAAAAAGAAGTATGGTTTTGATCACATAACACTTTTATGGTTCGAAATCTGAGTGAAAATATAATATTTAATGTAGTTTTACTTTCACACAATATTGATATATATTTAAATTTATGCAATTATTACAGATCGTGTTTTTCATTGATTTGTTAAATAATCTTGAGCAATTATTGTATGTTTCGTACAATGAATTCGTCTTATTTTCTATCTATGTATGTATGTCTTGAACCAATATGATTTATTCTGTGTTTGTTAACAAGTGAGATACGTTAATAGAATTAAATTAAATATTGATTTTGTAATTTCTTATCTTATGTGTTGATTACTTATTTTGTGACTATTGATTTTATGAAATATATATATATATATATATAATGTATTCAAAATATTAATTTAAACTATTGAGTCAAATATTTTTTTTTATATTTTGGACTTTTCTCTTTTTCATGATTTTTTTTTTCATTTACCATCCGTTTTTTATTCTCTGTAAACAAATCAATATTCTCATCTTCTTTAATAGCAATTCTTGTAATTTAATTTGTCTCCATCAATCATTTGCATTTTTCTATCATTATTATTTTATTCTTCTGTTTGACGGTATTTTTTTTATTCTAAAAATATTTACTTGGAATAATAACAATAATTTTTTCTTTTCCAACTATATTCTGGTATGTTACGTCTTCTATTACTTGTGTGTCAATATCGTTAACGATCGATGTATTTGATGGACATCATCTTTTCTTTTTAATTTCTTATTTTTCGAAATCTACTGATCTCTTTTTGCTCACAATGCTTTCGTTGCTGAAATTTTTTATTGAATTTTGAATGTCTTTAATTACAAATGTTAACATTTCATGTTACATTATTTATGATCATCATTTTATTTAATTACAAATGTTAATATTCGTTTTGTAAAAATTTATTTACAAAAATTTTAAAAATTTACTTTGAAAACATGTATTTTTAAATTACAGAAAGCTATAATTGATTTATCCATCTTTATATCTTGTAAAATCATTCGTTAATTGCAATATCATCCAATAAATAATTATTAAAGTTTAGCCTTTATGATGAGGAAAAAATAGTTAATTTTTAAAATTTCAATGTTTACATATATGGTATGAGTATGTTGATGTGTTTTTTATTTATTTTGAATTAAAATTTTACTCTATTTGAATTGATTTTTTTAACACCGGTATGTCTTAAAAAAATGGACTTAAAAATATCGAAAAGGCAAGCAAGATATCATAACTTGATCAGCGTTTGAAATGAAAAGGTCTCCTCTTCTCGTTTGGCGGAGATTCATGTTTAAACGGTAACAATTGAAGGCCAAGACGAGAACAGCATCAACTTAACAGAGAAGTCGAGAATTAAAATATGAAATATAAAAAGAACCACCAACACCTCCGTTATCTCTCTTAGGCGCCAACACCTGCATCATAATCTTAGAAGACCTTCAAACTTCAAGACGGCACTGCAAAACGGAACAAATTGAGAAGTTACAAAAGCCACATCATCATATTTTCAAACTGTCGGATTTGAGTCAAGGTCAGATTTGATTAATCTATTTATCACTGGAAATGAAATTATTGATAAAGAAGAAACTGTCACGATGCAATTGTCTTCCCAGCACTTGGTCCTACACAGGTCGTAGCCATGACAAATATTAGACATAAAAGATAGAATAGTGGAGATGAGAAAATGAAAAATGGAGGAAAAGTTGAATCTTAATTTTCAATAAAAGATAAAACACTTGCCTTTTGCTAAAGATAAAGAAATGTCGAAAGACTCATAATTTCCGTGAATTTGCTAAAGCTAAAGCTAAAGTAGTTCTACTGCATGAAATCAACAGTAACAAGCACTTGTTTTGTTTTTGGCCTTCTTCTCAAAGTGTACTCAGCATTAATCATGCACAGTTTCACCATTGAAGTACTTTTGTCCATCTTCTTCCTCTTGATCTACAATATCCCTGCAACTCTTTCTGTTTCGTTATCGTTCGACTTCGCCAACTTCGGGTCTTACGAGAACAATCGCTTCATCAACACCACAGGAGATGCTTACATAACACCTCAAGGGATTCAACTCACTCCCAATGAAGTCAATGTTTCACGAAGTTCAAGAGTGGGTCGCGCCACATATATCGACCCTCTGCATCTGTGGGACAAGAATTCCAGGAATTTGAGTGATTTTTCCACTCATTTTTCTTTTGTGATTGATTCCAGCGGGGGAACCAATTTTGCGGATGGGATCACCTTTTTCTTTGCTCCCGTATATTCATCCGTAAAGTCCGATGCTTTTGGTGGAAGCATGGGCCTTGATACAGATAATGCTTATTCAAATTCATCTGCGGGGACATTTTTTGCAGTTGAATTCGATACTTACAAGAATACTTTCGATCCATTGAGCCCACATGTTGGGATCAATATAAATTCCATGGTATCTGTTGCGACCGCTGATTGGCAGAATGATATTAGTCAGGGGAGGGAGAATGAAGCTTGGATTAGCTACAGTGGCAGTTCAAAGATTCTCAGTGTTAATTTTACAAATTTTTTGAATGACACAATGGCACTTGGTAGCCTCAGCCACGTGATTGATCTCAGAGATTACATGCCTGAAAAAGTTGTGTTTGGCTTTTCTGGTGCGACAGGAGATTTATTAGAGAGAAATACTGTCAAGTCATGGGATTTTTATTCAAGTTTAACGCTTGATATTACTTCTATCGTGCCAGCTCCGAGCCCAATACCGATCAACATCGTACATGGGAAGCGAAAGAGGAAGCATGGAGTCGGGGTACTAGCTCTTGGATTAGGCGCTGGATCGCCGGTTCTAATTCTTGTTTTGGGATTTGCTAGCAGTTTCTTGAACAAGAAGAGGCGTAACGAGGAATCAATAGATAGAAATAAATATGCTATCGGCGACGCATCTATGGATGACAAATTCGGAAGGGGGACTGGGGCTAACAAGTTTTCGTACATGGAATTGGCCAATGGCACCAATGATTTTGCTGAGGAATTCAAGCTCGGAGAAGGAGGATTTGGTGGAGTTTACAAAGGTTTCTTGAAAGAAACCGATTCGCATGTTGCTGTGAAAAGGGTATCACAACAAGGGCTCAAAGAGTGCGCATCAGAAGTGAAGATTATCAGCAAATTAAGTCACATTAACCTGGTCCAACTCATCGGTTGGTGCGACGAAAGAGACGATCAACTCCTCCTTGTTTACGAGTTCTTGCCAAACGGCAGCTTAGATTCACATCTCTTTGAACGTAATTCGTTGTTGACAGGGGAAGTCAGATACAAAATTGCTCAAGGATTAGCCTCAGCTTTGTTGTATCTACATGAAGGATGGGAACAATGTGTAGTCCATGGGGATATCAAGTCAAGCAACATCATGCTGGATTCGGAATTCAATGCCAAACTCGGTGATTTCGGTATGGCTCGACTGGTAGCAGGGACGAGAGGATATATGGCACCTGAATACTTGACCTCCGGCAGGGCCAGCAAAGAATCTGATATATACAGTTTCGGAGTCGTTTTACTAGAGATTGCTAGTGGGAGAAAAGCCATTGATGCTAGATTTCAAGAGAATGATCAACTTGTATTAGTGGATTGGGTGTGGAAACTTTACGGTGCCGGAAAAATACTCGAGGCCGTGGATGAAAATCTGATCAGAACAGAGCAAAATCGTGAAGAAATGGAGAGATTGGTGGTTGTGGGACTATGGTGTGTTCATGGGGATTGTCTGCAGCGTCCCGCGATACGACAGGCGATGAATGTGATGAATTCAGAGGCTCGGTTGCCCGATCTTCTAGCACCAATGCCTTTATATCGCAGTCCTTCGATGCCACTAGTGATATACAATATTAGTGGTGGGAGTGATTCTTTGGACTTGAGCCATCGCAGCAAGTCTTCAAATTTCACTACTTCTTCTTCTTCTGGTTCTGATCCATGTGTCCCGTTGCTTTAGACTGTTTGATGCGTAATTATATATGTTCTCTTTTTCGTTTATTATTTACTCGTTGAATTGTTTTGAGTGCATGGGTTGTTTAAAAGATTGTGTGGTTCATGGTTGTATGAATCCTTATGTGAGGAAAATATATATGTTAAATATGCAGCTTTTTTTATGATCGGAACGAGGTCTGTAATGGTCGAAAGAAAGATTAATTTATAGTGTGTGAGAAGTTGGTTTGTGAATTTATGTGATTGAGAAATGGGGTTTTATTTTTACATCATAATTTTATTGAGATAGTGTATGTATTTATCCATTCATAATACGTCATTATTCGGGGACCATGGATAAGTAAATTATTACTACGTAAAATTACGTAAAAGGATATTTGTAAAGTTCATCGATTAGAATAGACTATGGCACCGTTTGGTTCGAGGATAGGATAAATAATATTTAGATAAGTAATATAATGTAATATAAAATAAATAGAAAATGATAGTTAATTTAGTATTTGATTTGATTGATAGATTATAGTTTATTGGATTTGATTGATTGAATTTTATATTAAAAATATAAATTACCATTTTGTCATTTTGAGAATAAATAAAATATGAATAATATTATTTATAAGGGTAATATAGTAATTTAAATTCAATGATTTGATTGATGTAAGATAAATTATTAATGATTTGATTGATATAAAATAAATAATTAATAGATGGATAAATAATATGACGAGAAGAACGCGAAATTGAATAGGATAAATTGTATAAGTACTAATTGTACTTGTACCAAACGGTACCATAGTCTATTCTAATCGATAAATGTGAACACCACCATTCAATCTTGATCCGATAGGCCAAAATTTAGCTCCATTTAATGTTATTAGTAAACATCATGCGATGCACGTGGTGACATTTTATTGTTATAATATATATTTATTATTTTTTTAGTCATAATAAAAATCATATAAAATTAAATTATTAATTATGAAAACAACTCAAATAATATAATGATCAATTTTTTTCACTTTGTGTCATGTTAATAGTGAATTTGTATTTCAGTCCTGTAAATTGAATGTTTTTCATTTTTAGTCATATCACGATGCATTTTAATTTTAGTTATGTCACTCGTATATTGTTTTATTTTGATCATTTAACTCACATATTTTTTTATTATTATTTTCGGTTTTGTTACCATAATCTATCATGTTTTTCGATCATAAAAAAGAACAAAAATTAAAATAATTTCAAGTTAAATTATCAAAATAAAAACAATAATACAAGTTAATTAAATTACAAAAATGAAAATGTATCGTAATATGATTAAAAATGAAAAGCATTCAAGTGATAATACTCCTCCGTTCCAATTATAGATCATGTTTGTTTATTTGTTTTTGTCTCCAATTTATAAGCATATACACATATATATATATATATATATATATATATACCATTTTAGTAATATTTTTTACACTCTACCCCTATTAACTATATTTTGAAACTTGTGTATTAATTTTTTGAATACATTCAAATGTATAAATTAATAGAAAGTTTACATGGACTAAAGAGAAAAAAATATAACTTATACGTATGACAAATATTTGACACAATCAATAATAGGATAAAACAAAAGTGAAAGTTATTGAATTAAATAGAAGCCATTAAAATAGAATTTATAGGTGAAATTATTATGTTATGCATTTTACATCTTTGTCCCTGTCTTTTTTTTGTAATTTTATAAATATAACCCTCATTATTATCCTCTTTATATAGAATAAAATGATAAATATGTATATACACAATGTAAAAACTTTGTCCCTATATTCATACTTTTATAGTAGTATAATATAATATAATATAATATAATATAATATAATATAATAGATAATAATAGGATAAAACTAAAGTGGAAGTTATTGAATTAAATAGAGGCTATTAAAATAGAATTTATGGGTGAAATTATTGTGTTGTGCATTTTACATCTTTTTCCCTGTCCTTTTTTGCAATTTTGCAAATATAACCCTCATTATTATCCCCTTTATATAGAATAAAAGGGTAAATATGTATGTAGACAATGTAAAAATTTGCCCCTATATTCATACTTTTATAGTAGTAATAGATAGATAATAGATAATATATAATAGATAGATAGATAATAGATAATAGATAGATAGATTGTACCTAATTAAAATCATAAATTTGTAGCCATCTAATATTTTTTTTATCATTAGTTATAAAACAAAATTATCAGTCTAATGTCTAAAAGCCCATCACGTTATTATTGTACCAGTCCAATAATTACATAGACTGCATTCGAGCTGTTTATGATCATTAATTAGTTAGTTAGTTAGTTAGTTGAGCAATGCTACATGTACAACCAAATTTGTACATCAATTTGTACAACACAAAAAAATCAATACAAAAATTTCATTTATCAAAATTTCACGATAAATTGAATGTAAAATATCGCGACATAATAGCAAAATCTCACGATATATTTGTTGTAAATATCGGTATACACGATATATGTTATACCTCTAGCATTATTCTAGTTAGTTACTGAAAGGTTTTGGAATCAAATACTCGTCGAGAAGATATGCAATCCATAATCCCTATTTCACTTTAAGTTTAGAATTTAAAAAAAAATCACAATTATTCGCATACACGCATTTTCAAAGAATAGACGGAAACAATTTCACAAAAAAAATTACAAAATTGTAGGTCAATTTTGCGAGATAGAGTTTTTACTTGATCCGACTGATGAAAAAATATTATTTTTTACGTAAAAAATATTATTTTTTTACTATAAATATAAATTCGATTAATATGAAAATATTATTTTTTTACTATAAATATAAATTCGATTAATATGTCTCACACGTATTTATCCCGTAAAACCTTCTCAAAAAAAAAAAAACTTACACAAAAAACTTATATATGCCAATAAAGGCTTAAAAAGAAATACACAAACGTTACTTCTTGTAACAATTCGTCCCCTACATTTACAACAATAAATAGTCATAACTTTCATGAAAATTTAAATTTAAACATTTTCAAAAATACATACGCGTATTTGCTTAATTAAATTGAAATTAAAATATCATTTTAAAATGTTCTTATTGTGGCAAATTTTCCCGCACCGTTGGTATTCCCCATTATCCTAAAATAAATATATAATCAATTTTATTATATTTATAGTAGAATAATAAAGTATCATCAAAATATCCACATGCTTGCACTCTCTCATTTTCCCCACCCTTAGTCCCTTACCCACTTTCCTTGTTTCTTGATTCTGGCCCGTTTCTGCCACTGATTATCAATCTTTTTGGCCTCGTTTTTCAGTTCGCCGTAAATATCTCCCTTTCCTGTGGATTTTGGATTTCTCTGCAATGAACAAATCACTGTATTTTTTTTTAGTACGCATCATTGTATTAGTGTTTGGTAGCAAATAAGTCGTTGCCCAGATGCTGATTTACGTTTGTTTTTACCCCTTCATAATCGCGGGCTCTGTTCTTGGATTCCAGAAGTGGTTTCTGAAGTTCATTTTGATGGATTCTGTCTGGTTTTTGAAGCAATTCACCCTACTTTACGAATGTTTGGGCCTGTTTTTGCTGTTTGGTTTCGGGTTGAAGTTCTTGTGTTCCGATTGGTTCCCCTGGATTTTGATTAAGTTTTTACGTGATTTGACCGTGAAATCCGGTGGATTAAAGGACGGATTTTGTCCAAGAAACGTTCTTGATGGGAATTGGGTGATTCTGAAATTCTTCAAGGATGATCCGAAAGTGCCGCTGATTTATAATGATGAAACCGAGGAGAAAAGGGACGAAAAATCTGACATTTCGACTGATTCTGATCCAGAATTCGATGCTGAAAATGATGTCGAAACGGAGGATGTTTCAGAACTAAGAAATTTGATAAAGCTTGAGCGTCGGAGGGTGCGCGCAGCTCGTGCAGAACTCGAACAAGAAAGGGCTGGTTCCGCCACAGCCGCCGCCGAGGCAATGGCGATGATTCTGCGCCTTCAGAGCGAGAAGAGCTCGATCGAGTTAGAGTCGAACCAGTACCGGAGATTAGCTTTAGAGAAGCAGATACACGATCAACGAGTGATTCAGTCACTGCGAAATCTTGTGTGGAGCCACCAATCCGAAAGGTGGATGCTCGAGCATCGGTTGGAATCAAACGGGTTTTCGAATGTCGATGGAAGGGATGGGTTTGATGAATTTGAGGGAGATTTAAGTAGTTGTTTCGAAGAAATTGAGGATGTTCTTGAAAATGTTCTGTATAGTTCCCGCTGCCATGATTTTAACTTGTCCCACGAGATTGTTGTTGTATAGGCACTTTGATTAATAAATTCTATATTCCTTTTTTTAATTATTAAATTATACGGATTTTTCCGTAAGAATTTAGAAAATCATTGGAAAAACACGATAAGTTGGTATAAGAACTGAAACAAATATTAATTTCTTGATAATATTTACCTAAGTTTAAAAAGATTAAATATTTGAATTTTTGTCTTCTAGACAAAGTTATTAGAATTTATAATAGCATATCAAGAAATTGAGCACTCGATCAGATGTCAGAAATTCGATTCTCTCTATTAATTACCTAGGTAAACGCAATATCCTGCATTTAAGTACTAGTTACTTGTGCATAATTATCTCTGATCTTATTATTTTACTTGTATTTTTATATTATTATTTTTCGCTGCATGTTGTCTCTAGTGTTGTAACACCGTGGACAACACGAACGAACTATACTTGACAAAATGCGTGCAATTATACCTAAAAAGTGGCATCAGAGACAGACTCTTGACATTACTAAGTGAGTTCCTGATTATTTTTGCAGTTATGTCATGGACACACCATACATCAACGTTGCAATTCGTCCATCAATTTTGGATGGAACCAACTATGGCCCCTGGAAATTGAATATGCGTATATACATCAAATCTATTGATGCAAGGGCCTGGCAATGAGTTGCAGATGGCTGGTCAGCACCAATGAAAGAAGATTCGGAGGGTGAAAATGTATCCAAACCAGAATCCGAATGGACAGGTGAATAAATCACGTCTTCAAACTATAATAACAAAGCTATTAATGTTATTTTCACTTCTGTTGACATTAATATGTTTAATTTGATTAGTACTTGTGTTTGTGCTAAGGATGCTTGGGAGAAACTTAAAACTCATTGTGAAGGATCTAAGAGCGTGAAGAGAAAGAGGATGTGAGACCTCGGTTCTAAAAAACTAATCTCGGATTTATCAACAATTAAACATACAAGATCCAAGACTAAAAGCAAGTCCAAGTTTGGACCATTTTGTCTTCTAGACAAAGTTATTATATGTTAGGTTTAATATTTTGATATTATCGAAAATCTATGAGATACATATTTACCTATATTGTTTATTATCCTGATAAGAAATTCATGAGTTTTATGGTTATTAAATATTATCAAGATATATGTGTTTATGCTTAATAGAGTTGTGCTCCTAATAAACACGCGTTTCTTTATTTGTGTAGGATTCTACAAAGAATTCTTTCCAAACTTGGACTCCTATCTATACAAGAATTCATGCGCACAAACCATCCAAGACTTCAGAAGAGAATTCGCCGCACGTTCAGAGGAAAACCATGTTGAAGAATTCGAAGGTTTCTGAAGCAAGTTTTCGTAGACGATTTTTGCTGCTTTTTCCGTGTTGCCGTTGGTGTTGAAGACATCGGAGACAACACATAGTGCATAGTGTTGATCTACGATATTTTTGTGTTCTTCAAATTTAGGCATACGGGAGTTGCATCTGATTTCTTTATTATTCTAATAGTGTAGGATGCAATTTGTTTCTCAACCTGTTGAGAAATTTAGTATTTACTATTTTTCATAAAATCATTAGTATTGGTTTGTAAGACTGATATAATCCTTTTTAGTGATTATTTGTCTCTAAGTCACCTGCACAAGTACTAGTTACTTGTGCATAATTATCTCTGGTCTTATTTATTTTACTTGTTATTTTTATATTATTATTTTCCGCTGCATGTTGTCTCTAGTGTTGTAACACCGTGGACAACACGAACGAACTATACTTGACAAAATGCGTGCAATTATACCTAAAAAGTGGCATCAGAGACAGACTTTTGACATTACTAAGTGAGTTCCTGATTATTTTTGCAGTTATGTCATGGACACACCATACATCAACGTTGCAATTCGTCTACCAATTTTGGATGGAACCAACTATGGCCCCTGGAAATTGAAGATGCGTATATAGGGCTGGGATATCGAGCTAAAATACCGACTTTTCGGCATTTCGTACCGAATTATTTTTGAAATATAGACATTTTTTTGGTATATTGAATTTTTTTTGGGTATCTATATGGTACCAATATAGATTTTTTCCATACCAACATTTCAGAACTTCGATATCGGTACCGATATGAATTTTTTTCATGCCAATATTTTTTATATGGTATACCGAAAATCCACCTCTATGCGTATATACATCAAATCTATTGATGCAAGGGCCTAGAAACGAGTTACAGATGGCTGGTCAGCACCAATGAAAGAAGATTCGGAGGGTGAAAGTGTATCCAAACCAGAAGCCGAATGGACAGCTGAAGAAATCACGTCTTCAAACTATAGTAACAAAGCTATTAATGTTATTTTCACTTCTGTTGACATGAATATGTTTAATTTGATTGGTACTTCTGTTGACATGAATATGTTATTAATTCCGTATGTTCTTCGATTAGCTATCCAATGCATCAAATGATGATCCGCCCAGAGTAGTCAGCCTATCTACCAATGGTGTTCTCATCATTGTTGCATTCCTTATAGTAAAGACTTCTGCCAATCCCCGACAATGAAGAACCATATCATCCTTTGTTAGGTCTCACCAATCCTACAAAGATAACCCAAAGTGTCAGTACTATATCTCAAGTCTCTTGCATGCAGCTCTGATACCAACAAACGTAGCGACCCAACCCGGATCCACTACTTAATCAGAGTTTAGAGCATAATTAAGCATGCATTAAATAAATCGCTACAGAAGACTTACATAATTGCAGACCGGCAGAATACAACCGGTTAAATAAATCAAATATACAACTCAATCGAATAATTAAATCCTAGGGAAAAGTAAACCTACAGCTAAGTCCTGCTGTCTCCACGGTCTCTGGCCTTTCCAAGCCACTAGGTACACCACCTGTACCTGTACCTGTACCTGTACCTGTACCTGTACCTGTACCTGTACCTGCCCTGCCGAATGGGTGTCCAGACACACAAAAAAAACTGGACGTGAGCTACTATGCTCAGTACATAAGAAATGATATATATAATATATGCAGCATATAAGTGTATTTAAAACCGGAGTAAAACAGTTACTCAGAGGCACCAGGAATATATCGGGCTGTGCTGGATAGCTAGTCCGCGGTGCAACTCCTATATTCCCCTATCAACTATAGCGTCATCTCCACCGTCGTGGTCGCTCCTAGTGATAGAAAAACCAGGGGCGGCCCCAACTCCTGACCCGAATCCAAAACAGGATACAAGTCTCATATGGAAACTATCACACTCTGACTCGAGTCCATGATGAGGGGCAAGCTCCCTATGAAAACTGTCATTGACTCACATCTCTCGGGATGTGGTCAAGTATAAAAACATGTATGTGCTAAAGCAGTAAAACATGCAAAACACATAGCACATACTCATGCAACATAGACAATATATATCATGTTGGTCATCTCAGTCAGTACTTATGTACCTTACTAAAGGCAGTCCTAGCAGTCCCACTCTAGGTTCTCAAGCCTATCATCAGCTCTACAATGCAAATACACATGCATCATTTATTAGGTCCTAAAATCCTTAATTAAGATATTTCATACTCCCAAATAATTTTAGGAAGCAAAAGCTATACCTGCGTCCGTCGTCAGCCCGCTGATGGCGACTGCCTCAAAACTAGGCCACAGCTCCGCTACGAAACCTGGATCACTCCGCTACTCCCGGATTTCATACAGGACGCCTAGAAAGTCTAATACTAGTTAGAGGAAGAGAGGAGAAGAGAAAAAGGTGCAAGGGAAAATGAATTCGGCTGCCCTTTATATAGACAACGTTCGGACCGTCCGATCCAGTTCGGAGCGTCCGAACCCTCCGTCCGAATTTCCTCAGCCAACCACGTGTCTAGCTTTTAGAGGACGCCTGCCGACACGAGTTCGGATCGTCCGAAGCCTTCATGGTGACATCATCAATGATGAATTATTCTCGAACAGCTGGCCATGCAAGATCGGATCCTCCGATCTGAGCTCGGATCGTCCGAACTCTTCAGGCCCTACGATCCTTGGCTCTGTTCCCAGTTCGGATCCTCCGAACTTGCATCGGATTGTTTGAACCCTCGGAACTTTTTCGGCTATTTTCGAGTGTTCTGGATCCATTTTCGGACTCCGTTGATCCATTTGAAATTTTCTTAATCATGTTTTACTTAATATAAACATGATCATTTGATTAATTACAATTAACCCTTAATTCCGGATACGGGTCACTACATCTGGTCTAGCCGGAGAAGTTTGAACTGATCGATATGGGTTATTTTATAGAGGATGGTCATTTGATCTGTTAAGATAATAGTTGTGAAGATATGTAGATCAAAATACTTATTCGATCCGAACTGGTTACATTTGCTTGATAACTTGATCTGTAAACGTGATACATTGATCTTCTTTCGTTTGTCGTCGTTTAGAAATTTTGTTCTTGGTTTTTTTCGATATGTTCTCTTTAATTTAATCACCAAAAATATCTAAATTTTATTTTAAATATTATAATTTTTAATTTTTGTTTATTTTCTTAATGGATTTATTTATCCAATAAATATAATTTTACACATGAAATAATTGTATTCTATAAAAAAAAATAAAAGAAAGATTTTTTAAATATTAAAATAAAATTTGTTAATTTTTAAAATTTAAATAGCAACATAGAAAATATATATATATAAATTATAATAAAATATAGATCACGTAACAGTATGATAAGATAAGATATATTAAACTCCATAAACTCAGTATAAAATGCTCTTTATATTAAATATAATAAAAATTAATATGAAAAGTATATAAAATTAAATAAACAAAACAAATTAAAATAGCATGATAATGAAAAACAATTAAAATATGCATGTGATACAAAACTCTTAATAAGTTTGCTTTCTAATCAACTAAATTCGCAAAACATGAAAAATATAATAAAATCTTATTTTATGATCAAATTTATTATTTACATAATAATGCAATTATTTCAAAACAATCGTCATATTAAAAGAAAAATTAAATTTTGTTTGATCATTAAAAAGACTATTTTAAAATTTTTAAATGCAATCGTATTTTTATCTATATTTTAAAAATTTTAGATAAATAATCTATCGCTCACAATACTTTTTTTTTTGAATTTCTGATGTGTATATGTATATATGCATATAAGCAAAACAATCATCATATTAAAATCAAAATTTTAAATTTTTTTAACACGAAAAATATTATTTTTAATTTCTTTAACTTCAATCGTATTTTTATCTATATTTTTATATTAAATAGTCTATCACTCATAATATCATTTTTTAAATCTCTATTGTGTATATCTATATTTGCATATATGCAAAACAACCACTTTATTAAAAGCAAAAATTAAATTTTTTTATCACGAAAAAAAACTATTTGAATTTTTTTTTAAAATTCAATCGTATTTTTATATTTATTTTGAAATTTTTAGATTAAATATTCTATCACTAATAATATCATATCTTTTTAAAATATTCAATATTACATTTATCTATAATTTTAAATTCAATCATATCTTTATTTGAATTTTTAAATTTAATTCTATAATGTTTCCACTATATTTAGAAACGAATTTTGAATAGAAAAATGTCGGTTTATATTTTTAGTATATTTTTCTTTTTTTATATATAGATATATAGATAGATAGGCAAAACAACCACCTTATTAAAAACAAAAATTAAATTTTGTTTAATCACGATGAAAGGTACTTTCATTTTTTTTTATATTAAATAGTATTTTTATATATTTTTTAAAATTTTTAGAGAAAATATTTTATCACTCATAAGATAATTTTTTTAATATTCAATATTATCTCTATTTATAATTTTAAATTCATTCATATCTTATTTGTATTTTTAAATTTAATCATAATGTCTTTACTATTTGCAGAAAAAACTTTTGGGAATAAAAACACTACGATTTCTATTTTTAGCAGATTTTTTTGCTTTCATATATATATTCACGTAGTTCTGCTTTCCTGATTTTTAGACCGTTTCTGCGACCTAATTTTTCACTTTTCACCTAGAAAATGGTTAATTAAATGCTGTAATTCTGTAAAATCTCGATATCGTTAAACATTCACTATGAAAAAAGAATTATATATTAAATCCTTGCATTTTCAATTCTTGAGAAAATATGTCATGTGTTTAAAACAAGATTTTAAAAACCGCGAAGCGTGACGAAGTGTAACGGTCAATCTTCAAGTTTCACAAGCTTAAGCGAGTTTAGAACAAACTTTAGTGTGAAAAAGTGTTTTTTATTTTTAATTATATTAAGTTAATTAATAGAATAAATAATATATAAACTTAAAGATTTTAAGAATAAATACATAAATTTTCAAGTTATAAAAAACGTAAATCTCAAAATAACAAATTTTCTGGTGTAATTTTTGTGTTAGGTAGATTTCATCTCTTAGTCGCAAAGAAAGTAAATATACGCAACAAATTTAATTTGACGCATTTAATGTTTTTTTATAAAAAAAAACTTATATGATTAAATATTTATTATTTAAAATAAAATTTAAAAGTTAAAAATATTTAAAATTAAAAATTGAAAGTAAATATTATTTTTTAAAAACTTATATGTTCATGTTTTTTCACGCTTTTTTTGCGGTTAATGTGGTCAACCAAAGGGTTGACCGTCTTTTTCACGCTTTTGTCCAAAGCAAAACTTTTGCTCATGCATAATCGCGCTTAAGCGGTGCTTTTTTGCGCTTTTTAAAACACTGTTTTAAAGTTCGAGTTTGAGAACAAGGTCTCTTGTCCATAAGTGTTTTCGAGGATGTGTGCTCAAAATTTGAAAACATGAGAAGCTAATAGTCATAGAGAGTTTTGATCAGTAATTTTGTAGATTTCTCATGGATATATGTAATAAACGCTAAAAAAAAATCAGTTTTTAATATATCTTTAAGACTTTAACACCAAATTTTGCATGTGTTTTGCTTCTGCTCATTTTTATTAAAATCCAAAAAATGGTATAATACTTCAAGAGTGCTTCTAGTGTTTTGTAAATATAGATAGAATTTTGCTTTTTAGGCGATGTCCGAATGGGTGGTATGAAAACCCGAAACTTGGCCTCCAAGTTTTTCTATTTAGGAATGATCTTCCAAACTTGGAAGAGGTAATCTTTCCTTTTCTTCGAGATTGAGTTTTTTTATACAAATCATTATATTTTCAGCAATTAAATAAAGTTAGTGTATTGTCAGATTTCCTTTCTCAATTTTCAAAATCAAGGCTGATTTAATTCTTTTAATTAGTGCAACAAATCATCCCATGTCAGCCGCAAATCTTGTCCAACCTCGCCTATATAAATGCACAAGACCTCTCCAAAAATCCTATTACAATTCCTCTCTTAGTTCGAACGCCAAGACTCTAAATTTTGCTTAGAAATTTACCTACTTTTCACTCCTTATTTTCGAGAAAAACAAAGCGGGGCTAGCAATAGGGATTCAAAGGCTGCCAAATTTTTCCTCCCTAGTTTCGACAAGCAGGCCATCATTAGGATCTAAATTTTGTCCACTTTCTCTTGATTTTTCTTGATATCCACGTGGAGAAATATAAGGAATTAGGAAAAAGAAAGTGCAAAGTTGGATAAGTAGACACCAATTTCGAGAAAGTGCAAGACTGACTTTCGAAAGTGCTTTCTGAATTTTGCTCTCGTAATTTTCAAGGTTGCAGTACCAATTCAAGTATTTAATTCACACGCAAACATCTATGGTAAGTGGGCTTTTGTATGTATATTTCTTGACGTGATTTTAAAAATATTTATTGATGAGTCATGGTATTTTGGTTTTCGAAATTCGTTCGAGCATGTGTTTTTTATTCATGTCATGTTGGTTCATGTTATGTCATGCATGTTGTCAAGCACTGTTATGATTCGAATGGATATGATAATGATATGACCCTGATACGGTGGGATTGTAACCGTTGTATGACCTCACTTCATAGAGGATTAACATATTGGACATGGCCTCGCTCCTTAGAGGATTAACATATAGGAGACAGTAAATCATGGAAAGGAGATGAATTTCAGTGCTTATGTTCATGTGTTGAAAGTTTATGTATCATGATGATGTTATGGCCCGATGGCCCAAGTATTGAGTTATGTTTATGTTGATGTTCATGTTCACGATTATTATTTTATGGTATGCATATATTTGGTATATGTCTCGAACGGCCCCCACTTGCTGAGTGTTTCTCAAAACACTCACCCCCTTACATTTTCCCTCCCAGATAATACAGAAGAAGAATTAGAGGATCGAGAACAAGACCAGTTTTGGGGTTGGTGAAAGAAGAATATTTTAAGAGTTTATTTTGTTATTTATTTTGGGATTGATACAATAATATTTTGTTATTTAAGTTTTTAGACGCTTCCGCATATGTTTTGTTATTTTTGGATTTATCGAGTTGTAAAGACGATGTTTTGGAATTTATTTATGATAATATACTGGTTTGGTTTATACTGTACTACGAGGCTGGTTGTTTTTATAATTTGTGTGAATTTGAAACAACGCCGGTGGTACGTCTCGGTCTCGGGGCGTGACATTAAAGTGGTATCAGAGACGCCAGGTTCATACATCCGGATGAGATTCCGTACCGAAAAATTTGACGTTGTCAAAATTTGACCCAAGCCCAGTGTATCCTAACCCGAAATGACCCTCTGAGTCAAACTCATACTTTCATGAACAGTGACGCTTTTAGCCCATATTCGATCGTTTGAGCCCTCGAATTCGCGTTTTTGCTATTTTTGGAAATATCGGTATTGTCTATAACTTTTTGTGGGAAATTTGAAATTTGATTCCGTCGATTGTTTCATACTTCTTTTGATCAGTTGTTTCAATCCTAGGATAATCTCAAAAATTTCCATTTTTGGAAAATTTGCCCGAAAATTTCGCTTGATATCAATACTGCATGAGTAACCTATGATAAATTGTTCATCAGTTTAAATTCTGATCTTAATTCATTCTTCTTCATTTTTGGAAGATGATTATCCCTCGCACTAGAGCTACTACCTAGATTAGTTCTTTTATTCAGCATTGTTTTGATTTTTATTCAGCATGGTTTTGATATCTTGGTAATTTTGAGACTTAGCTTGTTTTGTTCACCTTCATGATATTTTGGGAATCAATAAAATAATTTTTATTCCTTTGGAGTATTTATTGATTCATTTATTCCACTATTTCCTTTCTTCTTTAAGTATCGTGTTTCGACAAACTCTTAGAACTCCTTTACTATAGGAAATGGCCGGAGAACCCCCAAGAATATGCAACAACAATCATGGGGATAATGCGAATCCACCTCCAGGAATCAGTCTTAGCAGAGAAGACCTTGCGGCTATCGCAGCAATAGTGGCGACGACCCTCCAAGGGATGGGAAATACAAATGGCAACGGCAATCCGCCACCTCCTCCACCTGCTCAGAATGGAGTAAAATTCCATTATGAATCTCTTCGCAAGAATTGAACTGAAATGTTCAAGGGAGATGCTGACCCAGAGGTGGGACGAAATTGGATCAAGAAGATGGAGGACCAACTGCATTTACTTGAAGTCCCTGAAGCACTTAAAGTAGAGGTGTCGATACCTTTCCTCAAAGACAAAGCACGTAAGTGGTGGGAAGCTGTTTCACCAGCCATGTTAGCGGCGGGACCAATCACATGACAATAGTTTTGTACTGCATTTTTGAAGCAGTACTTTCCAGCGGAGGTTCGAATACAGAAATTGAGCGAATTTGAAAATCTCATGCAATCTTCAGATATGACAGTGGTAGAGTACACCTCCAAGTTCAATGAGCTCGGGTCTTACGCCCCAACTATTATGGGAGATGATGAGCTAAAGTTGCACCGGTTCAAGAAGGGGTTGAGCAGCAGAATCCAGTCTGCATTAGCGGTTTATCAGCCTGCCAACTTTGCAGACTTGATGGGAGCAGCCATCCGAGCTGAATCGGATATCAAGCGTCGAGAAAATAACTTCAACAACAAACGACCTCTCTCTGGCCAATCTTCTTCGAACGGGCATGTGTCCAAGCGTCCAAACTATTCTGGTGAATTATCCAAGGACACTCTTTCTGCTCCAAATCATTCACACATCAAGTTATGCCCCACCTACCACCTCCGACATGAAGGGGAATGCCGTCGGAACAATGGCGCTTGTTTCAACTGTGGAAAAATGGGACACCAAATTGCACAATGTCCCGAACCCATGAAGTCAAAGACAAGACCAAATGCTAGTACTACTACTCAAGGCCAACCAAAGGAAAATAAACCAAATGCTCCTGTCTATGCCATTACTCGAGAAGAAGCAGGCGGTGCGAACAAAGTCTTGGCAGGTACCATTCTAATCAACAATGTGTCTACAAATGTTTCATTTGATTTTGGTGCCACACATTCGTTTACATCTAAGAGGTTCGTAAGAAGTTAGGGCTTATTCCTGAAGAACTGACGGAACTATGTAGATTAGCTAACCCTAATAGCAAGTTAACTCAAGTTTCGAGGACGAAACTTCTCATAAGGAGGGAGGGATATGAAAACCCGGAACTTGGCCTCCAAGTTTTTCTATTTAGGAATGATCTTCCAAACTTGGAAGAGGTAATCTTTTCTTTTCTTCGAGATTGAGTTTTTTTATACAAATCATTATATTTTCAGCAATTAAATAAAGTTAGTGTATTGTCAGATTTCCTTTCTCAATTTTCAAAATCAAGGCTGATTTAATTCTTTTAATTAGTGCAACAAATCATCCCATGTCAGCCGCAAATCTTGTCCAACCTCGCCTATATAAATGCACAAGACATCTCCAAAAATCCTATTACAATTCCTCTCTTAGTTCGAACGCCAAGACTCTAAATTTTGCTTAGAAATTTACCCACTTTTCACTCCTTATTTTCGAGAAAAACAAAGCGGGGCTAGCAATAGGGATTCAAAGGCTGCCAAATTTTTCCTCCCTAGTTTCGACAAGCAGGCCATCATTAGGATCTAAATTTTGTCCACTTTCTCTTGATTTCTCTTGATATCCACGTGGAGAAATATAAGGAATTAGGAAAAAGAAAGTGCAAAGTTGTCTAAGTAGACACCAATTTCGAGAAAGGGCAAGGCTGACTTTCGAAAGTGCTTTTTGAATTTTGCTCTCGTAATTTTCAAGGTTGCAGTACCAATTCAAGTATTTAATTCACACGCAAACATCTATGGTAAGTGGGCTTTTGTATGTATATTTCTTGACGTGATTTTAAAAATATTTATTGATGAGTCATGGTATTTTGGTTTTCGAAATTCGTTCGAGCATGTGTTTTTTTATTCGTGTCATGTTGGTTCATGTTATGTCATGCATGTTGTCAAGCACTGTTATGATTCGAATGGATATGATAATGATATGACCCTTATACGGTGGGATTGTAACCGTTTTATGGCCTCACTCCATAGAGGATTAACATATTGGACATGGTCTCGCTCCTTAGAGGATTAACATATAGGAGACAGTAAATCATGGAAATGAGATGAATTTCAGTGCTTATGTTCATGTGTTGAAAGTTTATGTATCATGATGATGTTATGGCCCGATGGCCCAAGTATTGAGTTATGTTTATGTTGATGTTCATGTTCACGATTATTATTTTATGCTATGCATATATTTGGTATATGTCTCGAACGGCCCCCACTTGCTGAGTATTTCCCAAAACACTCACCCCCTTACATATTCCCTCCCAGATAATACAGAAGAAGAATTAGAGGATCGAGAACAAGACCAGTTTTGGGGTTGGTGAAAGAAGAATATTTTAAGAGTTTATTTTGTTATTTATTTTGGGATTGATACAATAATATTTTGTTATTTAAGTTTTTAGACGCTTCCGCATATGTTTTGTTATTTTTGGATTTATCGAGTTGTAAAGACGATGTTTTGGAATTTATTTATGATAATATACTGGTTTGGTTTATACTGTACTACGAGGCTGGTTGTTTTTATAATTTGTGTGAATTTGAAGCAACGCCGGTGGCACGTCTCGGTCTCGGGGCGTGACAGGTGGGATAAGTGAGCGTTAGATCAATAATCAGGTGTACGTTATGTTATTATCATGGATGATTGGAATGAGAAGGAAAACTAATGGATGGAAGTGTGATAAATAATGCTTGTTTAGGTCCGAGCTTTAAATCGGGTCGCCTGCCGCCTATTGACGTGCCTTTGTTGCCGCTGCCACCATCTTATTTTATCATGACGATTATTAATATTTGGAGAAATCTGATCAGAGATTAATGGAATTATGGTATTTTGGTCATTTAAACCCGGCCTAATCCTGGTGAGAGCATGCATAAAAGTAAAGCACATCTCATCATCTGAAAAATGGAAGTTTGTACAAGGCTTGTGTATTTGTGCATTAAAAAAACGCTATTAAAAATAGTTTGATTAGTGAGATGAAACAAATAGAGACGAATGGTCAAATTCTTAAAGAGGCCAACTTTTTCTCCCACCAAAGAGGTCCACACCTCTAATTCGCCCACCTCATTCCACACCCATGATAATAACTACTCCTCCCACGGGCCAAGAGGGTGGTCAACCCATCTATGCAAGTTAGGTCCACCCTAGCTATATATCTCTTCCAAGGTCATGCCACTTGAGCTCGGTCCATATATATGCCCAAAACGAGCTTGGTAGGCAAGGGCGGACCCAAGTTTAAGGGTGGGCCCAAAATTTTTTTAAATTTTGTATATAAAATTTTTGAATAATTTTGGTTTAATTTGGTGGTAGTTCGGAGCTTAGAATTTTAGCGACTAAAAATCCTGGGTCCTGGGTCTTAAAATTTTGAATAATTTAAAATATTAAAGGACGCAGGAGCTTAGAATTTTAGCGACTAAAAATCCTGGGTCCGCCATTGTCGGTAGACCAGGCCACCCTAGCTCTATCCTGGCCCACCTGGAGCTAGGTAGGTCGGGACCCATAACTCAATGTGGGACCCCATAATATCGGTCCATGCCCACCTCAATAAGCTCGGCCGGTCGAGTCAACCGAGCTTGGTTCGGACCCACTCACCCACCTTGAGCTCGACACATATCAACTCCTAATTAGTCTACTTCATACCTACGTGACGTCAAATAGCTAATTAATTCATCCAACAAGTCCTTTTTTCCGGTTTGACCAACAGCTCGATCCACGAAATTAAACCACATGCACTTCAAAGTTAAAACCCAACTCGCTATTACAAAGTCTGAGACGACGCTTGACAATTTTAAAGTCCACCTTCTGAGCTAGCGTGGTCCCATCTTTTTTTATATATAAAAAAAAAGACATGACAAGAGAAATTGAACGTTGATAGTGGGGATAAGAGATACATTTCAAGAAGTGGTTGGTGTAATAGACAATATTAAAATAATTTTTAACTGAAGATTTTTTCCCGACAATGACACGTAAATTTCAGGGAAAAATATATTTTTTTTCTTTTTACAAATTGGTGTAACATTATTTGTTACACTAATAATTTCTTGTCATGCGTCTCTTTTCCAACTTTATCAATATTCAATTTTTCTCTCAGCCAAACACAGAAGAAATTGTTTTGTGTAACAACCCTTTATAAATGAAAAGCATAACCTTGCTCAATATTTCAAGTAGAAGAAATTGTTGGTGTAACAACCCTTTGTAAATGAAGATTCTTTTCCCTAAATTTCACTCATCAAACTAAAGTTATAATAAATTAAAAGCATAATCTTGCTCAATATTTCAAAGTCCGCTTTCCCCACTCCTTATTTGTCTTTGGGTTGGTCCCACACGGAGCTTTAAATTACATGAGATAAAATGCATGAATAATCATGTAATTTTAAGTGTAATGTGTAACCCAATGTGTAAACCTCCGTGTGCATGTAATATTATCCTTGATTATATATATACACTCCCGGGTATACAAAAAACAACTCGGTCGTTGGAGAGATCGCGGTTTTTATGTTTTCTATGGTCGTAAAAAGGTCGCGTCTCTATAACGTGTGTTGATTTTCCTTACAGGAAAAAGGACAGAAACACGTTGTAATGGTATGGGTTTGTCCAGAAATTACGGAGGATGTTTAGTCACTTTTGATGTTATCCTATCACATTTAATGATTGTTAGTTGGTCCATGCTGTGTAATCATTAATGTCTCAGGTGCCCGTCTATAACTACCAGGCCCCCGGGCTTGGATCGTGTATGTTTTTTAACACCTTTTACTAATTAACACATATATTTACATACACTCACTCTTTCAAAAATTCATAAGCTCACTCCATACATTTTAATCTGATTTAACCATCGAAGTGGCGACGCCGAAAACTTTCAGGTGCTCCACTGACGAGTTCTCTTATTTTTTTGTGTGTAAACATCATCTTCCAAGAGACGAAAAAATTGGATGATTCATTGCCCGGGTTCCCACCCACCACCCGAGAACCATATTTTTTTATTTTTTTTTATGATAATCCCATCATACATGTATCTTTAAAGCAGTACTACTTCTTAATTTTGCCCTCTTCCATGCACAAACAATTGAAGAAATCTCAGCAACCATGCACAGCATTTCCACCATTGAAATCTTCTCCGTCTTCTTCTTCCTCGTCTCCATCCCCGCGACTCGTTCGGTTTCATTGTCATTCAACCTCTCCAGCTTCGGATCTTACGAGAACTATCGCTCCATCAACACCAATGGAGATGCTTACTTCTCACCCCAAGGGATTCAGCTCACCCCAAGTGAATTCAACGTCTCACAGATAGCAAGAGTGGGTCGCGCCACATATATCGAGCCGCTGCATCTGTGGGACAAGAATTCCGGGAACTTGGCCGATTTTTCGACCCGTTTTTCCTTCGTGATAGATTCCAGCGGGAGTCCCGATTTCGGGGATGGAATCACCTTCTTCTTTGCGCCCGTGTATTCAACCATAAAACTATCTACTGCTCATGGTGCCAGCATCGGCCTGAACACAGATAACGGCTATGCAAATTCGTCAGCGGAGACCTTTTTCGCGGTCGAATTCGATACTTATCAGAACTCATTCGATCCATCCATCCCACATGTTGGAATCGATGTGAATTCCATGGTATCTGTTACATCCGCCAATTGGCATAATGATATTACTCAAGGGAGGGAAAATGAAGCTTGGATTAGCTATAGTGGCAGATCAAAGATTCTCAGCGTCAATTTCACAAACATTTTTAACAACGTAACTTCACAAGGTAGCCTCAGCTTTGAGATTGATCTTAGAGATTACATGCCTGAGAAAGTCTTGTTCGGATTCTCCGGCGCAACGGGTTCTTATTTTGAGAGACACACGATTAAATCTTGGGTTTTTTCTTCCAACTTAAACTTAGATATCACTCCCAAAGAGTTGCCCATTAATCCTGCTATACCAAAGAAGAAGGGATTAGTTTTTGGATTAGGCATTGGATTACCAACTTTGATTCTTGTTTTGGGATTTGTAGTCTGGTTCTTGAACAAGTTTAAGAAGAAGCGGAGATGTACTAAAAGTGATCTGGATAACGAATTCGAAAGGGGCGCTGGGGCAAAGAAGTTTTCCTACATTGAATTGGCGAATGGCACCAATGATTTTGCGGAGGGATCAAAGCTGGGAGAAGGAGGATTTGGTAAAGTTTACAAAGGTGTGTTGAAAGGAACCCAAGTTGCTGTGAAAAGGTTATCAAGTGGATCAGATCAAGGGGTAACAGAGTATGAATCAGAAGTGAGGATTATTAGCCAGTTGAGACACAGAAACCTCGTCAAACTCATCGGTTGGTGCCACGAAATTAAAGATGAACTCCTCCTTGTTTACGACTTCTTGCCAAATGGGAGCTTAGATTCACATCTCTTTCGACGTAATTCGGTGGTGTTGGCATGGGAAGTGAGGTACAAAATTGCACAGGGATTAGCCTCTGCTTTGTTGTATTTACATCAAGGATGGGATCAATGTGTACTCCACAGAGATATCAAGTCAAGCAACATCATGTTGGATTCTAACTTCGATGCCAAACTCGGTGATTTCGGCCTAGCTCGACTCGTAGATCACGACAAAGGGTCACGAACCACGCTCCCGGCAGGGACGATAGGGTACAGGGCACCCGAATATTTGGTCTCCTGCAGGGCCAGCAAAGAATCCGACGTATATAGTTTCGGGGTCGTTTTGTTAGAGATCACCTGTGGGAGAAAGGCCATTGATGGTAGATTTCAAGAAAATGTATTAGTGGAATGGGTGTGGAAACTTTACGGTGCCGGAAAAATACTTGAGGCGGCGGATCAAAGTTCAAGAATATTGAAGCAAAATCGTGAAGAAATGGAGAGATTGCTGGTTGTGGGACTATGGTGTGCTCATCCAGATAATCAGCATCGACCAAAGATACGCGAAGCAATGAATGCGATGAATCCTGAAGCTGAATTGCCCCATAATCTTCCACAAGTGATGGCGACGCGTAGATATTTAACTTCTTATTCGAACATGGTTACAAGTTCTGGCGTCAATTACAATAGCAGCGGCCGTGGTACTCTCCGGTATAACTAAAAAAAAAACAATTATATAAAATTAA
Organism: Henckelia pumila; assembly: GCF_033568475.1. Lineage (NCBI taxonomy): Eukaryota > Viridiplantae > Streptophyta > Magnoliopsida > Lamiales > Gesneriaceae > Henckelia > Henckelia pumila. The sequence goes on from NC_133123.1 coordinate 72,357,837, forward strand.
GGTAGTATTTGGGGAAGTTTTTAAAAAGCACTCTCAACTTTTCTATAATAAAATTTTAGCATTAAACCCTTTATGAAAGAGTTAAATGTGTCTGAATTTGTATAATATAGGAATGAAATGTGTTTTATTTTAAAAAATAAAAGATTCATTAACCAATTAATATTTATGTCTCAGACTTTTTCACAAGGAAATATTAATGCAATTAACCTCATATTTAATTTTCCAATTTAGATGTTCTTTGGGTTTTATAGGGTAATGTCCGTAGGATCTAATTTACCAATTTGTGGGGGTAAATAATTGGTACGCATGGCAACTTTCAAATAATAATATAAAAGTAAATTATATTTGACTAATAATCGAGGGAAAAAATGAAATCTATTTCGGTCTAAATAATGAAAAAAAGGAAAGAAGATGGGCTATTTTAATTTGGGAAATTTGATGGCTGATACAAATCAATCAAATATTGTAAATGTTTATTGTAAGTTAACTTATCTTATCACTCCTTTTTTTTTTTTTTTTAAAAAAAAAGGGGGGGGGGGGGGGGGGGGACCACTTATTTATTGATAAAAAAAATAAACATTACAAGGAGGAGATAAGTTCCCAATAATGAAAACTTAAAAAGAACACCAAAATATATATATATATATATATATATATATATATATATATATAAACAAAAAAGTATGCTAAAATAAGAAAACAAACTTTTTTTTCCCCCAAAGCACGTTACTAATTATAGAAATATTGCATAATTTTTATATTAAAAAAATATTAACATAAAATATTATGAGATAATAAATAACCGATATTTTTGTCTTTTGAATTGAAAAATTGTTGCTGGATAAGAATAAATTTGATTAATTACTTTAAACAACAAACAAACAATTTATTTAAGGATTATATTGTGAGATAATAATAAATTCATCCTGATACATTAGATTCATTTAAATTTAATTCACCTATGAGTTAAAAATTATTCGATATTTTTTATTACCTCTCGGCAGATGTAAAAACTTTTACACGATAAAGTTTCCAAGATATCAACATTAAAAAAAATTAGAAAACTCCCTTTAACAAGATAATAAAATATTAAATTTCATAATATTAATTCACCTATGAGACAAAAATTAATCGATATTTGTTATGAGCTCACATCATATGTAAAAAACTTTTTACACGATAAAGTTTCCAAAATATCAACATTTAAAAAAAATCTGTTGAATCCGATATTTTGATGATAACAAACAACAACTCATTGTATTGGAATGGGTTGCCAACCATTGTATTTCAGGAATCTACTACAACCTCTACCAAAGCTTGTCAACCGCCCTTGCTCTCGACCGGCTGAAGACACAAGGATAAATCTATCTACCGGAAGCTTGTCAACCGCCTATGTCTCTCGACCGATTGAAGTCTCAAGCCTATCGACTGGTCATTCAAACCAGCAGAGGACAAATATCTCTACCGGTAGAATGCCAACTGCCTATCAAGATATCTCGAGACAAGTACCTGTGACAAAATGTCCTTTGCAGGATTCTTTATTAAAAGCAGAACCGGCGTATCAGAAGATTTGTTGACTCCTGCAAATCAAGACAACAGGTTGTATCAAAATGGCAAAAACACAGAATGACTGCAGATAAAGCATTCGACCGTTTATTCCAGTTTTGGACCCTGGAAGTTGTCTGCAGTGTACGATCTTCATGCAGAATCATCAATGCATTTATGAGCATTAAATGTGCATTCAATGCAGCATCAGAACGTTCAAAATAAAGACGTTGATGATTGACCTATATAAAGGGAGGATTGCTCAAGAAGTGAATAACGACGAACAAAAAAAAGAGAATAACAACAAGTGATTCGAGACAACGAAGAGAGACAAGCAATTCAGAAAAACCTCAATCACTTGAGCAATATCAGAAGTCCTCATCTGATATACTTGAGCACACTTACAAGATTATTCATCTGCTGCTCAAATAAACCCTCGCCTACAGTTCACGTATCTGATCATCAAGGATCATACTAGGTTTTCCAAGCCTCTCGACCGCTATGCAGTCTGAGAAGCTCAACTCAACTATACTCAAGTGTTGAAGAGACTTGAAGCTGCTCTGAAAGCTTCCACCAGTCTGATAAGAACTGAGAATCTTATCTGTGTAAATCTAGGAGTTTTGGATTAGACATTGGATAAGTCCTAAGTCTGAAGTGGGTGTATTACAAGACGTTGTAATAACCAAAGTCTTCTAGTGAATTCCTTCCTAAGTGGAAGAAGGGGAGACGTAGAAGGATTAAGCCTTCGAACTTCCATAAAGATCGTGCTTTAATCTTTACTGCCTTTTATCTTACATCCTGCTCATACATTGCATTATAAACTTTGCATCACTAAAACCTCTGAACTATTTCCGCACTATTTAAGTTGTTCAAAACGTTTTAGAAGTTGAGAAAACAGATTAAGTGAACTAAACCTCACTTGATCATTTTAAAGAAGAAGAGGAAAAGTTTCAGAGTGTATTCACCCCCCCCCCCCTCTACCCTCTGAACCGATCCCAGCAAGTGGTATCAGAGCGGGTTTCTTTCTCAACTGCTGATCTAAAGTTTTAAAATCATGACTTCTTTCAACAGAATTCCTATGTTTTCTAAAGAAGAATATGATGATTGGAAAATTCGCATGCAGGCACATCTTGCAGCACAGGATGATGACATGCTATATGTCATAACAGACGGTCCTATCAAAATAAGGAAGGTCAACCCAGCTCTAGCCGATGGTGCAGGACAAATGATTGAGAAACCAAGAGCTGAGTGGACCACTGAGGACAAAAAGAAGGCCAATCTTGACAATGTGGCCCGGGACATCCTATACAAAACACTGGACAAGAATATGTTCAGCAAAATCAAGTCATGTTCCACAGCAAAGGAGATTTGGGAGAAGCTCACTCAGCTGTGTGAAGGGAATGACCAGACAAAGGAAAACAAGCTCACCTTGGCCATTCAAAAATATGACAACGCCAAAATGAAGCCAGGGGAAACCATGGCTGAATTTGATGAACGGTTCAGTAGTATCATTTGTGATCTTATTGCTCTAGGTAAAACTTATACTAACCGTGAAATTGCTGTGAAGGTTATGAGAGCTTTGCCCAAAGAATGGGAGATCAAGACAGTGGCCATGAGAGAGTCAAAAAACTTGAGCAAGGTTGAACTGCATGATCTCTTTGCAGATCTCAAAGCCTACGAGTTCGAGCTCAACATGAGGACAGAAGATGAACCATCTACCTCTCAACCAACCAAGGCCTTAACCTCAACCGTGATACGTCCACCGGTCGAGGAAGCTCCAAAGAGATCAGCTGAGCAAATCAGCAATGAAGCCATGACACTTTTTGTCAAGAAATTTGGTAAATTTATGCGTAAAAACAATTCTAAATTTAAAAATTATCATAAATCGGACCACACAAACGATGGTCCTACTTGTTTTAACTGTGGCAAGCCAGGCCACTTCATTGCAGAGTGCACCAAGCCTAAGAGCAATGATCAGAAGCAATTTTCTGAAAGAAGAAGGGGCAAGGAGGACAAGAGGACCTTTAGAAAAGGAAGAGACCAAAGGGTTCTAGTAGCAGATGAAAGCAAAAGCAAGTGGGCTGAGTCTGACTCTGACAACTCCAATACCGGAAGCTCTTCAGATGACAGCGATGATGAAAAGGTGGAATGCCTTATGGCTGACATCGAAGAAGAAGCTGAGGAGGTATTTGACTTTGGCTCACCTGAATTTACTCACAGTGATTTGGTTACTGCTTTACACGAAATGGCTAATGAATACAAAGCACTATCCAAGGAGTTCGAGGAAGTAAAGGCAGAAAGAGCCGACCTAAAAGATAAGTCAAGCGAATCAAGCTGCATGCAGCAAAAAGAGCTTGATGGTCTTAAGGTCAAGCTAAGTCTGCTGGCTACTGAGAACGACACCTTGAAAAGAGTATTCCAAGCTACCTTGATTTAGAATAAAAAACTACTTGAAACCATTAAGGCTTGGAATAAATCTTCTGTAACCATCGACAAGATTCAAAAAATCCAAAGACCGGCACATGATAAGACCGGTCTAGGGTTTGGAACAAATGAACAGTCTATGGAGTCCTGTATTCAGTCAAGCCTGGACAAAGGCAATCTTAACAAAATAAGATTTGTCAGGTCCAGCACGATATATGAACACGATAAGTGCAACTTTGACAGAAATCAGAAAGTACCTAACGAACGAAGTTCTAAGCATAGAGGGCTGGGATATGTGGATCCCCAGATCTCTAATCAAAGAGGAACTTGGATCAAACCTAAACCTAATGAAAGAAGAAAGGGAAACCAATCTAATTTCAAAAGGCCATGGAATGAGCCTAACTACTCTAAGAAAAGATGGTCAAAGGAGAAGCCTTACCAGTACTTTAATTGCAGGCCAGTTCAAAAGAGGTACAGGCTAACTGATAAAAATCAAAAAGGCAAGCAGCACACAGCAACCTCACAAGCACACACATTTACTGCCTATCGACCGCACAGACTTCTGGACACACACACGGGCAAACCTGTAAGGGTGTTCCAGGTGTGGGTCCCGAAAGAGCTAATCCGACCTGGACCCTACTAGATATGGGTACCAAAAGTTCTTCACTCTTTGCAGGTACTAAAAGTCCAAACTGGCGGGAAAACCTCCTCTATCAAGGACACTACATGGTATTTAGATAGCGGTTGTTCACGACACATGACAGGGAATCCAGAACTTCTAACAGAAGTGGTGTTGTGCAAAGGACCAAAGATCAGCTTTGGAGACAACTCCAAAGGTAAAACCGTGGGTAAGGGTAAGATTATCCATGGTAACATCATTATTAAAGATGTGTTACTTGTTGACAAAATTGCTATAATTTGATAAGTATTAGTCAACTATGTGACAATGATCATTCGGTCGAGTTTCACAAACACACTTGCCTCATAAAAAATGACAAAGGAGAGACTCTTATGACCGGTGTACGAGACCTAAACACCTACAAGGTAAACTGGTCGTGCTCACATATTTCCTCACCTACTTGTCTTACTGCTCATCATGATAAACATTGGTTGTGGCATAAGCGATTAAATCATCTAAATTTTAAGTCCATTTCTAACTTGAGGAAGCATGATTTGGTTTCTGGACTGCCCGAAAGAGATTTTATAAAAGACAAAGTCTGTCCTGCTTGTCAACTAGGAAAGCAGGTGAGAGCAACTTTTAAAAATAAAGGGTGTATGTCTTCTTCCAAATGTTTAGACTTACTTCACATGGACCTATTTGGTCCTATACCAGTAAGAAGCTTAGGGGGAATGAGATATGCTCTTGTTGTTATAGATGACTTTTCTCGATTTACTTGGGTCATCTTTCTCTCTTCAAAAGATCAAACTGCACCTCACCTGATTAAGCTTTTTAAACGCTTGCAAAATGAACAATCTACTGTGATAGATAGGATCAGGAGTGATAGAGGGACTGAATTTTTAAACACCACTCTTATGACCTATCTAGATGATCAGGGAATCAAGCATGAGTTGTCAGCTGCTAGATCCCCACAGCAAAATGGGGTGGCTGAAAGAAGGAACCGTACTTTAAAAGAAGCAGCCAGAACTATGATTGCTGATTCAAATGTTTCTCAAAGGCTTTGGGCAGAAGCAGTCAACACAGCTTGCTATACTCAAAACAGATCTATGATTAATAAACGATTTAACAAAACTCTATATGAGATCTGGAATGGCACAAAACCTGATATTTCATACTTCAAAATTTTTGGGTGCAAATGCTTTATCCACAACAATGGAAAAAACCATTTGACAGCCTTCGATGCCAAAGCAGACAAAGGAACTTTTATTGGTTACTCAGCCGTTAGCAGAGCTTATCGAGTGCTCAATCAACGATCACTAACCGTCGAGGAAACCATTCATGTTGTTTTTGATGAATCTACTCTTTGTTCAGAACAAACTCAAGGGAGCATAAATGATCTGAGTCACAGATTGGAAAACACAAATCTACAAGAAGAGAGTGACAGTGATCTATATCCTCCAAAGAAGGATGATCCAGCTCCCTCTACCGTTCGTGATCAAACAAGGCCAGAAGTGGATCCACCGGTTGATAACGATCCTCCTGCCAATGATGATCCAGTAAACGAGGACGTTCATCAATCAATTGATAATAACCCTTTAGGGAATTATTTTAGGTGGAACAAAAATCATCCACCTGGGTTGGTCATAGGTGACCCTTCTGCACCTCGAAAAACACGTGGTCAAATGATTAATGAATTCTTGCATGCAGCTTTCATATCTCAGGTAGAGCCCAAGAAGATAGATGAAGCCCTATCAGATGCCAACTGGATCGAGGCAATGCAAGAAGAACTGAATCAATTCACCCGCAATAATTTTTGGCATCTAGTTCCTCGACCAGAAAATCAAAATGTGATTGGAACTAGATGGGTGTTTCGTAACAAGCTCGATGAACATGGCACTGTTGTGCGTAACAAAGCTCGACTTGTTGCTCAAGGATTCAGACAAGAAGAAGGCATAGACTTTGAGGAATCTTTCGCGCCAGTTGCAAGACTAGAAGCAATCCGCATCTTTCTTGTCTATGCAGCTTTTAAGAATTTTAAAGTTTATCAAATGGATGTCAAGTCTGCATTCCTCAATGGTCTACTTCAAGAAGAGGTGTACGTTGAACAACCACCAGGTTTTGTCAATCCTACTCATCCTCAATATATCTATAAACTTGACAAAGCTCTTTATGGATTAAAACAAGCACCACGTGCTTGGTATGACACACTACTAAAATTTTTACTGGAACATGATTTCCAAATCGGAACGGTCGATAAGACCCTGTTTAAATTTGTAAAAGGTGATCATGTGTTACTAGTACAAATTTATGTTGATGATATAATATTTGGGTCAACTAACCCCAAGTTATGCTCAAAGTTCTCTAAGTTAATGCAGGAGAAGTTTGAAATGAGCATGATGGGCGAGCTAAACTTCTTTCTTGGACTTCAAGTGAAGCAACTCGAAACTGGAACATTTATCAATCAGTCCAAGTATGCCAAGAAATTGGTAAAGAAGTTTGGAATGGAACAATGTTCAACTGCATCTACCCCCATGAGTACATCAATCAAGCTTGATAAAGATGAAGGGGGAATTCCGGTCGAGGTAACCATGTATCGAGGGCTTATTGGCTCATTGCTTTATTTGACTGCCAGTCGACCGGATATCATGTATTCAGTCTGTCTATGTGCTAGATTTCAAGCAGCACCAAAGCAATCTCATTTCATTGCCGCCAAACGTATAATTAAATATATTAAAGGAACTACTAATGTGGGTCTTTGGTATCCCAAAGATTCAAATCTTAATCTTATTGGCTATTCAGATGCAGATTATGCAGGATGTAGAATTGATCGCAAAAGTACAAGCGGCACATGTCAATTCCTTGGAGATAGACTGATTTCGTGGTCAAGTAAGAAGCAGACATCAATTGCTACCTCGACCGCCGAAGCAGAATACCTTGCTGCTGGCAGCTGTTGTGCTCAAATACTCTGGATTCAACAACAGCTTAAGGATTATGGAATCCGGTCGAGTGAAGCTCCAATCTACTGTGACAATACAAGTGCCATAGCCATCACTCACAATCCCGTGATGCACTCTAGGACAAAGCACATTGATGTCAGGCATCATTTTATCCGAGATCATGTCTTAAAGAAGGAAATCAAGCTGGAATACATCTCTACCGATCAGCAAGCAGCAGACCTATTCACCAAGCCTTTACCGAACGCTAAGTTTTCTTATTTTCGAAATATTCTTGGCTTAGTAGATCTGAGTTAGTATGCATGTGTTTAGGGGGAATAATTGCCATTATGCCATTAATAGCGTAGCTTTTATATTGCCATAAATATTGACATATCATCCGCCTTAAACTAGTGTCTGACAGGCTTAGTACTAGCAGCCTTGTGCTTTGAACCAGTTGACATTAATTGGGCGCGGTGATTATTCTCTTGAAAGTTTTTTGAAATTCAAAAAATACTGTTCATGACGTCACCCTATGGCCCATAGGTTCCTATATATATATACGTCTTTACACTCGTATATCAACCTCTCACCATTGCTACAGCTCTCATATTGTATTAAACGCTCCATCGAATTACTCTCTAGATTTTTCTTACTCTCTGTTCAAGCTCTCATCTACAGATATCATGTCGATCCAGAAGACTTTCCTCGCAATCAACTTTGAATCCGTTGCTAAGGCAAACAACGCAGGAATAACAGAGGTCTTCACCATGCTTGAAGCCTCAGGATTGAAGAAATTTCTGGAATGCAGTGCCATCTGCGATTTACCTGTTTTGAAGGAGTTCTTCGCCACTGCTCAAATCGAGCATGGAACTATCAAATGCGTGATCAAGACAGAGGCCTACTCTTTCAATCAGAAGTTCTTCGCTAGCACCTTTGATCTGCCCTCCAGGGGTTTGACAAAATGCACGGATCTTCCAGACGGTAATTGCTCTTACTGGTTGAAGGAGTTCTCAACCACTGCTGCTTCAATCAAACTGCCGGCCCAGAAGACATCTCTCAAAGCTCCATTTAGGCTCTTGACCAACATCGTGGCCAAGAATCTTCTGGCCAAGGCTGGTTCTTACGACAAAGTGACACTGGAGAAATTTCAATACATGGCGTGTATTGCCTCCAAGATCAACATAAACTGGTCAGACATTCTATTCAATATTCTTTGTGAAATGATCAGGGGCAAAGGGCAATCCGAGGGATTTGCTCTGCAAATTTGCCACATTTTGAGCGTCCTTGGAGTGGACTTCTCCAAAACTGAGCCTCTGCATCCCACCAAATGGCTCAACAAGTCCACGATTCTCAAATTCCTGAACAAAAAGGAGACTGCGGTCGACACCTTGCCCTCTACCGCAAAGGTTATTGCTATCCCACAACCGCTTTCAACGGTTCCGGTCGTGGCCAAACCAGTCGACACCAAAAAATCTGCCAAGCGCCAACTGATCATCGAATCTGACTCTGAAGGCGAATCATGTGAGAATGTTCCACTGATTCAAGCTTTCAGCAAATCATCTCCTTCTCTATCCAAAGCAGCTATGTCATCCACGCCTGCAGGCGAGAAGAAGAGGCAGCACAAGAAGCTAAAGTCTCTGTCTGGCCTTGCTCCTACCCTGTCAACGGTCGAGACCACTACTACTGTCGCTTCTACTGCTCCTCATCCTGCCAAGGGTGTGATAATCCAGGAAGGTGCCTCATCAGCTCCTAAGGACACTCTAGCTGATCCCAAAGACAAAGGGAAAGGTGTGATGATCTACACACCCAAGGCTCAACCAGCAGCTACGGTAGAACTCAATTTGATCATCTCACACATCCTCCGCACTGTCAAACGTCACCTACAACGCTTTGACAGATGGCATCACTCCCGCACTCACTTGACTCTGGCTCAAATATTTCCTAAATGGAAATCTCTAAACGTCATTGAGAAGAAGATGCTTCTATTTGCTGATACTGAAGACATCGTGGAGGCTTTGGGAAGAAGACAGCTCATAGACTTGAAGCTTCGAGGAAGCCTGCTATCTATGCTAATTAATGAGCGTGTCAAGAATTTCAAATCCAAAAGTTCTACCGCTACCAATGACTTTATGATTTTGACTGGACTACAGGATAGTCTACGTCAAATCACTCAACTACTTCAGCACTACCAAACTCTCAACTCTGTCAACACACCAGCTTCAGCAGCCTGTTTACAAGCTTATGTGCTGGAAGGACAAGTGATGATGAAGACTTTTCTCACTCAAGATCAGGATGAAGAAGACGTCTGTGTTTTTCCTTCTTCAGATGGGATTCTGACCGATCTCATCACTGCCGACCTCTTTCAATCATCTGCTTTAAGATCGAATGTGGCAGCCTCTTCATCGGTCGACCCATTCTCCACCGCAGTCCAAGCAGTCACTCGACCGGAAGCAGTTGTGATTGTTCACTCCTCTCCAGTGACGACCGCTCCAACCTCTCCAAGTCATCCACAAGTGGTTGCACATGAGATTCCTGTCACCTCTGTGACAGAGGTTCCCTGCAGTAGTGAAGCAATAGTGCCCCCAACGGAGATTCCAAGCACTATTGTATCACCTGCATCTCCAGAACAACAGGTGACTGATGCTGATCAAGTACATCAACCGTCTCCATCTACTGCAAAGGTTATGGAAGATCTCTTAATGGATGAGCCAAGTGTTGATCCTGATACTCCACCAACCATATTGGCTGCAGCCGAGACTATTACATCTCCAACTGTACCATTATTGGAGGGTCCATCAGTTAGCTCTCCAGCCAGATCACCATCACCACGCCTTCCTGAGTCTAGCCCGGTCTCACCGAGGAATGACCAACAAGGGCAAATGCTTCAGACTGATGAGTCTTTGATTGACGCCATGGCCGCAGCTCTCGATCATACCTTGATTAATAGGCTACATGAGCTCACGCAAACGGTTAGGTCCTTCTCTCAAGACATCACTAAATCCTCCTTCTCTGTTGATAATTCACGCCAGTCGATGATTCGTCATTTCGAGACCGTGTCTCAAGACCTTGCTCGACTGACCACAGAGATCACTAATCATCATCGCACTCAAATCAACACGCTCTCTACCGTCTCCGAACAAGTTGTCCGATCTGGAAACCACCTTCACAAGCAGTTGAATGATCGGATGGACACTATGCAAGCTACTCTACTTGCTCAACTCGATGCAAAGATTGACAACATGCAAGCCTGCCTTGGCACTCAACTTACTGAGATCCTCGTTCGACTCAACCAAGGTGATGCCAAAAAGGGGGAAGAAGAGCAACGTAGAGCAGCAGAGGCAAGAAGACGAGAAGAAGAGTCCAGAAGAAAGGAAGAAGCCGACAGAAGAAGAAGAGAAGACGATAGGTCGGGAGGAGCCAGTTGGTTCAAAAGATGAACAACTTGTCTCTTCTTCACTTGTCTCAGCTGCATCTCATTTTGTCTTTCTTCTGTAGGTGTAATAAAAATGTCTATTGTACTTAATGAAATTCATTCTCTCAATGAAGTTCATTTTACTGCTTTCATATTGTTCTTGGGGCACTTAAGTTTTGTCATCACCAAAAAGGGGGAAATTGTTGAATCCGATATTTTGGTGATAACAAACAACAACTCATTGTATTGGAATGGGTTGCCAACCATTGTATTTCAGGAATCTACTACAACCTCTACCAAAGCTTGTCAACCGCCCTTGCTCTCGACCGGCTGAAGACACAAGGATAAATCTATCTACCGGAAGCTTGTCAACCGCCTATGTCTCTCGACCGATTGAAGTCTCAAGCCTATCGACTGGTCATTCAAACCAGCAGAGGACAAATATCTCTACCGGTAGAATGCCAACTGCCTATCAAGATATCTCGAGACAAGTACCTGTGACAAAATGTCCTTTGCAGGATTCTTTATTAAAAGCAGAACCGGCGTATCAGAAGATTTGTTGACTCCTGCAAATCAAGACAACAGGTTGTATCAAAATGGCAAAAACACAGAATGACTGCAGATAAAGCATTCGACCGTTTATTCCAGTTTTGGACCCTGGAAGTTGTCTGCAGTGTACGATCTTCATGCAGAATCATCAATGCATTTATGAGCATTAAATGTGCATTCAATGCAGCATCAGAACATTCAAAATAAAGACGTTGATGATTGACCTATATAAAGGGAGGATTGCTCAAGAAGTGAATAACGACGAACAAAAAAAAGAGAATAACAACAAGTGATTCGAGACAACGAAGAGAGACAAGCAATTCAGAAAAACCTCAATCACTTGAGCAATATCAGAAGTCCTCATCTGATATACTTGAGCACACTTACAAGATTATTCATCTGCTGCTCAAATAAACCCTCGCCTACAGTTCACGTATCTGATCATCAAGGATCATACTAGGTTTTCCAAGCCTCTCGACCGCTCTGCAGTCTGAGAAGCTCAACTCAACTATACTCAAGTGTTGAAGAGACTTGAAGCTGCTCTGAAAGCTTCCACCAGTCTGATAAGAACTGAGAATCTTATCTGTGTAAATCTAGGAGTTTTGGATTAGGCATTGGATAAGTCCTAAGTCTGAAGTGGGTGTATTACAAGACGTTGTAATAACCAAAGTCTTCTAGTGAATTCCTTCCTAAGTGAAAGAAGGGGAGACGTAGAAGGATTAAGTCTTCGAACTTCCATAAAGATCGTGCTTTAATCTTTACTGCCTTTTATCTTACATCCTGCTCATACATTGCATTATAAACTTTGCATCACTAAAACCTCTGAACTATTTTCGCACTATTTAAGTTGTTCAAAACGTTTTAGAAGTTGAGAAAACAGATTAAGTGAACTAAATCTCACTTGATCATTTTAAAAAAGAAGAGGAAAAGTTTCAGAGTGTATTCACCCCCCCCTCTACCCTCTGAACCGATCCCAGCAAAATCGGATAACTCCCGTTAACAAGAGAATAAAAATATTAAAATTTTAACAATCAACCATCCATTCCAATATCATGTTGAATTTAAATTTTTAAATTTAGTGATCAATACATAGATTAATATAAAGCTAAATATTTGCTTTGAAAAAAAAAAAAAGCACCACGATTTTCATTTGCATTTCACTTTGTAATTCAATAAGTTCCAAGATAATATATTTTAAAAAAATCTGAAAACTCCTTTTAACAAAATATTTAAAATTTTAATTTTTTAACAAACAAAAATCCATACAAGATCATGTTTAATTTAATTTTTTTAAACATGGTAATCAATCCATAGATTAATATAAAGCTAAATATTTGCTTTGAAAATAATCACTCCAAAACGATTTCCTTTTTTCATTTCATGTTATATTTCAGTCTCTGCCGAGATTTTGATAAATGACACTCATCTTCAGCGCAATCCGTGAGGTTTCTCCAGCCATGAGTTTATGTGCTATGAAATTTTCAGCATAAAATGTATCTTCCACGATCGTGAGGTAAAGTTTACCAATTATTTGTTTTCTTGCTGAAACATCAAATATAAATATAAACTGTATATGTGTCGTATTCTACAGGGTTCACGCATTTGTGGGACGATCACAAATACAATTATGGACAAGTTTAGACAAATTCTTAAAGAGGGACATTTGTTTGCTCTTAAAGATATTATAATTATTGAAAATCACATGTTTTACAAAACAACACAAAATAAATACAAGTTTTTGGTTGTTAAGAAGACTCACGTCTGTGAGATTTTTGAAGAAACATTTTCGTGCTGAATGTACGAATTCAAATCATTTGAAGAGCTGAAAAATCAAAAAGTGGTGGATGAGAAAATACTTTTTGCTTAGTCAAATTTATTTATTTTTTAATTAAATTTTTTACGTAATATTATCGAACAAAAATTCAAATATAATTGTTTATTTTGTTTTGTTTTCCAGATGTGATAGGTAAGATAGTGAGTCAGTGACGAGGGAGTATCCGCGAAATAAAGAGATAGATGGACGTGTTACAAAACTCATCAATATCATCCTTCATATGTTTGGTATTATGAAATATATTTTTTTGTCAAAATTTCAAAAATGATGTAATACTATGAAGGTAATATAAGTAATTATATATACAAAATATTTTAGAATATTATAATAAATGTTTATATTAAAAAATAAAAGTAATTTTTTTTAATCTTAAGTTAGTGTGATAAATGAGTGACTGTTAATTTTTTAGTTTAATGTGAATAACGGGTGGAGGACATAACAAGATATACAAGGATAATATGGGGAAGTAAAATATTAAATTAAGATATTTTTAAAAAATTAGGGATGGAACAACTTTTTTTAACAAAAAAATTTATACGATGTCAAATAACTTATTTCAACAACTTAAAACTGTTTTTTTAAAAATTTTCCAAATAAATTTAAAGAACTTATAAGCTCTGTCAAACACCTCTAGCCATAATGAATTTAAATTGATTTCAATATTTTAAGAATTTGAAATCCGTAGTGTAAATAAATATCAAGATGAATTTGATTTTTTTTTTGTAAGTTATCTAAATAATATTGAAGATACATTTAAATCCATATATTTCAAATATTTTCATCCAAATACAACCTTAATTTATTTATATTTTAATTATTTATTCAAACACTATTTACTAATTATTACCAATAATTATATAAAAATAACACTCTGTGATCACACATGTGGAATACTAGTGTCTAATAACACTTGAGTCTAAACAGAGCAAAACAAACTAATCCAATCAAAACAATAAAAATTAAAAAGAACACCAAAATGTCTAACACTTAAGTCTAAAGAGAGCAAAACAAACTAATTCAATCAAAACAATAAAAATTACAACCAATCCCGAACTTAATACTTGTGTGGCCTCAAATCGTATCTCGAAGCAGTAGTGCTCCGGATCGACTGTTGAACCTCTTCTTCTTTCTCCTCGGAATCCAATGGGTGTTCGAAGGATCATGAGCATAACTAGAAGCATATGAGTCGGTCAGAAATTGCATGTACTCAATATCTTATCACTCTTTACGCCTAATTCTACAACAAACTATGACTAATTTTACAATAAAAATATAGTATTTCAAAGATATAATTCACTAGTCATACGCTTCATCTATGCTTTCTCCACCGATGAATTGAATCCATGTCATAATTGGAAGTGAAGATTCATCAACTTTGTTTTAAGATGATTACGTTGGTCCAGAACGGATCCAGGAATTAAACTGGGGGCTTAAACTTAAAGTAATTTTATTAATAAAAAAATATATTTTAATATAAAAAAAACACCAATTCCAATGGCATAAATGTAATTCAAATTCCAATTATATTTTTAATTTAGTTTGTTGACAATTTGTATGGCTATTTGTAATTCAAGTTGACATTTTGATCGAAGTGATGAGATTATGAGATAATCAAAAGGGGTATAAACTAGCAAAACACTCGATAAACACTGGATTTCAACCACTATAAACAAAAAGCTAATAAAGCCCAAAAACATGCAATCAAACAGCACGATCGAGTCCTGATACACACAAATAAAACAGATGATCAAAATTAAAATGAATTGCAGGATTAAGAAAGCCGAAAGGACAAAAAAAAAAAGGTAAACCTGGTTGGAGACTGCCGAGTGCCGACGCCGTTGCAGCCTATGAGAAGAAGAAAACTCAATTGAGAAAAGGCCACTGAGTGCCGTTGCAGCCTATGAGAAGAATAAATCTCAATTGAGAAAAGGCCACCCACCGACTCAAAGTGATATTAAGGATGGGCTGGACTTGAAAAGGCTAGCCTATGATATATAGGTAGTAAAAAAAAATTTGGGCGTTGGTCCAAAAATTTATGAGGCATGCACCAAAAGATAACGATCGTGGGCAGCGACGGAATTATATGAGGGCCCAATCTAGCCCATCCTATATAGTGTATGTATATGTATATATATGTTTATATATTTATTATTTTTATTATTTGTAGTTAATTGGATTTTTTAATCTATTCTTCTATTATCTATTACTCTATTACTTTACTAATTACTAATCTATTACTATTATTATGCAAGAGATCCTTAGTTGGTCTCTTGATATGTCAAAAATATTAAAAAATATTTTAAAAAAACACACACTAAAACTGTTACTCTCAACTATCTCTATTTTTTTTTATTTTTTATTTAATATTTAGTACAATCATTTTATTTAACTATTTCCAAATTATTTGAAAAAACTAATGAAATAGAAAATACTAATAGAATAAATGTTGTTTTAAATACTTATGGTTATCATTCTTAACAAAAAAAATTATTTTTACTGCTATAAATTTATTAGAATTTTTTTTATCTATTACTATTATTATGCAAGATACTCTTACTTGGTTTCTTGGTATGCCAAGAATATCTATTACTATTATTATGCAAGAGATCATTAGTTGGTCTCTTGGTATGCCAAGAATATTTAAAAATATTTAAAAAAAACACACACTAAAACTATTTCTCTCCACTATCTCTTTTTTTTTTATTATTTAATATTTAGTACAATCATTTTATTTAACTATTTCCAAATTCCAAATTATTTGAAAAAATTAATGAAATAGGAAATACTAATAGAATAAATGATGTTTTAACTACTTATGATTATCATTCTTAACAAAAACAATTATTTTTACTGCTATAAATTTATTAGAATTTTTTTTATCTATTACTATTATTATGCAAGAGACCCTTAGTTGGTCTCTTGGTATGCCAAGAATATTAAAAAATATTTAAAAACACACACACTAAAACCATTTCTCCCCACTATCTCTATTTATTTTATTTTTTTATTTAATATTTAGTACAATCATTTTATTTAACTATTTTCAAATTCCAAATTATTTGAAAAAAACTAATAAAATAGGAAATACCGAATAGAATAAATGATGTTTTAACTACTTATGGTTATCATTCTTAACAAAAAAAATTATTTTCACTGCTATAAATTTATTAAATTTTTTTTATTGAAATTAAGTATAAAAAAACTTTCATCACACATATCGTATGTGCAAATATGCTAGTTAATAATTATTACTAATTACTAATTACTAATTGCTAATTACTAATTACTAATTACTAATTACTAATAATTAATAATTAATTAATTAATTAAATATATGAGTTTCAATTGTGAATTTTCTAATTTGCCCTTCTTTATCTTACATATTAATAATTAAATTAAATATTTTTGTCATTTCCAAGGTTTTTTAAGGTTTTCATTTCATTTTATAAATTAGTCAAAAGTAATTAATTTTTATCCATTTATTTATTCAAGGTAGATTAATTGTTAATATTCTATTATACTATTAATATTACTTTACTTAACTTACTACTATAAATATATGAGTTTCAATTGTGAATTTTTTAATTTGTCATTCTCTACATTACATATTATTATTGCATATAGGGGTGCAAACGAACCGAATCGAGCCGAATAATAGTAAAATTTTAAAGCTCGAATTCGGCTCGATAAGAGTATATTCGAGTTCGAGTTCGAGTCGAAACTCGATAATTTCAAATATTTTGGCTCGGGCTCAGTTTAAAACGAAGTTCGAATTCGAGTTCGGCTCGAAACATTCGAACCTATTCGTATACTATTGCTCGGATATTATGGTTCGAAAAGCTCGAAATGTTCGAAAAGGTTCGAAATGTATATATATTTATTATATAATTATATTTTATTAATTAAATATTAAGGTTCGCGAATAGGAAATGTATATATATTTATTATATAATTATATTTTATTAATTAAATATTAAGGTTCGCGAACTATTCGCGAACTATCGAACAAAATAATTTTGGCTCGAGTTCGGCTCGAAAAAAAGTTTGAACATGTTCGAATTCGGCTCGAGTTCGATAAGCTCGAATACGAATCAAATATTTATCGAGCGATCTCGTAAAGCTCACGAACCGGTTCGATTCGTTTGCACCCCTAAATTTGCATACTACTACTATAAATATATGAGTTTCAGTTGTGAAAATATATGAGTTTCAATTGTGAATTTTCAAATTTGCCCTTCTCTATCTTAAATGCTATTAATTAAATATTTTTGTCATTTTCAAGGTTTTTTAAGGTTTTTCATTTTATTTTATAGATTAGTCAAAATAGTAATTAATTTTTGTCCATTTATATTTATTCAAGTTAGATTAATTGTTAATATTTAATTCATGTCCTAAACTAAAAAATTTATTAATTGAAATTTATCTTAATTTTGTGTCCATTTATTTATTTAAGGTAGATTAATTGTTAAATTTAATTCATGTCCTAAACTAAAAAAGTTATTATATTAATTGAAAGTTGTCTTAATTTCTTTGTCTATATCTATATATATATATCTATAAAAGTGACACTTTAGTTATTATCAATTTTCATTTAATATTTAATATTTTTGAAAATTTTAGGGACTACAAATGTAATCAACAACATCATATTTTCTTGTCTAAGGTAAAAAAATATACCCATTTCGTCCCACTTATTTAGGTCTGTGTGTATTTTCACATATATATTAAGAAAGTGTTGAAAAAATAAATTTTGTAAGGAAATTTTTCATTTTGCCCTTATTTAATGAAATTTTAATAAAATAAAATAATTATACAAGTAGTTAATAATATAAATTTAATAGGGATAAATTGGTAAAAAAATAGGATATCTGATATTTAATATGAAAACTAAACTATATAATTGAGATATATAAAAAATAAATGCAGTTTAAATAAGTAAGACATAGAGAGTATGATTATAACTAAGTTTCATGTTGATGTTTGTACTTACGGTATAATACTTGACTAATAGAATCAATTAATGTTAATACTTATGAAATCGTAAAAAGTTGCGTGACAAAAAGTAGAAAATCACACGAAACTCAAATCGATTTTATGTCCAACAAGTTATTCTTATATCTAAGTTATTTAAATCTTTGAAATGATAGATTATAAAAGTTTTTAACTTGTTTAAAAAATGATTGTTCATCCTCTCAAAAAAAATTATTTTTCTTCACATGCGTTTGTCTGCTCAAATTTTTATTGACTATAAATATATGAGTTTCAATTGTGAATTTTTTTAATTTTTCCTTCTCTATCTTACATACTATTAATTAAATATTTTTGTCATTTCCAAGGTTTTTTTAAGGTTTTTCATTTTATTTTATAGATTAGTCAATATTAATTAAATTTTTTCCATTTATTTATTCAAGGTAGATTAATTGTTAATATTTAATTCATGTCCTAAACTAAAAAATTTATTAATTAAAAGTTACCTTAATTTTGTGTCCATTTATTTATTCAAGGTAGATTAATTGTTAAATTTAATTCATGTCCTAAACTAAAAAAGTTATTATATTAATTGAAAGTTGTCTTAATTTCTTTGTCTATATCTATCTATCTATCTATATATATATATATATATATATATATAAGTAACACTCTAGTTATTATCAATTTTCATTTAACAATTAATATTTTTATGTAATATTTTTGAAAATTTTAGGGACTACAAATGTAATCAACAACATCAATATTGTCTTGTCCAAGGTAAAAATATATACCCATTTCAATTCGTCCCACTTATTTAGGCTTGTGTGTATTTTTCACATATATATTAAGATAGTGTTTGAAAAAGTAAATTCTGTAAAGAAATTTCTCATTTTGCCCTTATTTAAAGAAATTTTAATAAATAAAATAATTATACAAGTAGTTAATAATATGAATTTTATATGGATAAATTGGTAAAAGAGTAGGATATATGATATTTAATATGAAAACTAGACTATATAATTGAGATAGATAAAAAAATAAATATAGTTTAAATAAGTGAGACATAGAGAGTATGATTATAACTAAATTTCATGTTTGTACTATGGTATAATACTTGGCTAATAGAATCAACTAATGTTAATACTTATATAATCGTAAAAATTTGTGTGACAAAAAGTAGAAAGTCATACTAAACTCAAATCGATTTTATGTCAGACAAGTTATTCATATATCTAAGTTACTTAAAAATCCTTGAAATGATTGATTATAAAAAAATTTAACTTGTTTAAAATATGATTGTTCATCCTCTCAAAAAAAAAAAAAAATTTCTTTACATTTTTTGTCAGCTCAAATTTTTATTGCAAATAATATATTTAACATACTATTTTTAAAAATTATAAATTAATTATCACAATCCTTATATAAATGATTTTTATGGCATGTACAACAACATGTACTTTATATGTATATCAAATTTAAAACAACTCGATTGGATTATTATTGAAGAAAATTAAGCAGAAAAACATTTCGAGTCTTATCAAGGCATTGTCGTATAAACTAATGGTTGAAAAATAAGAGGTAATGAGATTAGATGACATAGAATTAATTATTTTCTTCATATACTTGATTAGAAGTTCGAGAAATATAAATATAATATCTCTAGACTAGAAACTATGTTATTAGCGATAACAATAGAAAAAATCATTTATTTATATTACTTATAATCTCGTATAGGAAGAAAAAAAAGACAATTTAAAATAATGGCACTAGTCCCACCAAAGATAATTACTCTAATAGTTTTCTGAACAAAATATTACAAGATTTGAACAAATAAAAGTATAAAAAAAAGTTTGGATTGACTGTTGCATATTATATGAATTTGATTTCCGAAAAAATATATTTACTACATATCAATATGAACTAGGGCCGATATCTGTGCTTTGGTTCGAGACTCGCAACATTTAGTGGATGATATCGAGGAGGAGAGTATAGTGAAGATCATTCGTGGGGCTCTAGATCCGCTGCGCTGCAAGAGTGATGCTTGTATGGAATATGATAAAGAGTTGAAAGTGTGGGTTTATTTGCACTGAGATAGAGGAATAGAAGACTTTTAATTGATTTTGTACGTTGTGTTCTTTTTTGTAAAATATGTGAATATTTTTTCCTATTGTTTACTATTTGCGATTTGGGTATTTTTTGTTAACAAATTTAAGTTTTAATCAGATAGCGGCTAGCGCTATCTTTGTTTTTTTTAGGCAATGGTAATCATTTTTCTAACTTGATGTTGACATCGAACCAATACTAACGTGGCATTAATGTGTATAGTGACACATCAATACCTCAATAGAAAAAATTAAAATACCAAAAATAAAAAAAATACAGGATTAAAAATAGCTCAAATTTGATAACATAGAAAATAAGAATCGCCAAGTGACAATTACAGAACGAAAAATGCAGTTTTTCCTGTAAAATATTTAGTCATTATTTTGAATAGGGGGTTACTATTTTGCAATTATTCATATATACACATTCCAAACCTCATTCCTATCAGTTGCAAACAAACACGATGAATTAATTAAAAATATGTCTCTTATGAGTAAATGATGAAATATCATTAAATGTAAATCATTCCAAGTATTTTTTTTAATGCATATAACTCTTCTGTAACAAATTGGTGTATGTCTGTTACACCAATTAGTTCTTGATATGTGTCTCTTTCTTCATCACATCAATGTTCAATTTCTCTCTCTACCAACATATGACAAGAAGTGATTGGTGTAACACGCAATGTAACAGAGGATTTTTTTCCTATATAAATATGGTAAACTTGCATGGAATGATTTACTATGCCAAAAAAGAAAAAAAAACTTGAAATGATAAAATAAAATAGAATTACGAATGCATATATACAATATATGCATTAAACATGAATTACGTTTTACTCAAAAAAATAAAATCGAATTACGTTGATAAGAAAAATATATATTTGAATTACGTTAATATGTAACTGCATTGTTGTAATCCTACTTTCAATTTATTAAATTCATCAAACACTTGTCATTCACTATATTTTGAGATAGCTAGCATTCACATTACAGAATTGTCTAAATTTTTAATAGTATATTAAAACTTTTATATACAATTCAAGTATATGGTTAGATTATATTTTTAATGATACAAATGCATGTATATATTCAACTTTATCATAAAATGAAATTACCTTTACTCCAAATATCATTAAATACAAAAGAAAATATTTGATAAATAAAAAGGGGTTAGTAGCATTTATTTTCTAGTAAAAGAAATTCATGAAATATTTATATATTTGTCATCTCATTCCTTCATATGTAATTCTATATAATAAATCTTCCTCAAATTTATTCTTCATATTCTTTGCCCTTCAGTTTGACCCATTTCATTCATTCATCACTTTTTTTTTTCGTTTCAACAGTTCTTCGTTAAAGTTTAGTTGATACAAGATTTCAGAAGTTTCAATCATCAAATTCAAGGTAAAATTAAATTAAATAATCTCGATATATATTTAATTTTTTACACTCCTTTTTTTATAATAAATATAAACTTTCGCAGTTTTTTTGGTGGGGGTATGCTTCATCGATCGAAATAATGAAGTGTGATGTTGTGATTTAGGGTGTAAAAATATTTTTGTTAAAATTAATTGATTCTAGAAAATCATATAATTTAGGAAGTATAAAAATGAATAGATTCAAATATAGCTTTTTTTTTTCGATTCGTGGATTGTATTTCAAAATACTTGAATTACCATTATATAAAGGAGTATTAACCATTAATTATTACTTTATTTAATTTATCGCGAAAAATATGACATCTGGTTTACTTTGAATTGAAATCGATAAATTCAGATCTGTGTTAATCGTTAACGGTATTGAATTAATTTAATCTACAGAGAATTACAAGATTTGATTTCATTTTTCATTAAAACTTATAAAACATGAGTAAATTAAATGTCTAACTAGATCCACATAAGAAAACAATAATAGCGACAGTCAAAACCGTCGCTAGTTTGAAATTAGACGATGGTTTAGCGAAAAATTTCAATCTCATTCGTATTTCCTTTATCACAAAGCTTATCGACTATTTTTAAAATAGCTTAGCGACGGTTTTTAAAATATCTTAATCAAAAAAGATACATGCATTTATTTATGATATTAATGAATTATTAATTCATTAAATTTAACATTTTAAATTTCAGACAATTAGCTAATAACATTATGTGTATTTTTCAAGAATACTCAAATGTAAGGCGATCTCCTATTTGTAAAACAATAAATTAACATTACATTATTTGATGCACATAAATTGTACACAACGCACACTTTTCGCACATGAATATTTGCTTATCATTATTTTTTGATAAAATTTTCTCGTGAACTTAAATTTATGTACGTATTTAATTTTTTAACCCTTTTATTTGATATTTTTATATGGGAAGGGACCAAGAACAACAATGAGCAACACAAGTTTCCTCACAGACTCCTCGGAAGAAACCTCCAGAACACACCAAGATCTAACTTTTACAGTTGCAACAGCTTTACTCGAACTTGCGAACTACCATATAAGCCCGGAGCTCGAGGAGGCGTGCAACACAATAATCTCCATGTCCCAAAAAAAAACCAAAATTTCATGAAGAAGAAGCTCGTAGATATGCAAATCCTAATCAACATTTTGTATATACTGCCTCAGATGACACCAAATCCACAGTTCCTCCAATAAAAAAGCTCCAAAAAAGCAACAACCTAGCAAAAGTACGAGACCACCATTTGTTCAAAGCCAATCGACCCCCACAGTTTTCGATGCTAAACCTGGTGTGAGACGCGGTCGCAAGATTGGCTGGTGGGGCGGGAACTAGGGCCGATATCTGTGCTTTGGTTCGAGACTCGCAGTATTTAGTGGACGATATTGAGGAGGATACTCTTGTTAAGATCGTTCGCGGAGCTCTGAATCGGTTGAGCTACGAGAGTGATAATTATGTGCAATATGATAAAGAATTGAAAGTTTGGATTTATTTGCACAGAGATAGATGAATAGAAGAATTATAATTAATTTGATTTGGGTTGTTTTTGCAATTATCCATATATAAACGTAACATATTCCTATTAGTTGCAATTTTGCAAACACGATTAATTAATTAAAGGTAACGCTTTTGAGTAAACGAGGAAAGATCATTAAATGCAATTCATTCCAATATTACAATACTTATAAATGCATTAAATTTGAATTATGCTAATTCTAATTACATTTTTGTAATCCTGGTTTCAATGTTTTAATTAAAAATTCACCAAAGAGCGTGTATATATCACTGTATTTTGAGAGATCATTCTAAATGAAAAATTCGTAGGTAGAGATTTGATCTTTTTTATTTACCGTAATATTTGTCCAAAATTTTAGTAATACATAAATAAACTTTCATTTAAAGTAAATGTTTATGTAGGAACGAGCGCTTGCCGTTTTACCAAAAGATATAGCTGGTGCTTGCCTAGTGTGGTTTATCTGGCTAACGTAGTTTGCAGGCTATTGCGTTAGTCTAGGGGCTTACCCAGTGCGTACCGAAGGTAGCGGCTGTGATGCGATCATGGATGGCTCGCATGCTGATCAAGTGACTAAGGATCCGTTGGAGATACCACGAGGACCGGTTACGAGAGGCCGAGCTCAGAAGTTTAAGGAAGCACTTCAATCTTTGTTGTTAAAGACACAAGAGGGCGTTGGATTTCTTGATATTCAATTTGGAGGACGTTATAATCTTATTGAGGTCAAAAGAGGTCAAGAAAGTGAAGACATTGAAGACCTTGCTCGAAGCCAAGGCACGCCCGCACCCCAGACTTGCGCGCCCGCGCCATTATTTTGCGAAGAAGAAGCGCACCCGTGCCTCATGATCGCGCGCCCGCGCTTACGGATGCCAAATTGACGATGTTTTGCGAGCTCTCGGCGCACCCGTGCCATTGTCTGCGCAACTTTGGCGCGCCCGCACCATGTCCTTTTACACACACCGAAGGTGTTTGTGTGTGTGTTCGGGATTTTTAATATTTTGGATTTACTTTGTTTATTTTAGGTCTTTTATTCCTACTAGAAAACTTTAGGAGATATCTTTGATATCTTTTTGATTTATTTTGCGTTATCTTTCAATATTTTGGGTTGTAATATAAATACTACAACATTCATTATTTTAATAATAACTAAGATTTTCAGATTATTGATTATTCAATACAAAATTCTCTTTAGAATTTTATCAAAGCTTTTGCTTTATCCAAAATCAAACTTATCAAAGTTTCATAGCTTTGTGGCATTTGTCAATCGATTTTCAATTGGGTTGTCAAAGACAGGTTTCTTTGAAGGTCTAATTGAATCTTTGATTGTTTTCTATCGTGAATTCTCTGCTGCTAGTTACAGGTTCAACTAGAGGTGGAGATTCCAAAATCTGTTACTTGTTTTAAAGTCGAGACAACATTATTGAATTCTTTTGTTATCGAATTGAGATGTGATTCGTTGAAATCGTGTTGCCTTTCATACATAAGATTCATATCATTTGGTATCAAAACTTAAGGTTTTGATTTAAGTCAGTCGTATCCTTCTTTAATCTATATTCTTTCTTCGTTCTTCGTTCATCTTTTTTTGTTCTTCGTTCTTCATCTCTCTTATCTCAAATTTCTGTGTCATTCTTTCAAACTTGTTATCCAAGTCTCGTGTCTTGTGCTACAAGTTATAAATTCAACAAAAAAAAAAGTGAAAAAATCGAAAAAAAAATTGAGAGGAAAGAGGCCGATAAAAAAATATTTATGGCCCAAAAGAGTGAGTTGCGAGAGATTTTACACGTGCATACTCCACTTGTGTTGATTTTCTATAAGGAGTTTCTCCTTAACACAAGTGATATAGCCGGAAATCTTCCGAGCACTGTTGTTTCTCTTTTGCAGGAATTTGAAGATTTATTTCCGGAGGATTTGCCTCAAGGCTTACCACCTTTGAGGGAGATTGAACATCAAATTGATTTTGTGCCCGGAAGTGCGTTGCCAAATCGTCCAGCGTATAGGAGCAACCCGGAGGAAACAAAAGAGATGCAAAGACAGGTAAGTGAACTTTTAGATAAAGGTTTTGTGCGTGAGTCCATGTCACCGTGTGCTGTGCCTGTTTTGTTAGTTCCTAAGAAAGACGGTTCATGGAGAATGTGTGTGGATTGTAGAGCCATTAATAACATTACCATCAAGTATAGGCATTCTATTCCTAGACTAGATGATATGTTGGATGAGTTGCATGGTTCTAGCGTTTTTAGTAAAATTGATTTAAAAAGTGGTTACCATCAAATTAGGATGAGAGAAGGTGATGAGTGAAAAACTGCTTTTAAAACCAAATACGGCTTGTATGAGTGGTTGGTTATGCCCTTTGGACTAACTAATGCACCTAGCACTTTTATGAGATTGATGAATCATGTGTTGCGTGCTTATATTGGAAAATTTGTTGTGGTATATTTTGATGATATCTTGGTATATAGCAAAAATTTGGATGAGCATGTCAAACATTTGAGAATTGTGCTAATCACACTAAAAGCTGAACAATTGTATGCTAACTTGAAGAAGTGTGTATTTTGTACAAAAGAACTTGTGTTTCTTGATTTTGTTGTGAGTTCCCAAGGTGTCAGAGTTGATGAGGACAAGGTAAGTGCAATTCGAGATTGGCCAACGCCTACTTTTATTGGTCAAGTTCGAAGTTTTCATGGTCTTGCAAGTTTCTATAGGAGATTTGTGAAAAATTTCAGTACTTTGGCGGCACCTATGACTGCAGTGATCAAGAAGAACGTTCCATTTCATTGGGGCGAGGAGCAAGAGAAGTCTTTTAATATTGTCAAGCATAAATTAATTAATGTTCCTTTACTTGTATTACCTGATTTTACTAACACTTTTGAAATTGATTGTGATGCGTCAGGTGTAGAAATTGGAGGTGTCTTGATGCAAGGTGGGCGACCGATTGCTTACTTCAGTGAGAAGCTTAGTGGGGCGTCCTTGAATTATCCTACCTATGACAAGGAGTTTTATGCGTTGGTAAGGGTACTTGAGACATGACAATACTATTTGAGGCCAAAGGAATTTGTGATTCATACGGATTATGAATCATTGAAGCATCTCAAAGGATAACAAAAGCTAAATAAGAGGCATGCTAAGTGGGTGGCATTTGTGAAAACTTTTCCCTACGTTATCAAATACAAGCAATGGAAGGAAAATGTGGTAGCAGATGATCTATCACGAAGGTATGTACTTTTATCTACTCTAGATTCTAAATTCTTAGGATTTGAGTATGTGAAAGAGTTATATACTAGTGATCTTGATTTTGGTGAGATATATGCGTCATGTTTGCATGGTTCAAAAGATAAATTCTTCATGCATGATGGGTATTTGTTTAAGGAGGATAAGTTATGTATTCCTAAGTCGTCTATTCGTGAATTACTTGTGAGGGAATCACATGGGGTGACTTAATGGGACATTTTGGTGTGGCTAAATCTTATGAAATTTTGCATGAACATTTTTATTGGCCACATATGAAGCATGATGTTGAGAAAATTTGTGAAACATGTGTGACTTGTAAGAAAGCAAAGTCTAGACAACATCCACATGGTTTGTATACTCCACTTCCCGTTCCTAGTGAACCGTGGGTAGATATTTCTATGGATTTTGTTTTAGGACTACCGAGGTCTAAGAAGGAGAGGGATTCAATTTTTGTTGTGGTTGATAGATTTTCTAAGATGGCTCATTTTAGTGCTTGTCATAAATCTGATGATGCTTCTCATGTTGCTGAATTGTTCTTTAATGAAGTTGTTAGATTGCATGGCATGCCTAGGAGTATTGTGTCTGATAGAGATACTCGTTTCTTGAGCTACTTTTGGAAAACATTATGGTGCAAACTTGGTACTAAACTACTATTTTCGACTACATGTCATCCTCAAACGGATGGTCAAACTGAAGTTGTTAATAGAACGTTAGGAACTTTGTTGCGTGCTATAATTAAAAAGAATTTGAAGAGTTGGGAAGAATGTTTGCCATTTGTTGAGTTTGCATATAATCGTAGTGTGCATTCTACTACAAATTTTTCACCATTTGAAATTGTGTATGGTTTTAATCCTTTAACCCCGTTGGATTTTATGTCTTTGCCTATGAGTGAAAGGGTTAACATGGATGGTAAGAAAAAGGCGGAATTTGTGAGAAATTTGCATGAAAAAGTGAAGGCGAACATTAAGAAAAAGAATTTGCAGTATACAAAGCAAGCAAATAAGGGAAAGAAGAGAGTTGTGTTTGAACCAGGAGATTGGGTGTGGTTGCATTTGAGAAAAGAGCGGTTTTCTGAAAAACGGCGCTCAAAGCTTCTACCTAGAGGCGATGGACCGTTTCAAGTATTGGAGCGCATCAACGACAACGCTTACAAATTAGATTTTCCAGGTGAGTATAATGTCAGTGCTACTTTTAATGTTTCTGATTTATCTCCGTTTGATATAGGTGATGATCAAGATTTGAGGACAAATCTTTTTCAAAAAGGGAAGGATGATGCGATCATGGATGGCTCGCATGCTGATCAAGTGACTAAGGATCCATTGGAGATACCACGAGGACCGGTTACGAGAGGCCGAGCTCAGAAGTTTAAGGAAGCACTTCAATCTTTGTTGTTGAAGACACAAGAGGGCATTGGATTTCTTGATATTCAATTTGGAGGACGTTATAATCTTATTGAGGTCAAGAAAGTGAAGACATTGAAGACCCTGCTCGAAGCCAAGGCGCGCCCGCGCCCCAGAATTGCGCGCCCGCGCCATTATTTTGCGAAGAAGAAGCGCACCCGCGCTTACGGATGCCAAATTGACGATGTTTTGCGAGCTCTCGGCGCGCCCGCGCCATTGTCTGCGCAACTTCGGCGCGCCCGCGCCTCTCTCTAGCGCGCCCGCGTCATGTCCTTTTACATGCACCGAAGGTGTTTGTGTGTGTGTTCGGGATTTTTAATATTTTGGATTTACATTGTTTATTTTAGGTCTTTTATTCCTACTAGGAAACTTTAGGAGATATCTTTGATATCTTTTTGATTTATTTTGCGTTATCTTTCAATATTTTGGGTTGTAATATAAATACTACAACATTAATTATTTTAATAATAACTAAGATTTTCAGATTATTGATTATTCAATACAAAATTCTCTTTAGAATTTTATCAAAGTTTTTGCTTTACCCAAAATCAAACTTATCAAAGTTTCATAGCTTTGTGGTGTTTGTCAATCGATTTTCAATTGGGTTGTCAAAGACAGGTTCCTTTGAATGTCTAATTGAATCTTTGATTGTTTTTTATCGTGAATTCTCTATTGCTAGTTACAGGTTCAACTAGAGGTGGAGATTCCAAAATCTGTTACTTGTTTCAAAGTCGGGACAACATTATTGAATTCTTTTGTTATCAAATTGAGGTGCGATTCGTTGAAATCGTGTTGCCTTTCATACATAAGATTCATATCAGGCTGCGGGTTCCCACGTCACAAAAAAAAAAGATATAGATGGTGGTAATGATGCAACTCAAATATTTTTTAACCGCACATCAGTCCAAGCGTCATGGTTCGATCGTTCATCCAACAGGGACAATTATTACACACCAACAATTTAGATTATATTTTTATTAGGAGAAATTACATATATCACCCCTGTGAAATCCCGAGTTTGCTAATAACTCCCTATAAATTTTTTTTAAGTTAATAACCCCTTGTGATTCTAGATTTGTAGCATACATACCCTTTTCAGTTAAAAATTAACAAAAATACTCTTGCTTAAACAAATAATTAAATTAATTTTATTTTATAATTCTATATTTAATTGAGTAAAATAATCAAATTTTATTTAAATAACTATGAAAATTATATATAATTATTTTATCATAATATTTGTCATACATAAAATATATTTTAATATTAAATTATCTTATAACATTAAGAACATTTTAATCATTTTTTAGCCAGAAGAGGGTGTATGCTACAAATTTAGAATCATAAGTGGCTTCTAGCTCAAAAAACTTTCATAGGGGGTTATCAGCAAACACGCGATTTCACAGGGGTGATATATGCAATTTACCCTTTTTAAAGTTGTTAGCTAAAAAATAAATCAAACTCAAGGTATAAACATATAATATCACTACAAAAAAACATCGATCAGGAACCGAAAAATATCATAAAAAAAAAAATTAAAGACGTAATATTCTCATTTCAGTAACTAATTAGATATTGAATCATAGTGGCTGAAGTTTGAACTTTTCCGTAAAAAGTATAACACTTGATTTTAATAAAACTAAACATTCGAAATTTGATAACTTCGGTCTCAATCAAATAAAATTGTTGTTACGTGCAAAGCACATGTATTTTTCTAATTTATTGATATATATGGGTTTTATTTCAAGTTATTTGGGCCTCTAAATTTTGTATATATATATAGACAATTTTGTGGAACATTCAATAGATTGAACATTATATGCTATTGAGTAAAAAATAACATCATAAATACAAAGTAAATCTATAATTATGTACATTATCAAATTCAAAAATTTATACTTTATAAAATATAAAAAAAATATTCAAGTTATTAAAGAGAAAAAAATATTTTATTCATTAACCCATCAAATTTTCATGAATTTTTTTATAAAATATAATTTTATTATTGAAATACATTCACTATTAAATATAGAAAATATGTATAAGGATATTGATATATTAAAATTTTGTGTCATTACTAGCATGGTTGATGTTCAAACATTTTTTTTCATCATAAACAAGTTGAAAGATATATGAATATATAATAAAATGTTAACATATATATATATATATATATATATATATATAAACCTAAAATGTATATTTATCCTATGATTTTTATTTATATTTTTTTCATGTAAAATTAGCCCCTCTAACGGGAAAATCCTGGATCCGTCCCTGGACTATAATGAGTTATAACTTGAATGATTTTATTTCATAATCACACTTCAATAAATAGATTACATACAAAGGTCTATAAGGATAGAAGAATTTTACAAAATAATTCTCTATCGTAAAAATACTAAATACATGGTAACAAATCAATGAATATGGAAGAAGATAAATACAAATATCTCTAGAATATTATCTCTAGAATATTTGCTAACAGGCCCCCTCAAGATGGTGATTCATGGAGGACACCAATCTTGAACATTAGATCACGAAGTTGAGCAGAAGATAGAGGCTTTGTAAGGGCATCGGCGAGTTGATCGTGAGAAGAGACATGAGAGACACGCAAGTGTGAACCATGAATTAATTCTCTGACAAAGTGATAATCCAGAGCTATGTGTTTCATACGAGAGTGGAAGACCGGATTAGCACATAAGTAAGTAGCTCCAATATTGTCACTGTATAGAACGGGAACAGTGGATAAGTGCACGCCAATCTCACGAAGAAGAGAGTGGATCCAAGTAATTTCAGCTGCTCCTGATGCAATGGCTCTATATTCGGCTTCAGTAGATGAGCGAGCAACCGACCGTTGCTTCTTTGAGCTCCAGGAAATTGGGTTGGAGCCTAGGAAAATCACATAAGCAGCAGTGGAACAACGGTCATCTGGGTTGACAGCCCAGTCAGCATCGGTAAAACCATGAAGAGATAAAGAAGTATCCTTCAGAATATGAAGACCGTAAGTTAGGGTCCCATTTAAATATCGGAGTAAGCGCTTGACGGCACCCCAATGATGTTCAGAAGGAGAATGCATGAACTGAGACAGACGATTGACCGCGAAGGAAATATCAGGACTTGTGAGGAGAAGGTACTGAAGACTGCCAACCACCTGGCGATAACGAGAAGCATCAATAGAGGGACCAGCATCGTGAAATGAAAGAGTGGTGCTTGTAGCAAAGGGAGTCTGAACTGGTTTAGCAGTCTGCATGTTGAAGCGGGCAAGTAGATCAAGAACGTACTTGCGTTGAGAGAGAAGAAGACCACGAGATGTGTGTAGAACCTCAACACCCAGAAAATAAGATAACGGCCCCAAGTCTTTGAGAGAAAACCAAGCGGCTAGCTGTGCTACAATGTTATCAATTAGAGAGGGAGAGCTTCCTGTAATAATCAAATCATCAACATAGACGAGAAGATAGATAGTGTCAGAGCCACGACGAAGAAAGAATAACGAGGCATCAGAGATGGAATTAGAGAAGCCAAGACCCAATAGAAACGTGTGGAGCGCATGATACCAAACACGAGGAGCTTGCTTAAGACCATAGATAGCCTTACGGAGTTTGCAGACATGGGTAGGGAAGTTGATGTCATAGAACCCTGGTGGCTAAGCCATAAATACCTCCTCATCCAAGGAGCCCTGCAGAAAAGCATTTGATATCGAGCTTTCGTAGAGGCCAGCCCCGCATGACAGCAAGACTTAAAATAATACGGATAGTTTTTGGTTTGACCACAGGACTGAAGGTATCACGGAAATCAATGCCTGGGCATTGATGAAAACCTTTAGCAACAAGACGAGCTTTAAAGCGGTCAACTGAGCCATCAGGATGGCGCTTGATGCGATACACCCATTTGCAACCAACTAGATTTTGACTAGTATGCGAGGGTACAAGATCCCAAGTGCCATTGCATAGAAGAGCATCAAATTCAAGAGACATAGCAGCTCGCCATCGAGGATCTTTAAGGGCTGCAGAGACACAGGTGGGTTCGAGATCAGAGGAACCAGGTGTGGTGACTAGGGAGTACTTGGGGTTTGGTTTGCGGATGTTATTTTTAGAGCGGGTGGTCATATGGTGTGGTGGAGGCTGAGGTTGAGAGACGGCAGTGGCTGAAGGTGACGGCAGGGAAGAATCCATGCACGGAGATGGGGCAGCAGGCAGAACAATGTTTGGGGGCCGAGAGACTAAAGGATGGATGAGGGGAAGAAGGGAAGGGTCAACGGGGATGTCAGTGGGTGTAGGCGGACATACGAGGGTGGTGTAGGGGAAGACAGACTCCTCAAAGTCGACATGACGGGAGACCAAGAGTTTAGTGGACACAGGGTCATAACACAAGTATGCACTTTGAGTGAGTGAGTAGCCAAGAAAAATACAGGGGCTGGATTTGGGGTCCAGTTTGTGCGTATAATATGGACGCAGCCAAGGATAACACAGACACCCAAAGACACAGAGTTTTTGGAAATTTGGACAGTGACCGAAAAGTTTGGTGAAGGAGGAAGACATAGAGAGATTGAACTTGGGCATACGATTGATAGTGTAGGTAGCAGTGGCAAACGCAAATGGTCAGAAGGTCAGGGGAAGGGAAGCTTGGTGAAGTAGAGTAAGGCCAGTTTCAACAATATGACGATGTCGATGCTCGGAATACCCATTGTGTTAAGGTGTGTGTGGGGGAGTGGTAAGATGAGAGATACAATGAGAGGAGAGGAATGAGCGGAGAGCAATAAACTCCCCACCATTATTTGTGTATAGAGTGATAATTTTAGTTTGAAATTTGTTTTCAACAAGAGGAGTGAAGCTTGTGAAAACAACGAGTACATCAGACTTTTGTTTTAAGGGATAGAGCCAGACATATTTAGTATAGTGATCAACAAAAATAACATAATATTTGTATCCATCGAGTGAGAGAATGGGGGAGGTCCATACATCAGAATAAAGTAATTCTAGGGGACGTGTGGAGGTAAGAGTGGAATGAGAAAATGGTAATTTATGACTTTTATTGATATTGCAAGAATTACAATGATGGGACGAAAAAGATTTAGACGAGACAAACAAGACTTTAGAGGAAACTAAATGACGCATAATATCAGATGATGGATGACCTAGACGAGAGTGCCACAAGGACAGAGATGCCGAAGTGGCACTGAGGGCGACAGGTGAAGAAGCAGAATGCCAAACATAAGTTCCATCCTTACATATTCCAGTTAGGAGTAGGGCCCCCGTGCGAAGATCCTTCACCTGAAAGGAAGATAATAGGAAAATGACAGAAACGTGGTTAGTGCGACAAATTTGGTGAACCGAGATTAATTTTTTGGTCATAGTAGGAACACATAAAACATTTGCAAGTAATAGGGGAGTAGTAGAGGTAGGTAAGAAGACTGAGCCAGTGTAAGAAATAGGCAAACCCGTGCCATTACCAACTGTCATGGAGTCAGACCCATCATACGGCATATGGAGAGACAGGTTAGCCAAATCCGTGGTGACATGATGGGAGGCACCGGAGTCGAGCAGCCACTCAGTGGAAGGGGGTTGCGGCATGAGCCCTCGGAGGGGTGTAGGCTAGAGCAAGGGAGCTAGACTGTGGGGAGGTGGTCCAAGGAATGTGCTGGAATTCGGGGCAACGTTTGGCGGAGTGGCCCGGAGTACTACACAATTGACATCGACCAAGATAAGGGCGAGGCGAGGCACCAGAGGATCCCGAGGGGGGACGAGCTGTCCATGGCAAGGAGCCGCGTGAGTCACAACTGCGAGCAGGTGCAGGGGAGCGATGCTGGCCAGGAGCAGCAGTAGACAAAGTCTTGGGATGCCGAGATGTGGAAAAGGCAGTAACCGGGCCGGAGGAGGGAAGCGGCCGAAGGAGAAGCTGCTGCTCGAAGTTGAGCAACTTTTCGTGCAGTTTGTCAAAGGAGATCGGCGAGTCTCGTGCCTGAATGGCGTGAGAGAGTTCCCTATATTCCACATCAAGGCCATTGAGAACTTTAAGGGTGAGGTCCTCGGTCTCATAGGAGACATTCATGAGGGCTAGTGCATCAACGATAGCCTTAATGTCGTTCATAAACTCCGTGATTGATTTGGAGCCCTTAACCGGATGAGAAAGTTGATTCTTTAGCTGTAAAATACGGCCACGACTTGGGGTAGCATATGTTTTGGCCAAGATTGACCAAGCTTCTTGTGAGGTTGTAGCTTGGGCGATGAAGGGGATAAGTGTGGGAGTGAGGGAACTGGTAATAACGTTAAGGAGTAGTTGGTCTTGCCAAATCCAAAGAGAGTATACTGGGTTAGGGAGTGAGACATTAGCTTGGGAGATTGAGGGTGATGGGCAGGTATGAGTGCCATAGACAAACCCCAAGAGATCGTATCCAATCAAGAGAGACCGAAACTGGAGATGCCATGCCGCATAATTAGAAGAAGAGAGTTTGAGAGGAAGTTGAGCAAGAGAATTGATGGTGATGAGGGACGAAGAGGCTGGGGCAGAAGACGCAGCAGCGGCCATGGAGGTTGTAGGGAGGAGTTTGGAGTTTGGACGGCTATGTGAGGCGTGAGCCGAAGGGCTTATCTGATACCATATAATGAGTTATAACTTGAATGATTTTATTTCATAATCACACTCCAATAAATAGAGTACATACAAAGGTCTATAAGGATAGAAGGATTTTACAAAATAATTCTCTATCGTAACAATATTAAATACATGGTAACAAATCAATGAATATGGAAGAAGATAAATACAAATATCTCTAGAATATTATCTCTAGAATATTTGCTAACATGGACGTCTTGGGTTTTCTCGTCATAAAAAATATATGTATAAATTAATTTATCTCTCTAAAATTCCTCAAAAATTCTCCAAAACCATAATGTGATTATTGAATAGAGAGTAACGATAAAAATACAAGTGTGTAATTATTAAATAATTGATTTCAAATTACATTAAAAAATTTTAAACTACTACGTTGGATTATGTGTGAGATTTTTAAAATGTTATAAGCGGTGACTTTTATTATTTTAATGAATATATTTGTTAAAAAAACGTTAATGAATTTCATCAGTTGGCATTACAGGTTGGTTTGTGAACCAAACCAAGCACACGATATACTATAGCATCTTCGTTGACTAAAAAAGATGGTTGATGCTGTCGCAACAATGGCTTTGGAAATGCTACGTGACCTATTCGTCGAAGAAGTGAAGTTTCAAGCTAGCAATGCGCCGTTTCTTGAATGATGCCGACAAGATTAAGCGGGAAAGATACAACTCCGACATCGTGCGTGGTTGGGTTTCAGAACTTTTAAATTTGGCAACAAGGGCCGAGGATGTTCTTGAAAAGCATGAGTATCCAACAAACCTAAAGAAAAGGATTAAAAGATTCGATTGCATATTGGGTGAGTACTGTTTGTCTCTTCATGAGATAGGGAAGAGGACCGGAGGTATTATGTCTCGCATGGCTAAACTCACCCAAGACCTCAAGTCTATGAGTAATGGGGAGGGTTCGTCAAGTTTCGAAAGCAATGACGTCGATCAACGATTGCTAAGGCAATTAGGCAAACATACGGTCATGTAATTGAAGAGCATTTCGTTGGGGTGAAGGAAGATATACATCTTCTTGTATTGCGTATGAAAAATGATGATAGATCATATCGAGTGATGTCTATAAGTGGGATGGGTGGCTTTGGGAAGACCACACTTGCTAGAAAAATTTACCAACATAATTTGGGTTTTGAAGCTCGTTGTCACAATCGGCACCTTCACGCGCATTCCGAAAGACTCCAAAGCATGGTGCATGGTCGAGGTTGTATAAATTCTAAAAATATCTACAATGTTCATGCCATAGACTTGTGTAGAACTCTCTAGAATCATGTAGAAGGAAACATCTAGACTTGTGTAAATGCTAGAAACTTCTGGAGAGTTAATCTCCACCGTCGGATCAAAGCGATCCTAGCCATTCATTGTAGGAAGCACTACTATAAAAAGGGTGATGACCCTCATTTGTAAACCACCAACTTGAAAGCAATACAAAAGCATTCTCCAATCTCTCTTGTGTTCTTACTTAAACATTTGCACACACAGTACTTGCGCAACAAAGGCTGCTTTGCTAGTACTCGCGAGGGGCAAAGTTAAGGAGCAAAGGCCGCACGTGATCTTAGAAGGGCTAAGTCCATGACAAGTGGTATCAGAGCCCGACTTGGGTTAATTCATTGCAAGTGATCATGGCAGGGCAAGATGCTGGATCATCCGGTATGACCGAGGACCGCGGAAGGGATACCGCGTCCATCCAAGGTAAGAAGCGTTTGGATGTTAGAAAGACTCGTGGGGAAATAACTTGGGAGCAAGTTATGGCGGAAGTATCCGAACGAGTTGAGAAGTCCGAGCATACTTTGGAGACATTGGAGGGCCATGTCTTGTCGGAACTTGACTCAGTGAAGGAGGACATTCAAGGGCTCCATGAAGAAATCGTAGCACGGGACGATCGCATCGCTTGACTTGAGGAGATGGTGGAATCCCTCCAAGCTTGCATCGAGGGGATGCGCGAGGATGTGACACTATGCAAATGAGTTGCTGCCACCGATGGATGAATCCAATCTATTAAAGCTCCTAAGATCAAGTTTCCTAAACCAAAGAGCTTTGGTGGAAAGATGAATGCCAAGGCAGTTGAGAACTTCTTGTCGCAAATGGTTGTCTACTTTGAGGGTCTCAACATGATAGATAAGGCGACCAAGGTATGTACCACTACTTTGTATCTTACTGATACTGCAATGTTGTGGTGGCGTCGCAAGCATACAGACATAGAAAAGGGGTTGTGTCGGGTCGAGACATGGGACGAGTTTGCCAAGGAACTTAAGAGACACTTATACCCAGAAAATATGGTGTACGAATGTAAGGCCCGGGATTATTTAATTTTAATTCGAGAATATTTA
This sequence comes from Henckelia pumila, assembly GCF_033568475.1. Classification (NCBI taxonomy): domain Eukaryota; kingdom Viridiplantae; phylum Streptophyta; class Magnoliopsida; order Lamiales; family Gesneriaceae; genus Henckelia; species Henckelia pumila. The sequence continues at coordinate 72,394,765 of NC_133123.1, forward strand.
ATTTAGAAATATTTAGAGTTTAGAATTAAATTCTAATATTCTTAAATGAATAAGAATTGAAATTGAATTAAATCGCTTTTTTGGGGACTGAATTGCAAATAACCAAAAGTGCAGGGACTAAACTGCAAATATGCAATATATATCTAAATTCCACTTGCCTTCTTCTTTATTTTACACGTACATATCAGAATTGAGGGAAAGAATATCAGAAGCTTGAGAAAAGCCATTTTCAAGATTTTGGAACTCCGATATCTTTTGATCCAACCGTCAGAAATTCGAGATAAATATATATCTGCGATCACTGCTCCGAGAGCTACGTTTTGGTACAAGTTTCATTCAATTTTCTCATATTTGATTTTTATGTTGAAGATGGGTTGTTATTATTTTTGATTATATATGTGCTTGAGCTAGTACCGGTTACGTATTCGCAGACGGTTCGGAAAAAGGCTGTTATTCGGATTTATTGTGATTTATTGAAGCTATGTCGAAAATCCTCAAGTTCTGAATATTGTTTAGTCGTTTACATATATGCTGAATTGTTGAGGGATTTGGTTGGTTATGAATATGGTATTGATATCGATATTGTTTTGGTTGTCGATTTTTAGCCGTTACGCCGCCGGTTTCAGAATTTATACATGTTTGCACTTGTTGATTGAGCTGTATAGTGTTTTGATTTGGAATTTGATATGCTTAGTTCCAAACACATCATTTCAGATTAGTGGTTGAAGTTTTCCGAACTCGAGATCTCTGATTTGAACCGAGAAAGAATTAGAAGGTTTGAAACTTATTTTCATTGATCGAGTAGCCATGACTTGAGAAGAATTTTGATGTGTTATTGATATACTCGTTTCAGATTTGAAGTGATTTCAAACTCGACATTGAAAGGTATAAATGACAGCATATCTAGATGGGATAGAACACTCGAGATAGATATGATTCTCGAATATTCTCTTGTCAATCACATACTTGTTTAATTATGTGCCTTATGTGATTAGATTATTTGGTTGCTTTGCTTGCTTATTTGATTAGATGTTCAAGATGTTTTATATTCTTTAATGCATACAGATTATGTTGCATTCATCTTGAACTCTAACCTGAAAAGCACAGAGGGCTGAAAGGCCTAGAGTGCATATGACGTTTTGAGGGCTATAGTTGAGTGGCACGAAATTTAGATTTATTTCCAGAGCTAGATGACTCACTATAGTTGCACCAAATTCAGGGGAAATGAGATATTTGACGTGAAACGACCCAAACTCTCTAAATATAAATAAATAAATATGCGGAATTTTTTTTTTTATATACTTACTAAGTAAAAATATGTACATACATGCCCATACATATATGCACAGAATAAATAGATTTAAAAATAAATAACTTAAATAAAAATGCAACCTTTAATAAATTAAATATCTGAGTCTAACATTCAATAAAATACTGACAAGTAAAATACTGACATAAGCGGAATAAATACAATTTGCATGCACTGAAAATATTTAAATAAAATGTATAACATGATAAAAATATTCATAACATGACATAGACTCAGACAACGGTCACGGGGTTACTGCATGTCCGCTCATAGGTCCTCACCGCCGGTGGGTACTACGTCCTCCTCTACGTACTCACCTGCACCATATCAGTGTAGTGAGCCTAGAGGCCCAACATGCTAACAAAACAAGGGTTTAAAATAATTTAAATTACTTTAATACTAATACATAACATATACATGAATGAGCATGCTTATAAAATATCATGAACATAACATAAACTTAAATATCATAATAATACATAAACATTGTTGAGCAAAGTATTTTCTAACATCGAAAGGTCGTCTCCATAGTGTAACCATACATACATTAAATACTGATCAGCGTGGTAAATCAACGTACGTGGCGGTGACGAATCACCTCTTAAATTGGCAGTAAACTGCCCTTCAATAGTTCACATATGGGGACGAATCCCCCTCAAATTGTCACACTACTTCAACTTCCAACATAAAAATTATTTTCTTTTGCTCAACCTTAAACATTAAATCATGCATAAAAATTATTTCATGAATGCATGTACTTAAATAAAATGTGTGTCCTTCATATATATTTAATTTAATTTTTATACTAACATATAAATACTAAAATAACATTCATGCATAAAATAATTAAATATATATTTAGGACACATGCAATTTCTCATGGTTTGTGCTGGACTGCTGGCCCTAACATTCAAGCCCATTTTCTTAAAATTCTGGCCCATTAACACTGAGACTGGCCCATTAACATACTTAAGCCCAACAATAATTATTCTGAGCCCAAATAATTACTTAAAACCCATTAGAACAATCCTGGCCCAATAACATTCTATTCCGGCCCAATGGACCCAAAAGCCCAAAGACTGGCCCAATAATTCCTACGGGCCAACGAGCCCATAAAAATTATTGGGCTAACTTAAAAATAATTTAAAAAGCCCATATAAAATTATTTGGAGGCCCAAATAGTTTTCTAACTAATTTTAAAAGCCCAAAATGCACTTGAACCATTAAATACTTAAAAATTTAAAATACCCGAGCCCGGCCCACCTAACCCGGACCCGGACCACCTGACCCGACCCTGCTACTACCCAGACCCGACCAGACCCCTACCCGACCCAGAACCCACCCCAAACCTGGCCATGGGTCGGCTGGTTCTCGGCCCTGCATGCCCCAGCCGACCCCTCTTCTCCCAAACCCTAACCTGCGAACCCTTGGACCCAGAACTGATGCAGCTCGACTCCAGCCCTGTTCCAGCCTTAACCATCCAACCAAACCCAGCCTAGGGACCCTAAGACCCCCCTCTGAACCGTGGACCAGCAGCCATGCACGCCCATAACCATAAAAACGTGAGTATGTTAATGAAATCAAAGAACCATGTGCATACCTCCAGAAATCCGATTTGTTTTACTGAAAATTTCAATGAAAAGATGCCTACACACACACACGCATAATAACTGATATGGCACAAAAAATAGAGAAAGAATCATGCCTTGCACCGAAGTTTGAAGAGAAAAGGCGTAGGTGACGAGTCCGGGACGACGGGACGACGATGACTCAACTCGGAAGCTTCAAAATCATGGCTATGGAGCCTTGGAGATTGCTAGCCGATGAAGAAGATGAAGATGCAAGGAGGTGTCGGCTGAGAGCTTGGAGGCGTGAGGGTTTGGGGTAGAATTAGGGTGTTTTTAATTAAAATAAAGTTTTGGAATAATTAAAATATTACTAAGGATATTAAATATACAATATATAACTTAAAAGCTCTAAATAATATTTAAAATCTGATAACTTTAATAAAATCCCGAAATATATAATTAAGAGAATTTTAAAGATAATAAAAAGTCATTATTTTGGCTTATTTTGAATAAAAATGGACTCCAAAAATCATATAAAATTAAATACTAATAATTTTGAGGAAATAAAACTCAAAATAATATTTTTGGGCTCTAAAAATGCTCATGAAATAAATTGGATAGAAAGTTGTCATCTCTTCCGTCCACGGTCCCGTCAACGCGATAAAATAATTCAATTACCATAAATTATGAAAATCTCTAATTATGGGTTAAATGCTTGAAAATCAATTAAATCATGCACAAATAATTCACATAAATATTTAACCCATACTCTAAAATTTCAAATAAATAAATTTCCTAATTATGCATGCGAATTTACGTATTAAAAATACCGGGTGTTACAATTCTCCCCTCCTTAAATTGGATTGCGTCCTCGAAATTAAAGTACTTACCCGAACAACTCCGGGTAGCGTGTCCTCATGTCTGCCTCGGTCTCCCAAGTAGCTTCCTCCTCCGAATGATTCAGCCACTGGACTCTGACCATCGGTATGACCCGCGTCCTCAATCTGCGCTCCTCCCTAGCCAAGATCCGTATAGGCCTCTCCTCAAATGCTAACTCTGGTGTCAACTGAAGAGGCTCAAAATCCAACACATGTGACGGGTTCGAGATGTATCTCTGAAGCATGGATACATGGAATACATTGTGCACTGCCGCTAGCCCTGGTGGTAGAGCTAAACGGTAGGCCAACGTGCCAACTCTCTCCAAGATCTCGAATGGCCCTATATATCTCGGATTAAGCTTACCTCTCCGGCCAAATCGCACTACTCCCTTCATAGGTGACACCTTTAGGAATACGTGATCACCTACAGCGAACTCCAAATCTCGTCGTCGAGTATCTGCATAACTATTCTGACGACTCTGAGCAGTCCTCATGCGATCCCGAATCTATGTCACAATATCAGCTGTCTGCTGCACAATCTCAGGACCAAGTAAAATCCTCTCACCGACCTTATCCCAATGCACAAGAGATCTGCACCTCCTCCCGTACAATGCTGCATAAGGAGCCATACCTATAGACGACTGAAAACTGTTGTTATAGGTAAACTCCACTAATGGCAGTCTAGTCTCCCACGAGCCCTGAAAGTCGATGACACAAGCTCTCAGTAGATCCTCGAGAACCTGGATCACTCTCTCAGACTGACCATCTGTCTGGGGATGGAACGCTGTACTGAACAAAAGTCTAGTCCCCAATGCAGTGTGCAAACTCTTCCAAAAAGCAGACGTAAATCTCGGATCTCTGTCTGATACTATCGACACTGGTATGCCATGTAGTCTAACAATCTCCTTGATGTAAAGCTCTGCATACTGTGTCAATGAGTAAGTAGTCCTCACCGGTAAGAAATGAGCTGACTTGGTGAGTCTATCCACGATCACCCAAATAGCTGTGCAACATCTGTCACTCCTCGGTAAACCAACTACAAAGTCCATCGTAATGTTCTCCCATTTCCATTCCGGAATAGAAAGAGGTCTAAGAAGTCCTGCTGGACGCTGATGCTCAGCCTTGACCTGCTGACATCTCAAGCACTCTGACACAACTCTCCCGATGTCTCTCTTCATCTCGGGCCACCAATACAATAGCTGCAAATCTCGGTACATCTTCGTACTTCCAGGGTGAATGGAGTACGGAGATGTGTGAGCCTCTGCTAGAATCTCAGCTCTCAACTGATCGACGTTCGGTACCCACATCCTACCATGGTACTGAACAATTCCATCCACAACTGTATACAGAAGACCACCCTTGGCCTCATCTCTCTGTCTCTAACGCTGCAACTCCTCATCAGTAGACTGTCCATCCCTGATCCGATCTCGCAGAACTGGCTGCAACGTCAACACTGACAAGCTCGGTGCATGACCACTCGAGTAAAACTCCAAATCAAACCTCTGAATCTCACTCTGCAGTGGTAACTGCACTGACAAACACGATACCACTGACGAATTCCGAGTCAAAGCATCGGCCACTACATTAGCTTTACCCGGATGGTAGCTAATGTCACAGTCGTAATCCTTCATCAACTCCAACCATCTCCGTTGCCTCATGTTCAACTCCTTCTGAGTGAAGAAGTACTTGAGGCTCTTGTGATCAGTGAAAATCTTGCACTTCTCTCCATACAGATAGTGCCTCCAGATTTTCAAAGCAAAACCACTGCCGCTAACTCCAAGTCATGTGTCGGGTAGTTCTGCTCATGAATCTTCAACTACCTCGACGCATAAGCAATAACCTTACCACACTGCATAATTACTGCGCCTAAACCTGAAAGAGTGGGTGCCCGGTTAGCCAACTTGTGGCTAAGGGCTTTTATGACTCTATGTAAAACAATCTTTTGTTTAATATAATTTACACTTTTATAATGGCATTGACTTTATCTTTCTTCATAATGTTATATTATGATATACTATTGTTGTTTTGATAAAGACCTTGAATATACTATATTGTATGTAAGATGTGGTAGCACATGGGGATGGCTATCATGAAACACATCTTATAGTCACTGTATATTCTAAACTGTTCCTAGTCAATTGAGCCGTCCGCAAATAAGGATAAGGATCGCTCGAGATTGAGACTAGCATTTGCGATTCCGAGTACCACGTTTCATTGGTATGGAACATAGAGATGTTCAAAGCATGCAAATGGATATTCATATGATGAATGATCGAACTACCCTATTCGGACTTTCCAAGTGGTTATCACTTATTGAGTGGATAAAGTCCGCGGTTTTGGTTGTACACCATTAGTCCTTATTACTTGAAACATCATTGAGACTCTATATGCTAGTACTGTATTTTGACTCATTTACCGACTCTATTGGGGTCATCAGGTGTCGGGATTGGGTACAGTTACGACACATATAGGAGTCAATGCTTTGTTGTCAAGGATTCACCACATACTTGCGAGTGTGGATATCCTATGCGATCTGAGGAGATATTAGTGTGACGAATCTCTGGCCAGAGTACATGATGTGTTTTAGGTTACTTGGTGTTCCTAGTAACACATGCGATGTCACTAATAGATCTCCAAGATGTTATGCATAGTTATCGAATGGTTGTTGATTTGATCGGGATATATGGATGAAGGGACCGTACTGTACGCTAACCAAAATCTACTGGTTCTTGCAGGCACTATCAGTAATACCTAGGAAATCATGGGGCGATGTTGCTAGGCGCTCTTACCATGATTCGATGGGTAAGTCGGAAATTGTTGTTCCGAGTCACAAGGAGTTGTGAGCCCACGGCTAGCTGTATTCCTGAACCATTGAGGGTTACACAAGTAATGGATTACTAAAACCCCGTAGAGATAGTTAAATTTAAAGAGTTAAATTTAATGAAAGAGAAGTTGGACTTCTTAACTAAAGGGAGTGGAATTTCCTAAAATGACATAGGGATGGACATTTTTGGAAATCACTGAATTCGGATTCAAAAAAATTATCTTGACTCTAAAAGATGCAGAAATGGTTTCTGTGCACATTGGTGAAGTCAGTTTATCAATTGGAGTCACGATGAATTTTATATTAATTTCTATAACAACGGGCTTGGCTTGTTGGGCTTAAGTTATGGATTATGGGCCCTAAGGAGTTAGAGTCCAAATATAATTATAACTTAATCCAGTCTAGAAATTATCTATAAATAGGACTGCAGTGTTCGAAAATTTGGTGTGAATTCAGTCTTGCAATTTTTGAATTTCAGCCTATATTATTAAAGGGGATTTTCGAAATCCTCTGTCCCTTTTGGAGAAAATTCGGGTTGTGTTTTTGTGAAAAATTACAATCTGAATTAACAGATCATATCTGTTTATTCTCTACGCAAACTTCTGAATGATTTCTAGTGCAGTCATTCAGAGGGTTTTGTTTTCTATTCGTGGACCTGATTGAAGAAACGTTCGTTCATCAGTTCCTGGGATATACAACAAGAGCAGATTAAATTCTGTTGGTGTCCATAATCTCGCTTCGAGATTTTAAGGTAAAATATTTAATAGTGATTATTTGTTTTACTTACACAAATTTAATCGTAAAGTTTTGATACCCAGATATGGAATCGTTCCATATTAATAAAATAAATTTTTAAACTTCCGCTGCACTGGGTATCAATTCTAATTGATCTGAACACCGTTTTCCAACAAAACCTAGCTTAGATGCGTCGGTGTACACCACTAACTCCTCGTGTGGTACTGTCATGCTAAAACCGGTGCAGTAGTGAGTGCTTCCTTCAGCTGATCGAAGCTCCTCTGATAGTCTGGACTCCAAACAAACTTCGCATTCTTCTTGGTTAAGGAAGTCAAGGGTACTGCAATAGAGGAAAAACCCTTGATGAACTTCCTATAGTATCCTGCCAAACCCAAGAAACTGCGAATCTCCGAAGCATTCTTCGGAATACCCCATTTCTGCACTGCCTCAACCTTCGACTGATCCACTGCAATCCCATCTCTAAAAATAATGTGGCCAAGAAATGTCACCTGCTCAAGCCAAAACTCGCACTTGCTGAACTTGGCATACAAACGATGCTCCCTCAAAGTCTGCAAGGCTGTCTGTAGATGCTGCCTATGCTCCTCAACGCTCCTAGAGTAGATCAAGATATCATCAATGAAGACTATGATGAACTAATCAAGATACGGCCGAAAAACTCGGTTCATGAGATCCATGAAAACCGCTGGAGCATTGGTCATCCCAAATGGCATCACTAAGAACTCGTAATGCCCATAACGTGTCCGGAAAGCAGTCTTGGACACATCTGCATCTCTAACTCGCAGCTGATAATAACCAGATCGCAGGTCGATCTTGGAGAACACCGAAGCTTCCTGCAACTGATCAAATAAGTCCTCTATCCTCGGCAGTGGGTACTTATTCTTCACTGTGACCCTATTGATCTCTCAATAATCGATGCACAGTCTCATACTGCCTTCCTTCTTCTTCACAAATAACACTGGAGCTCCCCATGGAGAAAAGCTAGGACGAACAAAGCCTTTATCTAATAACTCTTGTATCTGCTCCTTCAACTCTTTCATCTCGGTAGGAGCAAGTCTGTATGGTGCCTTAGAGATAGGCACGGTGTCTGGCACTAAGTCGATGCTGAACTCCACATCTCTCACTGGTGGAATTCCTGCAACATCCTCCGGAAAGACGTCCGAAAAGTCACGAACCACCTCTATCTCTGATAATGATCTGCTAGATGATTCTGAGGCCGTGACAATACTTGCTAGAAAACCTTGGCAACCCCGTTTCAACAGCTTCCTCGCCTGAATAAGAGATATCACCTGAGGAATATCACTGCTCTGAGATGCATGAAAAGTAAATGGGTCGCCTCCCGGCGGTTTCACTGACACTGTCGTCCGACGAAAATCAATCGAAGCTCCATTGACTGTCAACTAGTCCATACCCAATATCAAATCAAATCCACTCAACGGCAAAACCACCACATCTGCGCGTATGGAGTGCCCCTGAAGCTCAACCTCCAGTTCTCGAATGACACTAGAGGTAGAAATAATCTGTCCTGACGGCATAGTGACATCATAACCACTGTCAATCATCTCGGGTGTGATGCCTATCCGTTTGATAAACTCCAGGGAGATAAACAAATGCGTAGCCCCTGAATCTAGCAACGCAAACGTGGAGTTTCCTCCAACTAAAATTCTCCCTGCACGCAGAAGAATCCCAACAATTTCATACCACTACTAAACTTTCCCCCAAAGATAAGTCACTAATAACCCTTAATTCTAGTCACAAGTAAAACATGCTTCTTATTCTAACATGCAGATAGAAAAATCCCAAATACAAATTATTTCACAAAAAAAAATCGAAATTCTTAACCAAAGGAAGAAATTATAAAATACTAGGGGTAAGATATACCGGTGATCAAGGAGGTGTCTGGGTCGGCCTCCTCTGCCTGCATAACGAACACTCTACCAGCAGTGTTCTTCTTCCTCGGGCAACTAGCTATCTAGTGCCCCGGCTCTCTACAGTGGAAACAAACTCCAGCTCCCAAAAGACAAGGTCCCGAATGCATCTTCTGACACTTCGGGCAAGTAGGAAAACCTCCAGTATTAGGGGCCCCACCCCTCGGCTGCTTTGGCCTCTGCTGCTGGTTCGGGCCCTTAGACGGCCCAGTATACTGCTTCTTCGCAGGAGGCTGCGAATATGGTCGCTGAAGTCCAGACTGAATCTGTCTCTTCCCCTGCTGCTCTCGCTGTATCTCTCTCCTACTCTCTTCTGACCTCAGTGCTCTACTAACTGCCGCCTCATATGTAGCGACGTCCATCATACGTACGTCATGCTTGATATCCGCCTTCAGTCCCTCCACAAACTGCCTCATCTTCTCCGGTGGACTGTCTGAAATCAGAGGCACAAAATGACAGCCCCTCTCGAACTGTCTCACATACTCAACCACTGACCTGTCCCCCTGTCGGAGACTCATAAACTCTCGGATCATGCGACTGCGCACATCCTTCGTGAAATACTTGGCGTAGAAGATACGCCTAAACTTCGCCCAAGTCAATGTAGGAAGATGTACTCCCCTAGCAGCACCCTCCCACCAAAGAGCTGCATCTCCCCTCATCATATAAGTTGCACAGTTCACCCTGTCGGCGTCAGTAATCCCCATGTATGCAAAGATGGACTCCAAAGAACGAATCCACCCCTAAGCTACCAATGGATCGGTGGTACCAGTGAACTCCTTCGGCCCCTTCTTCTGGAACCGCTCAGCAACGTTCTCCTCGTGGGACAGTCTAGGACGTGCAGCCTGCTGCTCCAACAGAGCAGTAATCCCTGCCATCATATTAGCATTGGCCTGCTCCAATGCTGCAAGAGGGTTCTGCGGAGGTGGAGGTGGAGATTCCCCACGTCTGTTCATAGGTCTCATAGGCATTCTGCACCACCACATATTTCATTACGTAAATCGCCATGCATAACTAAGTGTTTTAACATTAATGCTAACTTAAATTCTTAAAAGTAAATCATGCTCTAATCACTTAAAACTTACAGACCGGTAGCGTGGATTTCTGAGCTCGCATAGCAGTAATGACCCCTCCAAGGACCGTGCTCTGATACCAACTGAAACGACCCAAACTCTCTAAATATAAATAAATAAATATGCGGAAATTTTTTTTTTTTTTTATACTTACTAAGTAAAAATATGTACATACATGCTCATACATATATGCATAGAATAAATAGATTTAAAAATAAATAACTTAAATAAAAATGCAACCTTTAATAAATTAAATATCTGAGTCTAACATTCAATACAATACTGACAAGTAAAATACTGACATAAGCGGAATAAATACAATTTGCATGCACTGAAAATATTTAAATAAAATGTATAACATGATAAAAATATTCATAACATGACATAGACTCAGACAACGGTCACGGGGTTACTGCATGTCCGCTCATAGGTCCTCGCCGTCGGTGGGTACTACGTCCTCCTCTACGTACTCACCTGTACCATATCAGTGTAGTGAGCCTAGAGGCCCAACATGCTAACAAAATAAGGGTTTAAAATAATTTAAATCACTTTAATACTAATACATAACATATACATGAATGAGCATGCTTATAAAATATCATGAACATAACATAAACTTAAATATCATAATAATACATAAACATTGTTGAGCAAAGTATTTTCTAACATCGAAAGGTCGTCTCCATAGTGTAACCATACATACATTAAATATTGATCAGCGTGGTAAACCAACGTACGTGGCGGTGACGAATCACCTCTTAAATTGGCAGTAAACTGCCCTTCAATAGTTCACATATGGGGACGAATCCCCCTCAAATTGTTACACTACTTCAACTTCCAACATAAAAATTATTTTATTTTGCTCAACCTTAAACATTAAATCATGCATAAAAATTATTTCATGAATGCATGTACTTAAATAAAATGTGTGTCCTTCATATATATTTAATTTAATTTTTATACTAACATATAAATACTAAAATAACATTCATGCATAAAATAATTAAATATATATTTAGGACACATGCAATTTCTCATGGTTTGTGCTGGACTGCTGGCCCTAACATTCAAGCCCATTTTCTTAAAATTCTGGCCCATTAACACTGAGACTGGCCCATTAACATACTTAAGCCCAACAATAATTATTCTGAGCCCAAATAATTACTTAAAACCCATTAGAACAATCCTGGCCCAATAACATTCTATTCCGGCCCAATGGACCCAAAAGCCCAAAGACTGGCCCAATAATTCCTACGGGCCAACGAGCCCATAAAAATTATTGGGCTAACTTAAAAATAATTTAAAAAGCCCAAATAAAATTATTTGGAGGCCCAAATAATTTTCTAACTAATTTTAAAAGCCCAAAATGCACTTGAACCATTAAATACTTAAAAATTTAAAATACCCGAGCCCGGCCCACCTAACCCGGACCCGGACCACCTGACCCGACCCTGCTACTACCCAGACCCGACCAGACCCCTACCCGACCCAGAACCCACCCCAAACCCATAACCCGAAGCCCTCCCTCGCAGCTGCCCTCGGCTGCGTGCAGCAGCCCTTCAAGGGCTGCTGCCGCTTCAGTCCGGCCACGACTGGCCGGACCGCCACAGGCAGGACCTTCCCAAGGTCCTGCAGGTCCTAACCTGGCCATGGGTCGGCTAGTTCTCGGCCCTGCATGCCCCAGCCGACCCCTCTTCTCCCAAACCCTAACCTGCGAACCCTTGGACCCAGAACTGATGCAGCTCGACTCCAGCCCTGTTCCAGCCTTAACCATCCAACCAAACCCAGCCTAGGGACCCTAAGACCCCCCTTTGAACCGTGGACCAGCAGCCATGCACGCCCATAACCATAAAAACGTGAGTATGTTAATGAAATCAAAGAACCATGTGCATACCTCCAGAAATCCGATTTGTTTTACTGAAAATTTCAATGAAAAGTTTGATGCCTACACACACACACGCATAATAACTGATATGGCACAAAAAATAGAGAAAGAATCATGCCTTGCACCGAAGTTTGAAGAGAAAAGGCGTAGGTGACAAGTCCGGGACGACGGGACGACGATGACTCAACTCGGAAGCTTCAAAATCGTGGCTATGGAGCCTTGGAGATTGCTAGCCGATGAAGAAGATGAAGATGCAAGGAGGTGTCGGCTGAGAGCTTGGAGGCGTGAGGGTTTGGGGTAGAATTAGGGTGTTTTTAATTAAAATAGAGTTTTGGAATAATTAAAATATTACTAAGGATATTAAATATACAATATATAACTTAAAAGCTCTAAATAATATTTAAAATCTGATAAATTTAATAAAATCCCGAAATATATAATTAAGGAAATTTTAAAGATAATAAAAAGTCATTATTTTGGCTTATTTTGAATAAAAATGGACTCCTAAAATCATATAAAATTAAATACTAATAATTTTGAGGAAATAAAACTCAAAATAATATTTTTGGGCTCTAAAAATGCTCATGAAATAAATTGGATAGAAAGTTGTCATCTCGTCCGTCCACGGTCCCGTCAACGCGATAAAATAATTCAATTACCATAAATCATGAAAATATCTAATTATGGGTTAAATGCTTGAAAATCAATTAAATCATGCACAAATAATTCACATAAATATTTAACCCATACTCTAAAATTTCAAATAAATAAATTTCCTAATTATGCATGCGAATTTACGTATTAAAAATACCGGGTGTTACATGACGTCGCCTCGATTGGTGAGTTGGTGATTGGTTAAAAAATTTCAAGAACTGAAATTCTATTGTTATCAGACTTGATAGCCTACATTTGGAACATGCATTGCATTCATGTTTAATATCTCGCATGTTATGTTCTTTATACTGGGAAATTGTATTTCTCACCGGAGTTATCCGGCTATTGCTTTGCTTTGTATGTATGCATGGCAATAGGTGGGGCAGGAGCTGGACAGAGATGTCGTGACTAGCTCGAGATAGAAAGATTAGCAAGTGGTTACTTCGGGCTATGTTTAGTGTTGCTGTCACACTTTGTATTGCTTTAGTTGGAACTATCTTTGTAGAGGAATAAACCTTGTAGAACACTTGGTTATGTTTGTATCGAGTATGGTTATATGGTTTGGTACCAACTTTGGAAAGATTGAAGTAGCAATACATGTTTAGTTTGTGTTTTTGATGTTATCATCCTCTCTTGTACATATATGGTTTTGGTTGGAAGAATGCATCAAAAACCTTCATTTGACAGCAAAAGAGCAGAAATTTAGCAGCCGGACAGAACTCAACTCGCTCGAGCGCAGCCTGGGCTCGCTCGAGTGAGCCAAGGGGTCCTAGACCCGAGAGGTGCACGCTTGAGCGCACCTTAGGCTCGCTCAAGCGAGCCACCGAGGTAAAAAAAAATTTGTTCTTTTCGCGACGTGTTTTTGCGTCGCCAAAGGTAAGGTTTTGTGTCGCCAAATGTCTTGTATTGCAGATTTAATATTTCTAATATGAATCGCCCTATAAGATTTGATTAGCACCCGAGGTCCCCACAACAGGTGGTATCAGAGCATAAGTTTTGGGATTAAGATAGAAGTTGATGAGCGGGGTAGATTGAGTCTGTCTGATTGCTTTATATTGCATAAGATTACATGTTGTATCTGATTATGTGCATTACATGTGAGCATGCTTTCTTATTGCACGAATTATGTGATTGCATGATTATTTGCTTTCATTGCTGCTGCATGCTCTATATACATTCGTATTCCAGATTATCCTCGATCAGAACCTGAATTCTTATGAGAACGCATGAGAATGCTAATCAGAGAAGGATGGAATACATTGCAGAATATGATATTGTTTATGCACTAATCTGTTTGACAATCAGATATGCCTCCCCGTAAAGCACCGGTGATTAGACATACAGTGGCTATTCCTCAGCCAGAACAACCGAATGTACCACAGCCAGTGGTTGAGCCTCAGAATGCACAAGGTAGTGCATCTGTTGATCCTATGGATGTCACTGCTACACCGATGGAAACACTATTGAAACGATTTCAGTCGTTCAAACCGCCAAAATTGAAAGGAACGGAAAATTCAGTTGACTGTAAGAATTGGCTAGAAGATATTGAACAATTGTTTGACTCGCTTGATTATTCAGATGATCGTCGTATCAGACTGGTAATACATCAACTCCATGAAGTGTCCAAAAGTTGGTGGATTACTACAAAGAAATCTCTAGAACATCAAGGTACGACTATCACCTGGACTGTCTTTAAAACTGAGTTCTATCAACGTTTATTTCCAGTCTCTTACAGAAAAGATAAGGGTGCTGAATTTGCCAATCTGAGGCAAGGAAATTTGAATATTGAAGAATATGTGGCCAAATTTTCAAGTCTTTTGAAGTTTGCCCCACATATATCAGCAATTGATGAAGCTATGGCGGATCAGTTTATTAATGGCCTCATTCCAGATGTGTTTACCCTGGTGAACAATGGACGACCCAATAACTTTGCTGAAGCACTGAATAAAGCTAAGGGAGCAGAAGCAGGTTTATTGAGACAAATAGGAGCACCTTTCATTCCACAGCCATCTCCACAGCCTGTATCAGCATCAGTGCCACAGAATCCGCCACAGTTTCAGCAACCATCTCCCAGATTTGAGGGAGGAAGCAGTGGCAGAAAGGTTTCTAGATTCAGGCCTAAAGGGAAACAATTCAAGAAGTCTGACAGTAGTTCATCTAGTTCTAGTGGCCAGAGACAGTATGGTGCAGGACAGAGGTCCAGTGATTCGGGAGTGTTTTGTGGAAAGTGTGGTGGACGACATGTTACTGATCAGTGCAGAGGAGTATCAGGTAGTTAAAATATTTGTCACCAACCAGGTCACTATGCCAAGGTGTGTCCTCAATGAGCAATTGGTGCAAGTTCTTCTCGAACAGCACCTCAGACAAAAAGGCAATCATTGCATTCATTTCAACCATAGAAACAGACCAGAACAGGAGGAAGCCAGACTGTGACTCAACCTCCTAGGCAACAGGCTCGAGTATTTGCACTTACTGAGGATCAGTCTCAGGCAGCACCTGATGATGTCATAGCAGGTATCTATTTTATCTTTGGTTATCCTGCTTATGTGTTGATAGATACAGGTGCATCACATACATTCATATATGAAAATTTTGCTATGATGAATTCTTTATCGTCTGAGTCATGGCCTACTATTGTTTCTATTTCTTCACCTTTGGGTGAAGGTATTCTATCTGTTAGAATGATTCAAAATTGTGCACTACAATATGACGGGAATGTGATAGATTTGGATTGCATAGTACTTGGATTATTAGATTTTGATTGCATTATCAATATAGACATGTTAACCAAGTACAGGGCGACTGTAGATTGTTTCCACAAAGTGGTCAGATTCAAACCAGACATGGCAGATGAGTGGAAATTCTATGGTAAGAGTTCTCGAGCCAAGATCCATTTGATATCTATGTTATCCATGACCCGTTTATTGCAGAGAGGGGCAAAAGGATTTATGATTTATGAAGTAGATGTATTGAAATCCAGTCCAGCAGTGACAGATATTCCAGTGGTGCATGAATTTGCTGATGTATTTCCTGATGAAATACCTGGTTTCCCTCCAGTTCGAGAAATAGACTTCAGCATTGAGTTAATGCCAGGTACGCAACCGATATCTAAACCTCCTTACCGAATGACACCTATTGAATTGAAGGAATTGAAAGATCAGTTGAAATATTTGCTGGTCAAAGGGTACATTAGGCCGAGCGTTTCACCTTGGGGCGCTCCGGTACTTTTTGTACGAAAGAAAGATGGTTCTATGCGGTTGTGTATAGATTATCGTCAACTGAACAAGGTAATGATAAAGAATAAATATCCACTGCCTAGAATCGATGATTTGTTTGATCAGCTACAGGGTTCCACTATCTATTTGAATATAGATTTACAATCCGGATATTATCAGCTAAGGGTATGAGATGTAGATATCCCTAAAACTGCTTTTAGAACAAGGTATGGGCATTGTGAATTCATTGTCATGCCATTTGGTTTAACCAATGCTCCTGCAGTATTTATGGGATTGATGAATAGAATATTTCAAAAATACTTAGATGACTTTGTCATTATTTTTATCGATGATATTTTGATCTATTCCAAGAATGTGCATGATCATGCTGAACATCTCAAAATCGTATTACAGACTTTGAGAACTGAAAAATTATATGTCAAGTTATCGAAATGTGAATTTTGGTTGCAGAAAGTTGTGTTTCTTGGGCATATCATTTCAGGTGATGGCATTTCAGTGGATCCAACCAAGGTGAGGCTGTATTGAATTGGCCTAGACCTATATCAGTACCAGAAATACGGAGTTTTATGGGCTTAGCAGGATACTATCGCAGATTTATCAGAGATTTTTCCAGTATTGCCAAGCCTATTACGCAATTGACTCACAAAAATAAGACGTATGTCTGGACTAAAGCTTGTGAAGTTGTTTCTTAGAGTTGAAGAAGAGGCTTACAAGTGCACCTGTCTTGATGATTTCATTAGGTACATGTGATTTTGTTGTTTATTGTGATGCTTCTCACAGGGGTCTAGGTTGTGTGCTTATGCAGCGAGGTCATGTTATCGCTTATGCTTCTAGACAGTTAAAGCCACACGAGACTCGGTATCCTATCCATGATTTGGAGCTTGCCGCTATTGTCTTTGCATTGAAGATATGGCGACATTATCTTTATGGTGAGAAGTTTGAAATCTTTTCTGATCACAAAAGCTTCAAATATATTTTTTCGCAGTCAGAATTGAATATGAGACAACATAGATGGCTAGATTTACTGAAAGATTTCGATTGCAAGATTAAATACTATCCAGGAAAATCTAATGCAGTTGCAGATGCCTTAAGTAGAAAGGTATGTTCTTTATCCTTGTCTACGATAGGTGTATCTCACTTGGTGGAAGATTGTTGTATTTCTGGATTATTATTTGAGACAAATATGCAGCCTATTCGAGTTTGTGCTATTAAAGCTGAGCCAGAATTGTTGATAAATCAAAGAATCACAGAAAGTGGATCAGAATATTCAGCAATCGATTGATATGGTCAGATCTGGACATCAATCTGAATATCAGGTCAGTGCTGATGATGTTTTATATATGAATAATAGACTGGTTGTTCCAAATGTTTCAGTCTTGAAACAGCAGATATTGAAAGAGGCTCACAGTAGTAGATTCAGTATTTATCCTGGTGGCAGAAAAATGTATAATGATCTGAAGATACAGTATTGGTGGAAACAGATGAAGTCAAATGTGACTGAATTTGTATCCATATGTCTAAATTGCCAACAGGTAAAAGCTGAAAGAAAGAAGCCAGGTGGTCTATTGCATAGTTTATCAGTTCCAGAATGGAAATAAGATCACATTTCCATGGATTTCGTTACACAGCTACCACGTTCAACCAGAGGGTGCGATGACATTTGGGATTATTGACAGATTGAGGAAATCACCATGTTTTATTTCGTACAGAATGACGTATAGACATGATCAGATGACAGAGATCTACGTCAGAGAAGTGGTAAGATTACATGGTGTGCCTAAATCTATCGTTTCAGATCGAGACCCTAGATTTACATCACACTTTTGGCATAGTTTGCAACAAGCTCTTGGTACTCAATTGCATCTGAGTACAGCTTATCATCCTCAAACAAACGGACAATCAGAGCGGACTATCCAGAAACTTGAGGATATGCTGAGAGCTGCAGTACTAGACTTTGGTACGAGTTGGCAAGATTCATTACCACTTGCAGAATTTTCTTATAATAACAGCTATCAGACGAGCATTGAGATGGATCCATTCGAAGCACTGTATGGAAAGAAATGCATATCACTGTTATATTGGGATGATATCTCAGAAGTACCTGACCTGATATGATCCGAGAAATGAATGAAAAATTGAAGCTTATTCAAAAAAGAATGAAAACAGCTCAGGACAGACAAGCAAAGTATGTGAATATCAGACGACGACCTCTATCTTTTGATCAAGGAGACAGAGTTTTCTTGAAGATTTCTCCGTTCAAAGGTACAGTTTGATTTGGCAAGAGAGGAAAGTTATCTCCATGTTTTATAGGTCCTTATGAGATTATCGAGAAGATAGGCAATCTTGCTTATCGACTCGCTCTTCCTCCATCTTTGTCTGGTATTCATGACGTATTTCATGTCTCTATGCTTCGGAAGTATTAGCCTGATCCTTCACATATTCTCCAGCCTGATGAAGCCAAACTCGACGAGTCTCTTAGCTATTTTGAGCAGCCTATTCAGATTCTTGATCGCAAGGACAACCAGCTCAGAAACAAAACGATTCAATTAGTCAAAGTTCAGTGGAGTCGATATGGCACTGAAGAAGAGACTTGGGAGACTGAGTCAGACATGAGACGAAGATTTTCAGAGTTGTTTCATTGATGTGAGTTCTTATTTTGTTTTCTGTTGTTTCATTATCTTATGCGTATACAAACTGCTTTTACAGATTGATTATGATTTCGAGGACGAACTCATGTCTTAAAGGGGGAGAAATGTAAGGCCCGAGATTATTTAATTTTAATCCGAGAATATTTAATTTGGGAATATTTAGAGTTTAGAATTAAATTCTAATGTTCTTAAATGAATAACGATTGAAAATGAATTAAATCGCTTTTTCGTGGACTGAATTGTAAATAGCCAAAAGTGTAGGGACTAAACTGCAAATATGCAATATATATCTAAATTCCACTTGCCTTCTTCTTTATTTTACATGTACATATCAGAATTGAGGGAAATAATATCAGATGTAATGCCCCGTTTTTATCTTAAATGAGTTTATTTGAGTTAATCGGAGATAACAGAGTTCAAGAGCCGACTTGATTTTGATCAGGGTCTATTTTGAAAATTTTGGAAATTTCAGGGACTAAAATGCAAATTTGAGTTTGTATATATTATCTACTCTAGTTGACTAGTCTCATTCACACCATCATCTTCCCCATTTCGTTCCTCCTCCATTGAAGCCGATTCCTTGAGCTTCCAAGCATCCAGATTTCTATCCGAGCTCGATCCGGCCGTTGGAATTTAATTCTGAAGGCAGTTTAGCGATCACTGTAGCGAGAGCTACGTTCTATCGTAAGTTTTTCTACGATCAGATGCATTCTAGTTTTCGGATGTTGTTAGAATCGTTCGAGATTCGAGTATGTTGTTCTTGGCAGAGTTATGATCGTTTATTATCTGTCGGTTTTGAAATAGAGCGACGTTCGGATTTGTTATGATTTTTGGAATCCTATTTTCGAAAATCTAGTTTTGAGATTTGATGAGTTTGCCTTGTTGTTGTTGTCTTAGCATTGTTATGAGTTAGTATCGTTGTTGAACTGCTGTCTACATTTCTGGTTTGTTCCGTTTGTAGCCGTTATGCCGCCGGTTTGAGTTTTTGGGATGTCGAACCGTTTTTGAGTTGTTGAACTTTGGCTTGTGAGTTGATCGTCGTTTTTGATCATCTCTTGTCTTCGTACAGATTCGTTTGGAGTTTGTTGAGCCCTGTGTTGACAGCTTTTGGTCGTCAAGAGTTGGACGAAGAACGGTAAAGAGATTTCCTTGAGCCGTTGATTGTTGTTTAGGTTGTATAGTTTTTGATACAATATTTTGTTGTAGCTATCCAGAGTTGGAACTACTGCATTGAAAGGTAAAAGCAGTCATCGTTAGCGGGATAGCATACTCGGGACAGTTGGTTCTCGAGTTTCCTTTAAAATCACATATTGCATCAATACTTGTTCTAGCATGTGGAACTTGTATTTTGTTGATTGATTGAGCTTTTGTTATGTGGCTTATGTTTTATGTTTTGTTATGCATTCATCTTTAGCCAACTTTGATTTCAGAGGGCAGAACAACCCTTTTTGTTTAGATGTTTTGGGAGCTATACTGTGAGTGACCTGGGTGTAGAGGTTCACCTAGTGTCAGCATACTCCTTATAGTTGCACCAAAGTCTAGGGAAGTGAGATACGTGGCACCACCTCAATTGGGAGAGTCGGTGAGTCGTTACGTGATCTCATCCTCGGGATCCCAAAAGTACAGCAGAAATCCCCCGTTTATCAGAATTGATATCCCGATTTAAAGACATGCATTTCATTATCTTGATTTGATTATGTTGTCTTGAAAGCATGTTGTTGAGATATTACATGTATTACTTGTTATGTTGTTTTTATTGGGAATACCATTCTCACCGGTTTATCTGGCTGTTGCTTTGTTTTGTACGTGTACTTGGCAACAGGTGGGGCAGGACCAAGTCAGAAGAGGCATGGTTAGCTTCGGGATCAAGGGATAGAAGTGAGACTCGGTTTAGAAGTCATGTCAGCATGTCTACCTAGTGATGTTGGAACATGTTTAGATATCGAACTTCGTTGTTATGTTGTATTGATTATGCGAGCTTTCTGGTTGAATGTTGTTGTTGCATGTTATATACATTGAGCAGTTATTAAACTCTAGAACTTCATGTATTGTTGGAAGAACTGCGTTGGTAATGCATGATTATGATTGGAATGTGTTGGAATCAAGTTTTCTGAGTTTTCTGCTCTATTTTTGGCTGCGTAGCAGGGGGCGCACGGTCTGCTATTTTTAGCAGACCGAGCGCCACCCCCCTTCCGAGCAAGACAGCAGGCTGTTGTCTTGGCCTCGCTCATTCTACTGTTTTAGCAGACCGAGCGCATCCCCTGTTGAGCAGAACAGTGGGATGCATGGACTGGAGGCGCACGGTCTCACATCAAAAGCTTGAGAAACACCATTTTCAAGATTTTGGAACTCTGATAT
This sequence comes from Henckelia pumila, assembly GCF_033568475.1. Classification (NCBI taxonomy): domain Eukaryota; kingdom Viridiplantae; phylum Streptophyta; class Magnoliopsida; order Lamiales; family Gesneriaceae; genus Henckelia; species Henckelia pumila. Next base: position 72,415,876 of record NC_133123.1, read on the forward strand.
CTTTTGATCCGGCCATCAGAAATTCGAGATAAATATATATCTGCGATCACTGCTCCGAGAGATACGTTTTGGTACAAGTATCATTCACTTTTCTCATATTTGATTTTTATGTTGAAGATGGGTTGTTATTATTTTTGATTATATATGTGCTTGAGCTAGTACTGGTTACGTATTCTCAGACGGTTTGGAAAAAGACTGTTATTCGGATTTATTGTGATTTATTGAAGCTGTGTCAAAAATCCTCAAGTTCTGAATATTTTTTAGTCGTGTACATATATGCTGAATTGTTGAGGGATTTGGTTGGTTATGAATATGGTATTGATATCGATATTGTTTCGGTTGCCGATTTTTAGCCGTTACGCCGTCGGTTTCAGAATTTGTACATGTTTGCACTTGTTGATTGAGTTGTATAGTGTTTTGATTTGGAAGTTGATATGCTTAGTTCCAAACACTTCATTTCAGATTCGTGGTTGAAGTTTTCCGAACTCGAGATCTCCGATTCGAACCGAGAAAGAATTAGAAGGTTTTAAGCTTATTTTCATTGATCGAGTAACCATGACTTGAGAAGAATTTTGATGTGTTATTGATATACTCGTTTCAGATTTGAAGTGATTTCAGACTCAACATTGAAATGTATATATGACAGCATATCTAGATGGGATAGAACACTCGAGATAGATATGATTCTCGAGTATTCCCTTGTCAATCACATACTTGTTTAATTATGTGCCTTATGTGATTAGATGATTTGGTTGTTTTTCTTGCTTATTTAATTAGATGTTCAAGATGTTTTACAGTTTTTAATGCATACAGATTATGTTGCATTCATCTTGAACTCTAACCTGAAAAGCACAGAGAGCTGAAAGGCCTAGAGTGCATATGACGTTTGGAGGGCTATAGTTGAGTGGCACGTAATTTAGATTTACTTCCAGAGCTAGATGACTCACTATAGTTGCACGAAATTCAGGAAAAATGAGATACTTGACATCACCTTGATTGGTGAGTTGGTGATTGGTTAAGATTTTATTCCCCGGGATCCTAAGAACTGAAATTCTATTGTTATCAGACTTGATAGCCTAACTTTGGAACATGCATTGCATTCATGTTTAATATCTCGCATGTTATGTTCTTTATACTGGGAAATTGTATTTCTCACCGGAGTTATCCGGCTATTGCTCTGTTTTGTATGTGTGCATGGCAATAGGTGTGGCAGGAGCTGGACATAGAGGTCGTGACTAGCTCGAGATAGAAAGATTATCAAGTGGTGACTTCGGACTATGTTTAGTGTTGCTGTCACACTTTGTATTGCTTTAGTTGGAACTATCTTTGTAGAGGAATAAACCTTGTAGAACACTAGGTTATGTTTGTATCGAGTATGGTTATATGGTTTGGTACCAACTTTGGAAAGATTGAAGTAGCAATACATGTTTAGTTTGTGTTTTTGATGTTATCATCCTCTCTTGTACATATATGGTTTTGGTTGGAAGAAGTTATGCATCAAAAACCTTCATTTGACAGCAAAAGAGCAGAAATTTAGCAGCCGGACAGAACTCAGCTCGCTCGAGCGAGCCAAGGGGTCCTAGACACAAGAGGTGCTCGCTCGAGCGCACCTTAGAGCGAGCCACCTAGGTTAAAAAAAATTGATCTTTTCGCGACGTTTTGTTGCGTCGCCAAAGGTAAGGTTTTGCGTCGCCAAATGTCTTGTATTGCAGATTTAATATTTCTAATATGAATCTCCCTATAAGATTTGATTAGCACCCGAGGTCCCCACAACGAGGCTCGTAAGAAGCTAAGGAAACTGAAACACTGGACAACCATCCCTGATTATGTCAAAGAATTACTCCAACAATTTGAGGCGACTAGGTCTTCTGCTGAATAGGTGGGGGGGGGGGGGGGGAATGGCACAACCGGCACCTTCAAGCACATTCCGAAAGACTCCAAAGTAGGGGTGGAATAGGGTCGGGACCCGTCTCGTAAACCCCATACCCAACTTCCGTCCCGAAAAGAATTGGGAAACTTTTTTTTTCTCCCGATCCCGTACCCGAAACATTTCGGGACCCAACTATTCAGGATCCCGAACATTCGGGAGCCCGTCGGGTAGGGAGAAAAATCCCGAATTTTTTTTTTCATTTCAAAATTTCGTTCAAACAAATAAAAAAATTTTATTATGTAATTAAATATACTATATAGAAACTTATATTCATAAATTAAAATAAATATTCAACTTAAAACATATAATATTAAAATATTCAGGATAATGTTTCAAGGTTTTGTTAAGAAAAAAATGTATCGGATAATTATTAATAAAATGTTCGGATACAATTACTAAATAAATTTAGTTAAATAAATTGTCAAATTAATCTCTTGAGTCTTGTTCTACATATTTGTTCTAATTAGATAATTATAAATATGAATTATTTAAATTATTAATTTATTTTAAAATAATACACAAAAATAAAATGTCATTTCGTGATTTTACAATTTGATCGTTCCTGTTGGAGAACGGTGAACAGATCAATCAGAATTGATACCCGGTGCAGCGGAAGTTTAAAAATTTTATATGGAACGATTCCATAATGGGTATCAAAACTTTACGATTAAATTGTGTGTGTAAAAATTAAATAACAATTTAAATTTTTACCTCCAATCTCGAAACGAGATTATGGACACCAACAGATTACTCTGCTCTTGTTGTATATCCCAGGAACTGATGAACGAACTGTTCTCCAATCAGGTCCACGAACAGAGATTTAATCCCTCTGATAGATTGCACTAGAAAATCTATCAGAAGTTTCTACGAAGAGAATTAACGAATTTGATCCGTTAAACCAGACTGCAAATTCAAAATTCACAGGCTGGATTTTCCCGAGCAGAGAGGGAAGGGGGCGGCCACTTAGAGAAAACACAGCTAGGGTTTTCGAAAATATTTTGTGACCTCTGTTGTGTAATTTTTGTATTGCAATAACTTATTTATAATGTGGGCTGCTAACAGCTTAGGGCCCATTAGTCATAAGTTCAAGCCTGACAAGCAAAGCCCGCATGTTCAGAAATTAATATAAAATTCATCGTAACTCAGATTGATAAACCAATTTCACCAATGTTCACAGAAACCATTTCTGCATCTTTTAGAGTCAAGATAAATTTTCTGAATCCGAATTCAGTTATTTCCAAAAATGCCCATCCCTATGTCATTTTAGGAAATCTTACTCCTCTACTCTTAAATAAGAAGTCCCACTTCTTTGTTCATTAAATTTAACTCTTTAAATTTAACTATCTCAACGGGGATTAAAAATCTATTACTCTGTGTGACCCTCAATGGTTCAGGGATACAGCTAGCCGTGGGCTCACAACTCCTTATGACTCGGAACAACAATTTTCGACTTGCCCATCGAATCATGGTAAGAGCGCCTAGCAACATCGCCCCATGATTCCCTAGGTATCACTGATAGTGCCTGCAAGAACCAATAGATTTTGGTTAGCGTACAGTACGGTCCCTTCATCCATATATCCCGATCGAATCAACAACCATTGGTAAATCGAGAGTCGTTCGAGATTCGATAACTATGCAATGCATCTTGAAGATCAAATAGTGACATCGCATGTGCTACTAAGAAACCATTTCTTAAAACACATCATGTACTCTGGCCAGATATTCGTCACACTAATATCTCCTCAGATTGCATAGGATATCCACACTATCAAGTATGTGGTGAATCCTTGACAACAAAGCATCGACTCCTATATGTGTCGTAACTGTACCCAATCCCGACACCTGATGACCCCAATAGAGTCGGTAAACGAGTCAAAGTACAGTACTAGCATATAGAGTTTCAATGATGTTTCAAGTAGTAAGGACTAATGGTGTACAACCAAAACCGCGGACTTTATCCACTCGATAAGTGATAACCACTTGGAAAGTCCGAATAGGGTAGTTCGATCATTCATCGTATGAATATCCATTTGCATGCTTTGAACATCTCTATGTTTCATACCAATGAAACGTGGTACTCGGCATCGCAAATGCTAGTCTCAATCTCGAGCGATCCTTATCCTTATTAACGGACGGCTCAATCGACTAGGAACCATTTAGAATATACAGTGACTATAAGATGTGTTTCATGATAGACATCCCCATGTACTACCACATCTTACATACACTATAGTATATTCAAGGTCTTTATCAAAACAACAATAGTATATCACAATATAACAATATGAAGAAAGATAAAGTCATTGCCATTAATAAAAGTGTAAATTATATTAAACAAAAGATTGTTTATACAAAGAGTCATCAAAGCCCTTAGCCACAAGTTGGCTCACCGGGCACCCACTCTTTCAATCTCCCACTTGCCCTAAAGTCAACTAGTCATACTACGTAGACCCATTGCTTCGCGATGTTTGTCAAATAATGGTCCTGGCAAGGGCTTAGTAAGTGGATCAGCGATATTGTCTGCAGAGGCCACTCTCTCGACAGTGATGTCTCCTCTTTCCACGATCTCCCGGATGATGTGGTATTTCCTCAGTACGTGTTTGGATCTTTGATGAGACCTTGGTTCCTTTGCCTGAGCAACGGCACCCGTGTTGTCACAGTACACCGGGATTGGACCAACAACTTCCGGAATAACGCCCAACTCTTGGACGAAATTCCTCATCCAAACGGCCTCTTTAGCAGCAGCTGATGCCGCAATGTATTCTGCCTCAGTGGTGGAATCCGCTGTGGTGTCCTACTTGGAACTCTTCCAAGAGACAGCACCGCCATTGAGCATGAACACAAATCCAGAGGTTGACTTCGAGTCATCCACGTCACTTTGGAAGCTAGAGTCGGTATAGCCTTTCAATTTCAGTTCTCTTCCTCCATATACCATGAACATATTCTTAGTCCTTCGTAAGTACTTAAGAATGTCCTTCACGGCTTTCCAATGCATTTGACCGGGATTAGCTTGATATCTGCTCGTGATACTCAGAGCAAATGCTACATCCGGTCTGGTAGATATCATCCCATACATGATACTACCAATGGCTGACGCATATGGTACATGTGTCATTTTCTCTATCTCTTCATCAGTCTTGGGACACATAGACTTGGATAGAGAAACTCCATGACACATAGGTAGATGTCCTCTCTTGGACCCATCCATTGAAAATCTTTTCAATATGGTTTCGATGTAAGTTGATTGAGTGAGTCCTATCATTCTCTTAGATCTATCTCTATAGATCTGTATCCCTAGAATATAGGATGCCTCACCCAAATCCTTCATCGAGAATCTACCTGATAACCATATATTTTTTGACTGCAACATCCCTACATCATTCCCAATGAGTAGGATGTCATCAACATAAAGTACTAAGAATGTCACAGCATCCTTAACTACTTTCTTGTACACGCATGGTTCCTCCGGGTTCTTCATGAAACCAAAATCCTTTATTGTTTCATCAAATTTCTGGTTCCAACTTTTTGATGCTTGTTTGAGACCATAGATCGATCTCTGAAGCTTGCATACCTTATGCTCGCTTCCCATGGATGTGTATCCCTCAGGCTGCGTCATATAGATCTCTTCCTTAATGTTTCCATTAAGAAATGCAGTCTTCTCATCCATTTGTCATATCTCATAGTCATACCAAGCAGCTATGGCAATAAGGATTCTTATGGACTTGAACATTGCAACTGGTGAAAAGGTTTCATCATAGTCAACTCCTTGTCTTTGAGTATAACCTTTCGCCACCAATCGTGCCTTGTAGGTCAATACCTTATCATCAGGCCCAAGCTTTCTCTTGTAGATCCATTTACACCCTATTGGAACAATTCCATCGGGAGGATCTACTAAAGACCAAACTTGGTTTGTATGCATCGAATCTATTTCCGACTGCATAGCTTCAAGCCATAAATTTGAATCCGCATCAGAAATTGCTTCCTTGAAGTTTCTTGGATCACATCCAACATCGGGTTCATCTTGATCCCCTTTAAGAAGAAGACCATATCGAATAGGAGATATAGAAGTCCTCTCGGATCTTCTAGGTATAGGCGTGTCCATCATTGGTTCCTGAGGTGTAGGATCATTATTTTGTATTTCGGGTTCTTCTCGAATTTCTACGAGTTCCATCATCTCGCCTTTCTTATCCAATAAGAACTCCTTCTCCAAGAAGGTGGAATTCCTTGAAACAAACACCTTTCTTTCAGCAGGATGATAGAAATAATATCCGATTGAATTCTTCGGATACCCTACAAAATAACATAAGGTGGATCGACTATCCAACTTATCTCCCATTGTCTGCTTCACGTAAGCAGGACATCCCCAAATCCTCAAGTACGAATACTTAGGAGCTTTGCCATTCCATAACTCGTATGGTGTTTTGTCCACTGCTTTGGTGTGGACGTTTTTCAACAACAATACCGTTGTTTCAAGCGCATAGCCCCAAAACGAAGGTGGAAGCTCAGTGAAGCTCATCATGGATCGAACCATGTCCAACAAAGTTCGATTACGACGCTCCGATACACCATTCAGCTGAGGTGTCATCGGAGGAGTCCACTGAGAGAGAATCATATTCTCTTTCAAATAGTCCAAAAACTCGGTACTTAAGTATTCTCCACCTCGATCCGATTGAAGTGCTTTAATACTTTTACCTAGCTTGTTTTCTACTTCAGCCTTGAATTCTTTGAACTTTTCAAATGCTTCAGACTTATATTTCATTAAATATAAATACTCATACCTAGAATAATCATCAGTAAAGGTAATGAAGTAGGTGTGGCCATATTGAGTACCAATTCTAAATGGACCACAAACATCTGTATGGATCAAATCCAACAGATTTTGACTACGCTCAGGTTTCCCCTTAAAAGGAGATTTAGTCATTTTTCCTTTCAGGCAGGACTCACAAGTAGGTAGAGAGTTAATATCAGACATATCAAACATGCCCTCTCCCACTAGCTTGTTCATCCTCCTTGAGGAAATATGACCTAGCTTAGCATGCCAAAGATTTGCCGGGTTTTGACTATCGTTTTTCCTTTTATTCGTTGTTACCGGTTTATCAACATAATTTATTGGAACGTCTTTTAATTTTAAGTTATATAGATCATTTTTAAATTGTCCACTTCAAATCAAACATTCATTCTTGTAAATATTGCAAATCGCATTCACAAAATTACAAGAAAACCCATCTCTATCAAGCATAGAAATAGAAATAATGTTTTAATGAAATCTTTGGCACAAATAAAAATATCTTTCTCATAATACAACTTAAAATTGGTTTGCAAAATTAAACAAATATTTCCCATAGCTATGGATTTAACTCTGGAACCATTCCCGAGCCTTTACTGGGTCTCACCCATCCTTAGCCTATTACTTCTTGTCATCATTTGCAACTCATTGCAAATATGAGATCTACATCTGGTATCCAATACCCAAGAAGTAGTATTAAGAAAAACATTTATTTCAATGTAAAACATACCCTTTGCAGTTCGCAACTGCTCGAGGTATTCCTTGCAGTTACGTTTCCAATGACCGGGTTTCTTGCAGTGATGGCAAACTTGTTTAGACTTGTCCAATTTTGCATGTAACATTTGGCCTTGAGATCATGGTCCAACCATTTCTCTAGTTCGGCCAACCTTTCGGCAGTTACATCAGCCGGGGCTGTTTTCGGAGAAGCCTTTTCTAACACTTAGAAAATCTTTTCCGAACTTAGGACAATCTTAACTTATGGAATCATTCTGTATTGTTTGCGCCAGTAAGTTTGTTTTGTTGGAGAATTGAAACATGTGGATTACGAAGATTCATCGTAATGATATACTGAGATGAAACAGACAATTATCGATGATTGTTTAATTAATTTACTAAGACATAAAATATGGCAAAATTTATTTTATGAATCTCACTCCCACTATTTTAACGATTTCACTACCCTCTAGTGAAAACGGAAAACTGTTTTCCTTAGTGGGAACATGGAGTCCAATTGACAAACTATGGTCCCGAATAATATCAGTCAACCATAATTTTCAAAAGGTAGAGCCCAATTGCTTCCAAAGCAACCTCCATGTTTTCACCTCATGTCCAATAAGGGCCCAATAATATGACGCCGTTTATTGTGACATGTCAAGATGACCCATCAATATTAAGTTGTGATGGACGGTCGCCATGTGGATCCTCCAATAATATGAGCCGATCCCATGGAAGTTCCACCCAACTTACTACATGTGTCGATCCAATGTACAGCTTTCCGACGAACGGCCCCCCCCCCCCCCCAATAATATGAGCCGGACCGTATCCGCGGGTAGCATCTCATACATTGATCGTTGATGGAAGGTAGGAACATTTAAACAATTTTAAATTTCCTTTATTTATCTTGATATCAATTTTAAATCATATTTAAAATGAGGGATTTTAATTTTGAAAATTTGTCTCATCATTTATAATTTGTATGCTTGCGGGATTCATACAATTTAGTCTAAAACATGCATACAATGATAATATCATATATTATATAGGATGATCGATTCCATTTCTAATCGACCCGTGGTTGCCAATCACGAGTCTAAGTCCAATCCTAGGTAATATGCAGGTATGCAATGCAATCCTATTATATTGAGCTTCCAATTTACATTTCTTCTGTCTTTATTGTCTGCTGGGTCCACCTCCATCTTCAAATCTTCATCTCCCACTAAGTCTAATGTATTTACAATAAATAACTATGACAAGTAGGGGATACATTTTAAGGGGTGGGAACGGGCCATAAACCAGGCCCACTTTTATTACATATGACAATTCATATTGGGCCATAAACCAGGCCCATTAATAAATCCAACAACAATAAAAACAAATGTAAATTCCTAACATACACCTACAAAATTGGTCATGGCAATCGATCATCCTTATCCAATAATATTTAATTCAAAATTAATTTATTGGATAACATGCAATGGCAATTTAAATTAAAAGGATAAAATCATATTCCATATATAAAATCTTATTTTACATACAAAATCATATTTTATCTTTTTATCAAATAAAATCATATTTTACATATAAAATTCAATTTTATACATAAAATCATATTTTACTCAATATTTCCATAAGATCATATCTTATCATCAATTGTACCAAAAATAATTAATTTCATAAAATCTGATTTAACGGATAAAATCTATAAATTTTCCAAAAATTCAAATTTATCCAAAAATCAATTTTAAAATTTTCGAACTCGAACAATTCGATTCGACGCCTCGTGGACCAATCAAAAACAATTTTCGATCGGACCAAAAATAGAATTTTAACATATTAAAATTTTAATTTAAAAATAAAAAATTAATTTTTTTTTTTCCCGGGCTGCCCGCGCCCCAAAGGGGCTCGGGCCGGGCAGCCCGTCGCTGCCCCAAGGGCAGCGACCATCGCTGCCCGTGTTTTGCCCGAAAAAAAAAAATTATTTTTAAAAAATTTATTTTGTTTCAAAAACCGAGGCTTAAAAAAAAATTTTGTACAATCGATTAATTTAATCGCTTGATCTGAGCAACCTGTCTCTGATACCACTGTTGGAGAACGGTGAACAGATCAATCAGAATTGATACTCAGTGCAGCGGAAGTTTAAAAATTTTATATGGAACGATTCCATAATGGGTATCAAAACTTTACGATTAAATTGTGTGTGTAAAAATTAAATAACAATTTAAATTTTTACCTCCAATCTCGAAACGAGATTATGGACACCAACAGATTACTCTGCTCTTGTTGTATATCCCAGGAACTGATGAACGAACTGTTCTCCAATCAGGTCCACGAACAGAGATTTAATCCCTCTAATAGATTGCACTAGAAAATCTATCAGAAGTTTCTACGAAGAGAATTAACGAATTTGATCTGTTAAACCAGACTACAAATTCAAAATTCACAGGCTGGATTTTCCCGAGCAGAGAGGGAAGGGGGCGGCCACTTAGAGAAAACACAGCTAGGGTTTTCGAAAATATTTTGTGACCTCTGTTGTGTAATTTCTGTACTGCAATAACTTATTTATAATGTGGGCTGCTAACAGCTTAGGGCCCATTAGTCATAAGTTCAAGCCTGACAAGCAAAGCCCGCATGTTCAGAAATTAATATAAAATTCATCGTAACTCAGATTGATAAACCAATTTCAACAATGTTCACAGAAACCATTTCTGCATCTTTTAGAGTCAAGATAAATTTTCTGAATCCGAATTCAGTGATTTCCAAAAATGCCCATTCTTATGTCATTTTAGAAAATCTTACTCCTCTAATCTTAAATAAGAAGTCCCACTTCTTTGTTCATTAAATTTAACTCTTTAAATTTAACTATCTCAACGGGGATTAAAAATCCATTACTCTGTGTGACCCTCAATGGTTCAGGGATACAGCTAGCCGTGGGCTCACAACTCCTTGTGACTCGGAACAACAATTTCCGACTTGCCCATCGAATCATGGTAAGAGCGCCTAGCAACATCGCCCCATGATTCCCTAGGTATCACTGATAGTGCCTGCAAGAACCAATAGATTTTGGTTAGCGTACAGTACGGTCCCTTCATCCATATATCCCGATCGAATCAACAACCATTGGTAAATCGAGAGTCGTTCGAGATTCGATAACTATGCAATGCATCTTGAAGATCAAATAGTGACATCGCATGTGCTACTAAGAAACCATTTCTTAAAACACATCATGTACTCTGGCCAAAGATTCATCACACTAATATCTCCTTAGATTGCATAGGATATCCACACTATCAAGTATGTGGTGAATCCTTGACAACAAAGCATCGACTCTTATATGTGTCGTAACTGTACCCAATCCCGACACCTGATGACCCCAATAGAGTTGGTAAACGAGTCAAAGTACAGTACTAGCATATAGAGTCTCAATGATGTTTCAAGTAGTAAGGACTAATGGTGTACAACCAAAACCGCGGACTTTATCCACTCGATAAGTGATAACCACTTGGAAAGTCCGGATAGGGTAGTTCGATCATTCATCGTATGAATATCCATTTGCATGCTTTGAACATCTCTATGTTCCATACCAATGAAACGTGGTACTCGGCATCGCAAATGCTAGTCTCAATCTCGAGCGATCCTTATCCTTATTAACGGACGACTCAATCGACTAGAAACCATTTAGAATATACAGTGACTATAAGATGTGTTTCATGATAGACATCCCCATGTACTACCACATCTTACATACACTATAGTATATTCAAGGTCTTTATCAAAACAACAATAGTATATCACAATATAACAATATGAAGAAAGATAAAGTCATTGTCATTAATAAAAGTGTAAATTATATTAAACAAAAGATTGTTTATACAAATAGTCATCAAAGCCCTTAGCCACAAGTTGGCTCACCGGGCACCCACTCTTTCAGTTCCAACAATAAAAATTATGCGAATTAAATCCACAATTAAGTGTTATATGAGATGAAACCTAAGAATATTTAGCATATTATATTAACAAAGTTATTAATAAAATATATTATTATATTATTTCGGGACGGTCGGGAATCCCGTAGGGATAAGGTTTTATTCCCGATCCCTCTCCCGATATTAATCGGGATTGGAAAATCTCGAAAGTTCGGGTCGGGAAAATTTCGGGTTGGAATTTTTCGGTACGGGAATGGGATGGGATTCGGGAAGGGTCGGGATTTTGGGAATTTTTGCCAACCATACTCCAAAGCATGGTGCATGGTAGAGGTTGTATAAATTCTAGAAATATCTACAATGTTCATGTCATAGACTTGTGTAGAACTCTCTAGAATACACTTGTACATATAACTTGTATAGAATCATGTAGAAGGAAGCATCTAGACTTGTGTAGATGCTAGAAGATTCTGAAGAGTTAATCTCCACCGTCGGATCAAATAGATCCTAGCTATTCATTGTAGGAAGCACTACTATAAAAAGGGTGATAGCCCTCATTTTTAAACCACCAACTTTAAAACAATACAAAAGCATTCTTCAAGCTCTCTTGTGCTCTTATTTAAACACTTGCACATACACTTGCACAACAAAGGCTGTTTTTCTAGTACTCGCGAGGAAAAAAGTCAAGGAGCAAAGGTCTCTTGTGATCTTAGAAGGGATAAGTCCGTGACATCGTGCTTGGGTTTGCATCACGCAGAAACTTCAAGAAAAATCTATTTTCCAGGAAATATTGAGGCAACTTCTTCCAGGAGAAAACAATGAACGGCTGATAAGAATGGAGGAAGCTGAGCTGGTGAGAAAACTCTATGATATACAGAAAGAGAAGAAGTGTATGGTGGTTCTTGACGATATATGGCAAATTTATCATTGGGATATCTTGAAGAATGTGTTTACACTTGCAGAATCGAATTCCAAGATTTTGATCACCATTAGAAATCAAATGATCGCAAGAAAAAAATTTGTGTACAAACTCGAGTGCTTGACGGAGGATGAAAGTTGGGATCTGCTTCAAAAGATAGCTCTTCCCATCCATCAATCTCAAGGTTAGTTTTAATTTTTCGGTTGATACTTCTAAATAATATTAAGCCAAAACAGTTTGAAATGTGTTTTACCAATCCTTCAATATCGATTTTCGTTAGATCTAGATACTTTGATCTACGTACACTAGATAGAGATTGATTTATATGCTTTCCAATTGTGCACTCAGATAACTCAAAACATGAGTTTGAAGCTATAAGAAGGGAACTGGTACGCAAATAATGTGGGTATCTACCCCTAGCAGTATCCGTTGTTGGTGGAATTTTGCGAGGACAACAATATTTAGGTGACTGGAAAAAGGTGCTCGAGAATATGGATTCGCACCTGAAGCATGCGAAAGGTGTTTACGCCATCGATAAAAGGGTAGAACAAATACTAAAGTTGAGTTACAACGTACTGCCTTACTACCTAAAGTTATGTTTTCTGTATTTAAGATGTTTTCCAGAGGATGAGGATATACGTGTGGAAGATGTTTATTTGATATGGATGGCAGAAGGATTGATTTCATCATATGATAAAGGGTGAAACGAAACTCTTTGGGATGTTGCTGAACGTTATTTAAATGAGCCAGCAAGCAAATGTTTGGTTCAGGTGAAAATGACTCATACCAGCTTATATGAGAGTTTTAAAGCATGTCGGCTTGATGATTTGTTGAGAGATGTATGTATGTCAATGGGAAAAGAAGAAAACTTTTTCGAGGATTCTCAAGGAAAAATTTGAAGATTAATGTAAGGCCCTGAAAGATTAAGTTATTAATTATGGAATTTGAGATTTAAATTCTATAATTTGGGAAAATATCAATTGGATAATTTATGAAAATTAGATATTTAATTTCCGAGTTGGAAATATTTAATTTGAGAATTTACGGATTTTGAGATTTAAATTTCGGGATTCTTAAATTAAAATATGGAAATATTTGAATTGGATATTTATGGAATTTAATAATTAAATTCCGAGTTCCGAGAATGAAATAGAATGCAATGAGATAGTGAAATCCGAGAAAGGACCAATTTGCTAATATAAAGAAGTTCAAGGACTAAAATGCTTTAAGTCCGAAATTATTTTATTTTGATCCGAGATTATTTAATTTGAGAATATTTAGAGTTTTGAATTAAATTCTTATATTCTTAAATTATTTAGGATTGAAATTGAATTAAATTGCTTGTCCGGGGACTAGTTTGCAAATAGGCCAAAGTTGAGGGACCAAAGTGCAATTCCCTTGCAAGTGGGAAATCACACGTGTGATGTGATATGCATACATGGGAATTGGATATCAGAATGTTCAGAAGGAAACGAGATAAGCAAGAAACAAGAAGGAAAAAACAATGGTTGTTCCGTTCAAACTCCGATAACTTTTGATACGGTTATCCGATTTCAATTCCAAAAATAGCAATGCGATCCTTGCGATGAGAGCTTCGATTAGACGTAAGTTTTATCTTCTTTTCAGCATGTTTTGAAATTTGGAAGTTGGAAAATCAGAATCGAAGAATGAATATGTGTTTTGAGTTTATATTTCTTACCGTATCGAAGTTGGATCAAAGAACGGAAGTCGTATGCAATTGTTATGAATTCCAGCAATAATTTGAACCCTTGAACATCAAATATACTGAGATTTTGGATGTGTACTTGCTGGTTTTATGTGATATATGCTGATATGAAATTGTTATTCGAGTTTGGTATTGTTTCGGTTACCGATTTTATATCGTTATGCCGTCGGCTGCCATTGCTATGAATTTCAGAAGTTGTATTTGATTATATACCTACTGATGCAGCTGATATATGATGTCTAATGGCTGATACATGATGTAGATGGCATGTATTTGAATGATAGAGTTGATAGCAATGAATTATGGTTGCCGAAGTTTAACCGTCATGCCGTCTATTCATGAATTGGCTAGTATTGAGTTATGAATGCTTGAGCTGAGTTAGATATGAGTTGTTTGTTGATATATGCAGCACATTTATACTTCATATCAGATTGAATATGAATGTTTCGAGTTCGGAAAGCTATATTTCGAATCGGCCAAGAATTGAGCAAAGTTTGTAACTTGTTTTGTCTTGAAGTTTGAGATGTGATTGAGCAGATTTTTTTGTGAGTTTGTAGCTGATATAAATAGCTTGATATGCTTTATTTCAGATTTGTAAAGAAGAGATTCGGACTCGAGACTTATCGTTCGAGAAACGAGATTGAATAGCTCAAGGTTGAAGTTGTGCTACCTTGAAGATGAGATGATGAACTTGAACAAGTTTGATTGCTATTCTTTCATGTAGGTTGTTCAGATTTGAAGCAACTATGAATCAACGAAACGAAAGGTATAAGATGACATCGAGAGTCAGGGATTCAATACTCGAGAATGATGCTTCTTGAGTTATCCCGAACAAATCACATACTCGTTTTATGTACTTGTTCTTGAGGTAGAACTTATGTTATTGTCGATCCATCACAGGTAGTGGATCTTTATTGCTTATGATATGATATGATTTGATATTGAATTGATTCTAATGCCAAGGTCAGATGGACCTTATTTTCGAGTCTGATGAGACGACGATAGATGGATATCCATGTCAAGATCGGATACGAATCTTGATGGCAACAATTTGAGATGAATCAATTCTTGTTAGCGCGCTATATAAATCTTTTGATTTGAAGTATGATGTGAAGTCTTGATTTAGATATGCGTTATATTACTCTATCTTTGAAATGAAATGGTTAGAGTTGATATGTTTATATTTTAACGCATGTATATGTCTTTTATACTGGGAATCATATTCTCATCGGAGTTTATCCGGTTGTTGTCTTGTTTTGTATGTGTGCATGACGACAGGTAGGGCAGGAGCTAGTCTGAGACGACAAGGGTAACTCGGGAGAGAGATTTAGCATGTGTGGACTCGGGTTTTAGATGTTGGATTGATGTCACAGATTGAGTTGGAATCAAGTATAGCATGTTTATATACTTGTAGAACTTGTTGTATAGCTAGTTCTTTTGATAGCTTTTGCATCAATTATTAATGTATAAATGCATGACATGGTTACTAGACTTGATTTACATATGTATACATGTTTTAGACTTGAAATAACATGTATTGGATTGATGAGTTGTAGTTAAGAATGCTTGGAATCAAATTTTGACAGCAACAGAACAAGAGCAATTCTGCTGATATTTTGAACAGATCATGCCCGCTCGATCGGTAAGATTTGACCGATCGATCGAGGCCTGTTTTGGCTGGAACCCGAGACTTGAACTTTTGTGCTCGCTCGATCGGTAGGATTTTACCGATCGAGCGAGGGGTTGAAGTTTTTTTAAATTTTTTTTTTTGTTTTGCTCTTTTGTTTTAGTTTACTCTTTAATGATATGATTAATTGTGATTAATCGATAATTACACTTAAAATGAGATTATCAACCCGAGGTCCCCACAACAGGTGGTATCAGAGCGAAAAAATTCTGGACTAAGATAGAAGAATAGTGAGTGGGGTAGATTGAGTTTTCTTCCTTGCTTATTTGTATGCTAGCATGAGATGATTGAATTACATGTTGAATTACATGTTTTAATTGCTAGTATGATCATGCTTTCATATTATGAACTTATCACATGACATTGTGTTTTAGTTGAAAATTATGTTTGAATATTGAACTTGCACATGCTACCTAGATATCTGAAATGATTGGAAGCAGGTGTACTTGACTTCTGTGATTTTACATGCTTACATGAATCTCTGAATCGAGTGGAAGCATGTGTATGCGTCTTCAGACATTAGAACTAGGTACTGATCAGAGGTAAGATGATGAGGAGAGGACTATGAAGTTGATCACAGTATCGAGTTGATAAATTTGATAAATTTGCTATATGAGAAGGAAGCAAATGTGATTTTGAACTACGAAGATCACTACAATGATTAATCAGTGTAGGAGTTAGTGAAATTGAGAAATGAAATTTAACTCATATTGATTTGCTCCGTTAGCTGAATACTCTTGAGAACAGATATGTGACGATGTCGGGCAATACAATGAATGATTATGAGTTTGAAAACCGGATTAGGTGATGTATACCTTGATTATGTCATACATATTGTGAATATTGGTCTGAGATTGACTGCATGTTCAGCTCATGAAAATGATGGTGCATCGTCATAAATGTGAAGTATCAGCGGAAGAGCCTTTTGGCTATTGCTGTAATGAGATTGAGATGACAAAGAGACCATCCTATATCGAGGGAGCTGCTTTATCAGCTTCGATAATTTATCATGCTGGGATTGAGGTAAGATTTAGTATTTTGCTGATTAGCAATACTTGACTTGATAGCATCATGATAATTATTCGATATGGAGAATGTCAGAAATGTACAGCACTTCACGATATGGTAGGACTCCGCCAACTTTGAATGGTATTTCTATTCTTCTGAATTGATTAATTCAGTTATAAGTTGTAGGCTTTGGAATGATGTGTAAAACACTCGGAAACCAAAGCTAGCGATTTGCAACATTGTATCATCAATAAGTGAATCGATTTATTTCTCTTGCTCAATATTGAGATATACCCAGGTAAGGCATTGAATTGAAGACGTCCTTGGGATTATGCTAGATGCTTTTAGCAGTATGATGATGAAGGTACGAATATTGTTTAGTTACTTAGATCTGAGATGAGTTGATTATGCTACCTTGATTTCATCTTGAGAAGTGAAGTTAGTATGTAATCAAAGTGAAAGCTAGTTGACATATATACTGAAATGTACTGAATGAGGTGATATTGCTTTTACATGACGGATGCTACGATTGAGTTTTACATGGAAATGTATGAATTGAAATGACTCGAAAAAAATAGTGACTGAATTGGGAGAATGAATCTGATATGTTTCTCCTCTACTTCTCAAGAAGAAGAAAATGAATTTTGATGTCCCTTGTTTAAGTGGTAATGATTGAGGTGAAGAACAATAGCGAATGCAGTTACAGTTGAGCCTTTCCTTTTGATGATATTTGATGCATGCACTTCTTGATTCGCATGCTATTGATCATTGATGAATTGCATGATCTTTTTGAGGTTTCTCGTTATTCAGTATCGATTAAGAAATTTTAATTCTGGACATTGAAATGAAATGAGGTGAACTTTGAATAATTGAATCCTTCAATTTGAATTCTTTCTGGTAATCTGGAGTTCCTGTTGTACTATCTGAATATGCCTTAGGACGGTGTTCTAATTGATTAGTGTGTGTAGATATCTCATCGTAAAGCCACACTGTTAACCTTGATTTGGGGTGTATGAGGAATAGTACTGATATGGACTAAGATCGCCAATGTGATTATTTTTCCTTGGCTCGTATTCTTTGATTTATCGAACCTTAATTTGATTTTTCACCTCGAGTTTTGAAATGCAAGTGAGTTGTTTTCACTTAGCAAGGATTGTTGTCCAGAATTTATTTGATTTGACGATTCGACTTTGATCAATGTCATTTGATGCTGTCTGATTCTTGATTTCGAATCGATTTTTATTGGCCATTGTTATGTTGTCTTTCATCGAATTGGATATATTGATTCCATATATCGTGCTATTATTGGCTCGTAACTGACAAAGACTGATAGCATTACTCGATTTGCGTGGTTGATGAATATCAACTTGAAGTTTAAACAGCATTGATATGAGATCAAACGAGTAGAATTTTATTGAGAATACTAAATTACGATGTGAGATAAGACAATGAATCAGAATGAATGAAATTGAAGTTAATAATCTGTTGATTGTGCTCGATATTCTTGATATGGAATATCAGATTCTGAAAAAGCACAGTACCACAGATTGAATATCAATTCAAGTGTCTCCAATGTGTATGAATGATTGGGGAATCAGTACTGATGAATGAAATTGAAAGTAGATACGACAGAATTGACTTTGAAATATTTCAATTTCTAATAAATGAAGTAGACAAGAAAAGATCAGATGATCTATGAAACAGATTAGCAACTATCGAGTCGAAATATGAGAAACTATTTGAAAGATTGTCGTTTCACATTACTCGAATCGTCATGAGTTTGAGATTTGAAGTCGAGTATATTTCGACAAATTTAAGAATGTGATGTATTAGATGTGATAAAGATATGAGTAGCTAGATGTGACGAAGACACTGATGTTATGATATGTCAGGAATTGATTGCAATCTATGGTCGAGATCGAGACTATATGTTTCTTTGATAGCTTGTGGCACTGATTTTTCTGAATTCTGAGTATTTGGTTGAATGTGATTACATTGTACCATCCTTGACCGATGGATTGTCTGAGATGACTATCCAGAGTTTCGATGAACTGCTCAGAACTATAGTATCTGATTCGATAATATTTGATTGATTTTTCCACTTGATGATGATAATTCCTGTGACATCTATTTGAGATGAGAAGAAAATCAGAAATTCTTTGTGTTGAGATAGAATTTTTGAAGTATCATCTATCAGACCAGATATGGTTTGAGAAAAATACAGAATGTGAAGACTGAATTGTATAGATTACGACAGAACAGATGAGATAAAATTGAGAAATGAATAATTTGAAAGCTGAAACAGAATGTTCAGCGAGAAATGTTTGTTCTGGTGCATCGTTTTCTTTTGAAAGAGATTCCAGAACCGATCTGATAATGGATTCTCGTGAGTATTGAGACGAAAATGATAATTTCACTCATTGTTGTATACTCTATCGTGTATGAATTATTTGATACATGAGACATGTTTTTTGATCTTAATGTGTCAGCTGAAGAACAACAGCTAAATTTGTATTTATGAACTGTATTCAGATGAGGTCGATTAACCTTTGAGTTAGTCTGAATAATTGATACTGATTGTGGTTCAGAACAGGAACAGTTCAAATGTGAAATCATTTAGTGATTACTGATGAATGAAATAAATATGATTACAGAAGTGATCAGACAATTGAAGACGAAAAGATATCAGAAAATATATTTATATCTCATAGCATTGAAATGAAGAAGGGATACTAATCTTGAAGCTGTGAGTAGGATGACAATATAGACTTGATATATGTTCTTTGCAGAACAAGATGGCAGAAGAAATATGTCATCATCGAAAATGAATTACACTGTCTACGATGTTAGACGGAGTTAAGGGATTTAGTAACAGAATTGATTGTACTTTAATCCAAGATGATCATATATGTTCTATGTTTCTAAGTGAAGGAAACAGCTGTGATGTTCTTCCTATGTATTTTAATCAGTCAAGATAGAGTTTGATATGATTCTGAGCTATACCGAATATGTGATAGATCCTTGACTGAGCAAAAGTACAAAAGAAAATAGACACAGAATGAAGAGATAAACTGTAAAGAGATATTGAAGTGAAAGAAGAATTCTGAGATAGATGATTGAAGTGAGAATTACTTCAGATAATCATTCAGTTTATCAGATTTGATATTTCAATTGAATGAGATTTCGAGGACGAAATCATTCCTTAGAGGGGAGGAAATGTAAGGCCCTGAAAGATTAAGTTATTAATTATGGAATTTGAGATTTAAATTCTATAATTTGGGAAAATATCAATTGGATAATTTATGAAAATTAGAGATTTAATTTCCGAGTTGGAAATATTTAATTTGAGAATTTACGGATTTTGAGATTTAAATTCCGGGATTCTTAAATTAAAATATGAAAATATTTGAATTGAATATTTATGAAATTTAATAATTAAATTCCGAGTTCCGAGAATGAAAGAGAATGCAATGAGATAGTGAAATCTGATGAAAGGACCAATTTGCTAATATAAAGAAGTTCAAGGACTAAAATGCGATAAGTTCGAAATTATTTCATTTTGATCTGAGATTATTTAATTTGAGAATATTTATATTTTTGAATTAAATTCTTATATTCTTAAATTATTTAGGATTGAAATTGAATTAAATTGCTTGTCCGGGGACTAGTTTGCAAATAGGCCAAAGTTGAGGGACCAAAGTGCAATTCCCTTGCAAGTGGGAAATCACACGTGTGATGTGATATGCATACATGGGAATTGGATATCAGAATGTTCAGAAGGAAACGAGATAAGGAAGAAACAAGAAGGAAAAGGCAATGGTTGTTCCGTTCAAACTCCGATAACTTTTGATACGGTTATCCGATTTCAATTCCGAAATAGCGATGCGATCCTTGCAACAAGAGCTTTGATTAGACGTAAGTTTTATCTTCTTTTCAGCATGTTTTTAAAGTTGGAAGTTTTAAAATCAGAATCGAAGCATGAATATGTGTTTTGAGTTTATATTCCTTACCGTATCGAAGTTGGATCAAAGAACGGAAGTTGTATGCAATTGTTATGAATTCCAGCAATAATTCGAACCCTTGAACATCAAATATACTGAGATTTTGGATGTGTACTTGCTGGTTTTATGTGATATATGCTGATATGAAATTGTTATTCTAATTCGGTATTGTTTCGGTTACCGATTTTATATCGTTATACCGTCGGCTGCCATTGCTATGAATTTCAGAAGTTGTCTTTGATTATATACCTACTGATGCAGCTGATATATGATGTCTAATGGCTGATACATGATGTAGATGGCATGTATTTGAATGATAGAGTTGATAGCAATGAATTACGGTTGCCGAAGTTTAACCGTCATGTCGTCTATTCACAAATTGGCTAGTATTGAGTTATGAATGCTTGAGCTGATTTAGATATGAGTTGTTTGTTGATATATGCAGCACATTTACACTTCATATCAGATTGAATATGAATGTTTCGAGTTCGGAAAGCTATATTTCGAATCGGTCAAGAATTGAGCAAAGTTTGTAACTTGTTTTGCCTTGAAGTTTGAGATGTGATTGAGCAGATTTTTCTGTGAGTTTGTAGCTGATATAAATAGCTTGATATGCTATATTTCAGATTTTTAAAGAAGAGATTCGGACTCGAGACTTTATCGTTCAAGAAATGAGATTGAATAGCTAAAGGTTGAAATTGTGCTACCTTGAAGATGAGATGATGAACTTGAACAAGTTTGATTGCTATTCTTTGATGTAGGTTGTTCAGATTTGAAGCAACTACGACTCAACGAAACGAAAGGTATAAGATGACATCGAGAGTCAGGGATTCGATACTCAAGAATGATGCTTCTTGAGTTATCCCGAACAAATCACATACACATTTATGTACTTGTTCTTGAGGTAGAACTTATGTTATTGTCGATCCATCACAGGTAGTGGATCTTTATTGCTTATGATATGATATGATTTGATATTGAATTGATTCTAATGCCAAGGTCAGATGGACCTTATTTTTGAGTCTGATGAGACGACGATAGATGGATATCCATGTCAAGATCGGATACGAATCTTGATGGCAACGATTTGAGATGAATCAATTCTTGTTAGCGCGCTATATAAATCTTTTGATTTGAAGTATGATGTGAAGTCTTGATTTAGATATGCGTTATATTACTCTATCTTTGAAATGAAATGGTTAGAGTTGATATGTTTATATTTTAACGCATATATATGTCTTTTATACTGGAAATCATATTCTCACCGGAGTTTATCCAGCTGTTGTCTTGTTTTGTATGTGTGCATGACGACAGGTAGGGCAGGAGCTAGTTTGAGACGACAAGGGTAGCTCGGGAGAGAGATTTAGTATGTGTGGACTCGGGTTTTAGATGTTGGATTGCTGTCAGAGATTGAGTTGGAATCAAGTATAGCATGTTTATATACTTGTAGAACTTGTTGTATAGCTAGTTCTTTTGATAGCTTTTGCATCAATTATTAATGTATAAATGCATGACATGGTTACTAGACTTGATTTACATATGTATACATGTTTTAGACTTGAAATAACATGTATTGGATTGATGAGTTGTAGTTAAGAATGTTTGGAATCAAATTTTGACAGCAACAGAACAAGAGCAATTCTGCTGATATTTTGAACAGAGCATGCCCGCTCGATCGGTAAGATTTGACCGATCGAGCGAGGCCTGTTTTGGCTGGAACCCGAGACTTGAACTTTTGTGCTCGCTCGATCGGTAGGATTTTATCGATCGAGCGAGGGGTTGAAGTTTTTTTTTAAAATTTTTTTTTTGTTTTGCTCTTTTGTTTTAGTTTACTCTTTAATGATATGATTAATTGTGATTAATCGTTAATTGCTCTTAAGACGAGATTAGCAACCCGAGGTCCCCACAATTAACAATCAATGTGGGCAATGAAGATGCATGCAATAGTGTTGCACAGTTTGAAAATGTAAACTTGAGATCTCTTCTAGTGCTAGACAACTGGAACATAGGTGAAATTTATGATATTACAAACATGTGCAAAATCTACTGAGCAACGCATTGCTCATATCTCTCAAAGTTTTGGTATTGGAATACAATAGATTTAAGGGTCGAAAGTTACCTGATGTTGTGAGAAAATTGATGATGCTCAAGCATTTGAGTATACAACATAGCGACGTTGTGAAGGTGCCAAAATTTGTGTGCAAACTACCATGTTTACAATCAATGGATCTGTGAGTTGGAGGATATAATATTATGTTACCAAACTCGATTGAGAAGATGTGACAATTAAGGAATCTCTTTCTGAAGTTGATGTGAGCGATTTGAGTTCCTAACAAGGTTCACATCTCATTGATTCATTAATGCATTGCCCATCAATGATTTGAGAATCATTGGGCGATTGAGGAGATTGCCGGCTTGGGAGCCTCAGTTACTCCATAATCTTAATTCTTTAACCTTTGCTGGTAGTGGAATTCGACAAGATCCTATGGAAACACTACAGCATCTCGCGGCGCTACGAAGACTTGTGTTGCGAGAGGAGTCATTTGTCGGGACGAAAATGGTTTGTTGGAGTAGAGGATTCCCTCATCTCAAGAACCTTAAACTTGTGGTTTTGATCACTTTAGAGGGATTGAGAGTGGAAGAAGAGGCGATGCCAAATCTTTTGGATCTCACCATATGTGGTTGTCGGAATTTGAAAATGATCCCACAAGGAATGATCACCATGGCTTCCATCAAGAACTTGAGGGTTATAAACATGCCTTTTAATTTCATGTCGCGATTGAGAAGAGGAGGAGAAGATTACCACAAAATCACTCATATATCTTCCATTCATTTGGGATGACCTTTTGACATTTGACCACACATACTCTGGTGATGTGAATTCTTATTGTATGAATAGAAAACATGATTATATTGAATCGTACCCTCAATTCAATAACAAAATAAATCAAAAAATTTGCCCGATCTTGAAACAAGTAATAAACTTTAGAAAATCCACCTCTAGTTTACAACGAAACTAGCAACAAAAATTCACGAGATAAACATCTGATCTCAACAGAACCTTCAGAAAATTTGTTTCTGACAATCCACGAAGAAGAACAATCGACAAACGCCACAAAGCTATGAACTTTGATAAGTTTGATTTGAAATAAAGCTAAAAAGCCTTAAGCGAAATTCTAGAGAGAATTTTAATTTGAATAATAAAAATATGAATTATATTATATTCAATAATGAATGTCTTTGTTGTATTTATAATACAACTACAAAATAATAAAAGATAGCACAAAATAATGTAAAATATATCTAAAGATATCAAAGATATCATCCAAAAGTTTCCTATTATGCTTAGAAGACTCAAAATAGGAAAAATAATGCAAAAATGTCAAAAATTCTCGCACATACACAAACACGTCGAAGTGTGTGCAAAATTTGAAGGCGCGCGGCGCGGGCGCGTTGTGGACATGCACATCCTATTCATCATCTTCAGGCTGCAGTGTGGGCGCGCGATAGGGTGGCATGGGTGCGCTTGAAGTTCGCATCATCTTCGTCAAAACATCATCCGTCAGCGCAGACGCGCTGGTCTTGAAGGGCGTAGGTGCACTGATGTATAGGCGCGGGCGCGCCGTAGCTTCAAACCAAGCCTTGCTTTATTGAGTTTCCTTCAATATTTTCTTCATTAAGTTTATAGCATCCTCCAAATTGATTTTCAAGCATTTCAACGCCCTCTTGGTAATTCATCATCAATGACTGAAGTGTCTCCTTAAATTTCTTGCCCCGTCCTCTCGTAATTGGTTCTCGTGGCATTTCCAACGGGTCCTTAGCTTTCTCAGCAACGTGATCAATACGCTAGTCATCCATGATCGCATCATCTGGTTTGACGGGAAACTTAGATATTGTTTGAGATGATTTCTATTAAGCATTTTTTGAGTATTTTCTTCATCGAATTTTCAGTTTTCTATGAGCAATCTCAAACACTACTTTGTATCTATATATACTATATATACAAAGGGAGATGAATCTGATAAAAAACGGTGAAGTCTTTCTTTCAAATCCTAACAATCCTCTTGCTTTTACTGTTGGAGCAATCTCAAACACTACCTTTTAGAAAGTTTTTCTTTTCAATTTTTTAAAAACAAAATATAATGTTTTTCATTAAATTTTTTAAAAAAAAAACAAATTTTCTTATTTAGCTGAATAAAACCTCCCGATTCTTCTATGATATATTCTTCTCTCTCAACTTTCTACAATTCTAATGAGGTTGGCTGCACAAGCCTTTACATCTATTATCATTGGTGAATATTAAACATTTGGTGTATTTGTGAAATTTTATGTAATTATTCCAATAACTTTCAAATTTTTCCATTTAAATTTTGTTAATTTTCCTCTTCAATATCTCATTCTATACAAATCATTTAATACTTTTTCATGTCAAATTAAAGTAAGCATATACTATTAAAAATTATATAACAAAATATTATTGTATTTATATAATAATTACATACACACAATACGTGTGCATTCCGGCTAGTTTTATAAAATATCGTAATCAAATCAAAACTTTCTAAATAATTGTATTTTTATTTCTAAAGAGTAAGAAATAACTGTATTAAAAAAAATAACAAGTGCGTGAAAATCTGATTCCATTGGTAGTTACGTGGGTTCAGTCACTTCATTCAGGGCTTGATGGCAGGATTTAGAGACTAATCGTTCCAAATCTGATATTGAGAAAGCAGTGATTGTTCTGTGGTCAATTTGGAATAATCGTAACGATGTGATTTGGAATGGAAAGCAGAACTCGTCGATAAATATTTTTCATTCAGTCGTGGAAACTTTTTCCTTATGGTTCCAAGCCAACCAGAAGAAAATTTTCAACAATCCACCAAGAACCCAGCAAAGCAATAGTAAATGGAATAAGCCACCGAGACAGTTTCTCAAATGCAATGTAGATGCAGCCATTTTCAACTCTCCTCCTCGGATGGGATTCAGGTGTATTATCAGGGATAGCATGGGAGAGGCTATTGCTGCTGTGCATGGATGTTTTCCAGGTGTGTTCGACCCCAGAACAGCAGAAGCGCTGAGTATCCGAAAAGCACTTTCTTGGCTCAAAGATCTTTCTTATTCGGATATAATGGTGGAATCATATGCTCTTACATTGATTGAAGCGTTGAAGAAACGGAGTCCGGATGATTCCTATGTGGGTTTGATTATTGAAGACTGTAGATTCCTAGCTTTGGAATTGAAGTCTTGTTCTTTTGCTTTTGTTCGTAGATCAGCGAACCAGGTGGCTCATAGTCTAGCCAGAGCAGCTGGTTCTTTGTCTGGTCGGAAAGGTCGAGTTGTTCCTTTCGCCTTCCTTGTTTTTGTTGTGGTTGTTTCGGATCTTTAATATCTTCTTCTTTTTTGTTAAAAACAAAAAACAAAAAAAAGGAGAGAAGTGAGGCCCACATAAAAATAAAATAAAATTGGCTAAATCTAGAAATGGAGATCGAATTTCCCGTTTTACCCATACATGCGTATTTATTGTACGGGAGAGCGTACAGCTGCGTAACTACCAGACTGGACCGTCTCTAGGCTGTTACGGCACTGACAATTAAAGCCATGTTGGGTTGGGCCCAGCCCAGGACGATTTGTTAGGCGTGGTCCATTAAATTGTTTGGCTTATTTCAATCTGTAATTACCTTTTTGCCACTTCAAAATTGTTTCCTCCCCTTTTTTTCTTTATAATTAATTAGTCATTTGGCATGCCTGTACAAATCTAACTTCTTTAAACACATAAAATCTAAAATTTCTTAAAATTTAAAAAATAAGTAATAATACAACCAAACCAACCGTTTCGTGTTCCAACATATAATATGCTTCAAAAAAGTGTCTATCGAGTTGATAGAATAGGAGAACGATTGGTCCAATAGTTGTGAGTTTGATTCACCCTACTTTTTATTTTCTTGTGCGAGTACTGGTTTTCAAGTATTACGCTGACCCAGAAAAAATTTATTAAATATGCTCACCTAAAGATGGTGGATATAAATTTTTATGTCATAAAAAAAATTAAATAAAATATTTTAATACATATTTCTTGTTATTTATTATTATTTTATAAATTCTACTCGATCTAATGTATCCAATGATATTTGGATAGGATAACATATACCAACTTTATGAAGAAGTATTTTATACTCAACTCATTTGATTGTAGAGGAATAATAAAATATAAAATAGGGTTGAGAAGAATATATAGAGATACATTCACTAAATGCACCAATTACCACTTACATATTGTTTATTATTATTGTTCGTTGCGCTCGCACTAACAAAAATTTATATATTGTATACTAAAATTTATATTAATTTATATTATTATTTATTTATGAAACAAATAAAAATAAATAAAATTGGCCGTGGGGCTGGCTGACAATAAAATTATTCCCCGGACATGTGCCTCGTACATTCCTCCTTATCTAGCCTGCGTGGCGACGTTTATCTTGAGAAAGGACTTGGGACTATACCAAATAAAGGTAGTGTTTTCTTCGTTGGCCCAAAAAAATTGTTAAATTTTGTTTTTGAAGTCAATATCTTGTTGCATTTTTGTTATCTTAATTCTTAATGGTAGATGAACTATATATGTTATCGATATAGATAGTTTTTTATACAATTCATAGCTTAAAATCTTTAAAATTAGGTTTTGAAAAAAAATAAAGAGTGTTATTCACACTTGATTTTTTCTTAAACACGCTTCATTTTTAAGCTTTATACAAATATTGACAATAATAAATTTTAATTGATTGTTTTATTTTTCGTAAGTTCATTAATAGTTTAAATTTTAAAATAATATATCTAAACATTAAATTTGTTCATATCATAAAACTTAAAAAAAACACAAAACAAATCGTGACTTTTATTTTTATAAAAAAAATTTCAACTTTTTGAAAGAAGTTATGGTTTATATTTACTATTTTAATTTGTTTAATTCTATATCTTCTTAATTTTTTTTGTTTATAATATTTAATAATAAATAATTGCCACTACTTCAAAAAATAATAATAAATAATTGTCACGATATTTAAGAATATTAAATTTTAAGTTCTTAAATAAGATTTTAGTTGTTGAAAAAAAAAGAGTTTGTATGTAAAAATTTTAAGGGCAAGATTTATTATTTAAAGAAAGATATTACAAGGATTTGTTAACAGTAAATTGGTTAAGGAATGTGGAGTGCTATTAACATTTTGGAGCATAAATAACATTTCAAAAAATAAATATGTGTTTGATATTATCAGCAATTGTTTGTTCTTGTATTAAAAACGTGAGATTTTATAATTCGAAAATTTGTTTGTGGGGCATGAACTATTTATGGATTGAAAAATTAAATCAGACGGTAATATGTCGACATTTTTTTATGTTAATTACTTGGATTAAATTGTAAGGATTATGTGCGTTTTGATTGATTAAATTCATTTTATAGTTCCTAATCATTGTATGTGATTTTATGAAGGTAAAAAGAATAAATGGAGAAAAGAATGGAAGAAAAGGGCAAAAAAAAAAGGAAGATTTTGGAGTAGGAGAAGAGCCGCAAGAATGAATTACGGAGCAGCAATGGTCAAAAATTAATTTTTAATGTTAGAGAGATCCAAATCCGATCTTCACCGTTCAAATTAAATTTAAAGATGTTTTGAAGCTGCTTTCCAAATTTTGACTCGATCCGACGGCTATAAATATAAATATGAGTTTTTAAAAAACACTGCGCGCTGGATAGAAACTTGTTCGCTCAATCCGTAATGTTTTACCGATCGAGCGAGATCTGGGATGGAAAAATATTTTTTTTTGGACAGAAAGTTGCTCGCTCGATCCGCAACATTTAACCGATCGAGCGAGGCATCGCACAAACTCAGAAATAGGAATTTTCGGGAATTAAAATCATTGACTTTTCGGGATTTATTTCGTGGGCTTTCCAAGCCATATAATAGAAGATAAAACATCGGATGAGGGAATCTTTTGACGGCAAAAGACGTGAGAAGACATCTGGCGGCTAGGTTTTATCTTGTTCTTAGATTCAATCTCTTCTTCAATTTTTCTAAGTTTTAATCCTTGGTAGAGAAAGACAAACCCTTTGAAGTTTATTCATCTTGTGAGATTCAGGTTTTCATTGTTTGATTTTTATTTGAATATCAAAAGTTGTTTTAGATTTATTTCATGCTTGTATGTGAGATTATTGATTTAATCACCCTTTGATTTTATCATACAATCTAATGCTAAATTAGAATTCAAATCTGTAATTGTTTGAATCATCTGATTTGTGAAGCAACTACAATTAATAATCGTCCGCTTGTGAGTTTATTAAATTGTAGGAACAACAATTGACTAGATTAAATACAACCGCTTGTACTTGTGTTGTCTAGATTCATCAGTCTCACTAGTTTGAATGCTACCATAGGTTTAAATCTTTATCGCTTGTATCTTGGTTGATTTATTGTTAAGGGTTAATTTAGACCGCTTATGTCTAATTAACTAAGATTAAGGTGAAAGATGAATTAAATTTCCAATTGTGAATATTCAATGAGAATTAATTATTTTTGGATAATCGAAGATCGAATGAATAATTTCAAGGGTGTAGTCGATCGATACCAAGACTTGTTTAATTTATTTATTTCTCATATTTTTAATCTGCATGTTAGTTGATAAAATTTATTTAAAATTGTTTTTAATTAATAGTAGTTAAATTCAAATCTAAAAATCCCCTTTTATTTATTTTCAGTATTTTTCTTTAAAAACACAAATAAATTTCACTTTTCTCGTGAGAATGATCCCTACTCTTGTTACTACATGTTTATTTAGTTAATCTGAGTTGGGTTAATTTGGGCGCAATACGACTAAGCGTTACCAGACAACTATAAAACATAAGGAATCATTAATCGAAATGTGTTTCCAAAGCATAAAACATATAACATCATTCTTTAATTTATCCCCCCTCTTTGGTCGTTGGAGAAGGTAAAAGAAAATAATAATGATAAAGTAAAATAAAAACGGGCCGTCCATATTGATCACACGGGCAAACAGACACTTCACGTGACCCGACCACATTAAAACACGTGAAAAATAATACCGCAATCAACTCTATCGATTGTGTCGGGTAATGAGATGTTATCGTGAGAGTATTATTGATACATGTATCAAATTTAATTATCATAAATATCCCAAAATGTGAGATTGTGAGTCGATGTTGAGTAATAAGATGTTATCGTGAGAATAATATTGTACTGCATTTCAATTAGCACAACTCACTCCAAATATGTGAGGAGTTTGCACGATTCGCGCCAAGGAAAAAGATAAGATTATCCATTGGTAACTATTGGATTTAACACGAGGATAATATCTTTATAGTCCCAAGGAAATTGGATTGAAATTTTATGCCGACAATCTTGTGAAGTCGCGACTGTCCATTACAATTATTTTTATGTATGATTGGGATTTGGGGGTGCAAATCTCGTGGTATTTATGGGCAACATGCTAGACCGACAATTTGTGGTGTAAATAATTTGTACTCGTGACATTTTTTAATTAAATATATAATTTTATGATATTTGACTGATAATCGAGGGAAAAAAATGAATCTATTTCGATTTTTAATTTGGGACATATGATGACTGATACACGAAAGACCCCAAATAGAATGCGATATTTTAATCAATCAAATATTGTAAAAGTTTATTGTAAAGTTAACTTATCTTCTTATATATCACTCTTTACGCCTAATTCTATAACAAACTATACTAATTTTACAATTAAAATATAGTATTTCAAAGTTATAATTAACTAGTCCATACGCATCCCCAATGTGTTCTCCACAAATGAATTGAATACATGTCATCATTGTAAGTGAAGAATATTCATCAACTTGGTTTGCAGGTCAATGTGTTAGTCTACACAGGACGGACCCATAAATTCTGTTCATGGGACAAAATCATGGGCGGAACCATTTGTTGCTCCGCCCGGGCAACCCAATTTTTTTCTTATTTTTTATACATTCAATATGTATCAATTTTTCAATGCTCGGTGACCTAATTTTAAAAATGAGAAAATACAATCTCAACCTATAAAAAATAGACGTCTTAAAAAATTCTAATCCGATATAAATAAAAACATGTTTCCGTCATTGGGCACAATTCATATAAAATCACAAAAATATAATTTATATCAACGAAAATACGAGTAGAAAAGTTAAAACATTATATCAATTCATAATAATTCATTATACAATCATTTGATAAGTTGCTAAATATATTTTTTTTCAATATATATATCACAAATGTGACTTACAATTGATCTCTACGATTTTTTATTTTATTAAATAAATATTAAAAGTATTAAAATAAATACTTTAATAAAAAAAAGTGAGAGGGGGCCTATAAGGGTCCGCCCATGAGTCTAAATATTTGTACAATACGTTAAAATGTATCAATTGTGAGTTTTCACGTCATAATATATATATATATATATATCAAGAATTCATCAAAGTTATGTAAAGTAGTGACGACACGCTTCCCTGAAGAATAATTAGCTAAAATAAATGTCCAAACTATACCATTTACTTGATCGATGTCTCAAGATTTCCTTTTTACTTAAAGTTTGCCAAAATTCCAAATGATCGAGCCTCTTAGATGTGTGCTATTTTTAAATGGTGAAACATACCAAAAATGCGCACATGCAAAATAAATGAGGTTCTTGTTTGCGTGGCGTAAAGGGGCATCTGAATTAATTCACACGCTTATTTTCAGATTCACCATGCACTCACGAATTTGTAAATTTTTAAAAAGTTGTAACTAAATATATTTCAAAATAGAAAGATTTCAAGTTCATAAGGAAATGTATTATGACTTGGAATTATTTTCAATGAAATATTCACTTTTTTATTCCAAAATATTATATAAAACATAATACGGATCGAGGGGAGGTAGGCGGAGCATGCATGAAAGGGGAGAGTGGGTCGAATTAGATTTGAGAATAGCTGAATCGACGACGAAAGGGTTCATATTCGTCGAGCATAATTGATTTTTAGTGATTACAAAGGTTAAAAAAAAGTAGATTAATTTGAACCTAACTCAATTCTAGAGGAGGAGGATTGCTCTAGTCTATGTATATATAGAACTTCCAGGAAGTTTATTTAATCGATGTTTATTTAATCGATCATATGGAACCAGTGACCGATCTAGAAATTAGAGTAAGGGTGTGCTTGAACTTAATGTAATAAATTATATATTATTATAAGAAAACATAATAAATTTTATTTATAATATATTTTGAAACTCGTCTGAAATTTCATGAATTTAGAGTAATAAAACAATAAATAAGACTCAAAATTTCATTTTTTTCAATCACTACAATTTATTTTGATGCAATAACAAATAATTTCATTATTCAAGTAATATATTTTTCTCTCAAATCATAAAAAATATCACTTTTTAATGCATTCATATCACACAACACAACTATTATAATTTTAAAAATTAATCTGAAACAAAAAAGATATTTCATTTGTATCTGTATTTGAAACTTGAGAGGCCGAAGTCATAAGCTGAAATTTATAGAAAAATTTTAAACAACAATCATACAAGATTTAAACTTTACTACACTATTAATTATTTTGAAATTATATATATATATAGTTTTCTTATGTTGCACACCAACTATGCACATCATTTATGTGACACTCAATTATTGGATGTATAATTCATCACATTCAATAGATGAGTGACACCTCATGGTGTACACAATGGGTGAGCACAGTAGGTGTGCAGCATAATAAAATTGTATATATATATATATATATATATATATATATTATGTGTCAATTCGGGTGGGTTCGAGTCGGGTCGGGTCGGGTTGACTAAAATAGTATTTAAAAAGTTCTCAACCCGAACCCGACTTAACCCGAAAATGGCCAACCCGAACCCGCCTAACCCGGATAACCCGATCAACTTTAATCAATCCGATTTTATTTTTAATTTTTTATTTTTTTTATAGAAAATAATTAAATAAAAATTCAAAACACACAATAATAATAATAATATTTAATTTAAACACATAATAACAAAATATAAGCTTATATATAATTTAAATTTAAAAATTTAGTTGTAAAAAAATTTAACTATACTTACTACAAAAAAATAAAATTATTTTAAAACATCAATAATGTGAAAAATAAATATTAAATGACGAAAATCTATTATATAAATATACAATTTTTTTTTCAAATATACAACATTTAAAAATTTAGCAAATCTTTCCTAATTTTATATATAAAAAAAATTCGGGTCAACCCGGGTTGACCTGAACCTAACTTAAACCCGATTAATTTTTTCGGATCAGCTTTCGAGTAAATCCGAACCCAAAAACCCCTAATCCTAACCCGATCTTTTTCGGATTGATTCATATCGAATTAGCGGGTTGAGTTCAATTTTGACACCTCTATATATATATATATATATATATATATATATATATAACAAAAAAAACAAAAAAAAAGCTCAGCAGAGCCCATATCTAGATCCATCCATGTATGGAACAGACAAGCGCACCCACTTAAGGGATAATGAATGCTCTAATATGTGTATAGAACTTTCAAATACTTTAATCAACCGTGTGAGGCACATTTCACATCAGTATAACTGTATAAACATTACAAAACTGAATATAACATTATTTAAAAATAATCAAATGGAAAATTGATTTAATGATTAATCATAATCACAACCCCAAATTTCAATTCATCGAAATAAACACAGTATTATTTATACATATTATTCTATGTCTTATTCTCATGCTATAATAATCACAATATAATTTATTCATGCCGATCCTATCGTCCAACCAAACGCGACTAGAGCCGTCAATTTGGATTAGGCTCGTCGGGTTGGCCCGGCCCGGCCCGCCATATAATTTAAGTGGGTTGGATTGAAATTTTTTCAACCCAACAAAAGATGGGCCTAAATGGGCCAACCCGCTAAGGCCCGCGACCCGCGCTGATTGGCTCGCGGGCCTGGAGAATTAATAATTTATTTTTATTTTTATTGTGATATATTTATTTTTTAATAAAAGTTGTGAATTTTTTTGGTATTAATTACTTTATATAAAATTTACACACATAAAATCAATAATTAAAATTATTATTAATATATTTCTATTAATATTTATTTATGAAATGATATTTATAACAAATTATAATATTTTTTATCTATTTTATTTGTCGTGAGCCAACTCGCGGACCGACCCGCCTAACTAACAACCTACCTTGGATTGAGTTGGGTTGAGGATTTTCAGCCCGCTAGGATGGTGGGTTGGCCCGCCATCAACCCGTCAAAATGTGGGTTTTTTGTGGGCCGGCCCACCCCACCATGGATTGATCCGTTTGACAGCTCTACGCGACCAAAAAGAAATGGAACTTGGAAGAATAGTCGTCTCTCTCGCATCACAGTTTATTTTCCACTGCAAGAAAGAGTTATGGCCTATGGGACCTAGTCTTCTACTCGAACATCTATCTTATTACAAATTTACAATAGACAGTTGGAGCTTTTTTTCACTAACCTTGACTATTGAAGAATGGGATCAATAAAAAATCTTGCCCATTACTTATTTAGTTCAAAGCAAATCATATCTGGATCACATTATTCATTGTCACAATGTGATTATTAATCCTCTTTCTCAATATAAAATTATGAATCCCATCGACCTAGCAAATGGGATGGAGAGATAACACAAAATTTCCCCTAAATTATTAGATGTGATACCAATAATTCATCTTTCAATTATGCTAACTGTTTTCATAATATTGGCAATGCATTAATATTTCTCCTATATACCACTTCACCAATCAAATTATAGTTTATTAATATGTATCTTTTTTTTTTGACGTGGGAACCCGCAGCCGCTATCTTCAGTGCGCACTGGATAAACCCCCGGACTAACGCAATAGCCTGCAAACTACGTTAACCAGGTAAACCATACTAGGCAAACCCTGTATAACAGGCTAATCCAAAAAGGTGTTGGTATCTACTTCACCAACTTGGACACCCCCTTAAGGGTTATTAATATGTATCCTTGATTCCTTGTAGAGCGGCCATAATGCACATAGTATTAATTAAAAGTAACTAAGTTTTGGTACGTTGGTGAAATTTTTTTTTAAACAAGAAACTAAAAATATCGTAAAAAATCGTGAGACTGTAATATAAATATGTTGTCATGGAACACAACGCCACGATAGATCTTAATCCCATTAATCATTTCTTGTCTTTCTACTCAGAAAATAAGTGTCGGAAAATAATCCCACAAATATTATCATCTCCTCCACTACAATTACAATTTGAAATCTTGATAGAAATAACAATCAGGTATTGTGTGTCTCATGATCTTCCTAACAATCTCAATCCCATCCACCAAACAAATCCATATTACAAAACCTTATGATACATACACAAGAGTGTCTCACAGTGTTATTTATAGACGTACCTATCTATGTTCACTCATAGTGAGCAAAAAAATTATAAAATATAATATTCAAGATATATGCAAATCCGATTAACGTATATAAACAAGGAAAAAAAGAGATAACACTCGCAAATTAAGTCTAGATTCATTGAACCTGCGATGTAGGAATCATGGAGAATAATCCCATCAATATGATAGATTCTTCGTGAGAATGGAATCCCAAATGCCATCCATTTATCACAAACAGTGTGTTTGGACGAATAGAAAATGAAATTTGAAATTGAAATTGAAATTTAAATTTAAATTCATAAAATTAGAATTCTATATTTGTGTTTGACAAAAAGTTTAATATATTTTAGAATTTGATAGTATAAATTTTGGATAAATGATGTTTTGTAAAAAAAATTATAAATAAAACTTAAAATTTATTAGTAAAGTATATAAATTTATTATTAAAAATAATTTTACTGTTTTATAAACTCAAATTTCGTAAAATACCATGAAATCCGACTAATTTTGTCAAATATCACTTAGTTAAATGAAATTCTATGAAATCTCATCAAATATAATTTCGTTTTGAAATCGCATCTTGTCAAACACAAAAACAATATTTTCAATTTAAAACCCAACAAATCTGTCTAATTTATATTTAAACATGGTAAAAGGATCTTATTTTAATTTCCTACTTGAGAGTTGAGAATCCAATTGAATAATGAGGGGCAATTCAGTCAATTGACCTCCAAGGACAGAACTGTAAATTCGCTCACGCGAGGGCCCTTTATAAAATGAAATCTGCCGTTTCAGTTCGATTCCAACCAAATTTCGACAATACCCCCTCTCGTCTTACCCCACGGGTTCCCCCTTTTCTCTCTCTATCTACATATACATACATATATACATACAGAGAGAGAGAGGGGAATGGGAGGCCAGAAGTTCGCCGTCCTTCTGTGCGCGGAGGATTCCGACCACGTGAAGAAGATGTACGGTGGCTACTACGGTGTTTTCGTGCGAATGCTGCGGGAAGAGGGGGAGGTGTGGGACCTGTTCAGGGTGGCCAAGGGCGAGTTCCCGACGGACGAAGAGATCGGAGAATACGAAGGCTTCGTGATCACCGGCAGTTGCAATGACGCGCACGGAAGCGATATCTGGATCTGCAAACTCGTGATTTTGCTGAAGAAATTGGACGCCATGAAGAAGAAGGTCCTCGGGTTTTGCTTCGGCCACCAGGTTATTACTATTATTATTATTTTTTTCGATTGATTAATTTATTTATTTTCTGCGTTTTCTTCGTTGCCTTGAATTGACAGCTCAGAGTTCGGCGCGTTTTGTGCCTCTCTGCTTGCCTCCCATTTAGTGCGCCAACTAGTAGAGTTTTGAGTATCTCTGATCACTGAGGGAAAATAAAATATTTACTAGTTGTAATTGAATAATTATTTTTCAACTTAATATTTCTATTGAATTTATGCTAAATTTCGTGATCGTTAATTGATGATAAGTTTGATATTTATGATTGCTGCTAAAATAAAAAAAAAAATATTTTCCCTGCATGACGTGAGCAATATGCTTATAATGTTTTTTTTAAATTAAATAAATGTTATAGAAAAATCCATGTGAATTAAGAATGAATTTTTGGTTTTTCGATATTGTTAAAGTTCAATATTTCTTGCAGTTTGTGTTTTGTTTTTGCACAGCTGGCCTTTCTTTTCGGGTTCATGTCAACTGCATGTGTCTTTCCTTAGTTCTCACTCATTTTCCCACTTCATGTTTTTATATTCAAATAAATTATAAGATTGGTCTATAAACTTATCAATCACTCCGGATTTTATTATGAAATTAACGTAGATAACAAAACATAGCCTTGCCCACTACATTGACATTCTATATATTGCCGCGACGCGGCCTCGCTGAAATTCTTTGTTTAATGGGGAATTGATTTTCTACTGAAGAAAGGTGTTGATTGCCAAGTCTGAACCTTTTTCTATATACAGAGGAAAAGAAAGTCAACTTTACGGGGCCTATCTTTAATTAAACTATAAGTTGAATTGCATATGGTAGATGTCACGTTTTACATGGAAACCGAATTATGACCTTAAATTATTTAAATGCTAGAATTTGTAGACTCTCAAGTGCTTGGAAAGGTCACACGGAGATACAATCAACTTTGATTAGTTAAGTTCGAAATGTTAAAATTTTTTGTTAAACAGAAAATTTCATAAACTTTAATGTTTGGCATTCTGAGATGGAGTACACGTTGGATCATCGAAAAATGGAGAAATTACTGCCTCGAACCCCCACCAATTAACTAAGATTGCTCGGGGTTGGGAGAGTTTATTACTTTGTTGTGTATTCCTTGTGTATTTGTATATGATTTGGATTTAGACATTATGGCTAGAGGGTTTTTTTGCTTCTTTTGAATGAAGAAACATATGACAAAAGCGAACTAGTAATGTCTTTGGTGGCATAATTGATGCCAAAATTCTGAATATTCCCTTTTGATAAATTTTGTTTGGTTTCATATGGCAAGATGGAACAAGAAACTTGTTACAACTTTCACATCTCTTTCACATTAACTTTTCACACTTTTAATTTATAAATTTAGCGTTCAATTATTGTTTTTGTTTCGTCTCGACTCTAGCTTGATGATGTTAGTTTCAATACCTAGAGGAACACCCTTAAAGCATGTGATAACTCGTACTATGTCCCAGCTCTGATAGTCAATACTTGGCAGAAAATTAAAAGTGAATATAATTGATTGTGCTTTATTGAGATACATATGAGATAAAAAAATTATCTGCCCGTATTTTTATATTTGAAATTGTTCTAAATTTTTAAATTCCGCCACTAAGACGACTTCTTAGATAATTATCTTAACTAGCAAATGTGCTTGCGTGTACGGGTCGATTTTAATCTTTAGTTAAAATTGTATATTTATAAAATACTTTAATTAGAAAACAAGATTTGTGTGCCATCATGCCTAATACCGATAAACATGTATGTCCCGAACAAAGTAGTATTATAGGTTTTATTTTGCCGGCATACCTAGGAAAAATCAAGCATCTTAAAAAATATTAAATTGTGAGTTTTGATTACTTTAAAAAAATTAGCTCACATTATTTTATTTTACTTTATTTTATTTGCCAAAATTTTTATAATTCGGTTTGCAATCTTATCATACTGCATACATGCTTAAAGTTCAAGAAATCTTTATGTTACACATCATGCTTGGGGCCGCAATTATATATGGTATTCATAGTGGCCACATAAGGGTGTCCCATGTATATAAAAAAATTCCAAATGATTTAACGTAATTCACAATGATTTTCTTGAATTTGTGACTTCTAAATTTTATGAAGTCAACTCTGCGTTGACCATTTCCCCTGCCTTTAAAATTCCTTCAAGAACACAATAGTATAATATATCAGTATGTTATTTTCATTTTAGTATGAGACATAGTATACATATTTTTCCATCATGGAAATTCAAGAATTTGATAATATTCAAATCAAACCATAAGCTTGCATTGCTACGAAATGTTTTTGTGTCTAATGGATTTTTTCTTTTGTATTCCTATTAGATTTTGGGACGAGCTTTGGGCGGAAAGACGGGCCGAGCGATCACAGGATGGGACATCGGATTAAGGGAAGTTGAGTTCTTGCCATCACAAATGTTCGCTTCTCTGAAAATGCCCCCTTCCCTCTCTATCATCGAGTTCCACAGGGATGAGGTTGGATCAAGAAAACTTACTGCTTCTTTATTCTAATCAGCTTCTTACAAATTATAATAAACATTGCTGGATTATATAGGTATGGGAACTCCCTCCAAAAGCTGAGGTCCTAGCTTGGTCAAAAAAGACCGGAGTTGAGATGTTTAGGTATGGCAATCACATTATGGGAATCCAAGGCCATCCCGAGTACACCAAAGACATCGTTTTGCACATAATCAATCGCCTTCTCAATCTCAAGGTCATCGAGGTACTTGATCATATCCCCATCTGATATATATCTCAAGCAGAAAGACGCCACTTTTTATTTTTCTGATCTTTCATTCTAACAATTTATTCACTCGTAAACGTGCAGGAGAGTCTTGGTGAAGAGGCCAAGTCTAGGTTAGAGGCCGGTGAACCCGACAGGGAGGCGTGGAAGAAACTATGCGTAAGCTTCCTTAAAGGGAGATTGTGATGCAAACCCTCCCAAGAGTTCCATGTAGATGTAAATAGAGAGGTTACTTCGGGCAATTTGGTAAGAATATTAACTAGTTGGGGGTTCCATTAACACCTGTGGAGTTGTCTTAAATTAAAGATATGCATCATCGCATGTCATCGGAATGAAACATTATATTCGGTGAAATTTGATCTAATCAATTTGATAATTATAATTATTATTATGTCACATTCAATGTCTATTTCTTCTAGTTTTTCTTCGCTCATAATTTATAGATGAGATGCGAGTAGCGGTTGTCGTAAGCCAAGTGTCAGTTGTGGATAATCTGACCGAATTCGCTACACGACCCGATCCGACCCCGACCTTTCAAA
Organism: Henckelia pumila; assembly: GCF_033568475.1. Lineage (NCBI taxonomy): Eukaryota > Viridiplantae > Streptophyta > Magnoliopsida > Lamiales > Gesneriaceae > Henckelia > Henckelia pumila. The sequence goes on from NC_133123.1 coordinate 72,455,576, forward strand.
TTAAATTTAATAGTAGTGTGTTTAGTTTGAATTTGCCATGATGAAATTATTTTTAAGCAATTTTGGTCGGAGACTGCCTTTCTCCAACGCATGCACGGTGTTGAAGTAGGGGTGCAAACGAATCGAACCTGTTCGTGAGCTTTACGATCTCGCTCGATAAATATTTGATTCGTATTCGAGCTTATCGAACTCGAGCCGAATTCGAACATGTTCGAACATTTTTTTCGAGCCGAGCTCGAGCCGAAATTACTCCGTTCGATAGTTCGCGAATAGTTCGCGAGCCTTAATATTTAATTAATATAATATAATTATATAATAATATATATACATTTCGAGCTTTCGAACCATAATATCCGAATAGTTCACGAATAGGTTCGAATATTTCTAACCGAACTCGAACTTGAACTTTATTTCGATCCGAACTCGATCCAAAATATTTGAAATTATCGAACTTCGAATCGAGCTCGAAATCGAATATACTCTTATCGAGCCGAATTCGAACCTTAAAATTTTACCATTATTCGGCTCGATTCGGTTCGTTTACACCCCTACGAAGAAAACACAAAATGGAATAATTATCTCAACACGTTTTTGTTTCTTTGTTTCATTATTGGAATTTGGACGTGTCAACCAACATAAATAATACCATTTAAAAGAGGAGACAATGGTCCCATCAATTGCATATGCCATCATGTTACTTTAAGGAGATTAAATTCCATTATTTATATGTTGAATAAATAAATATATCACGTCCTTGCATCTTTAATTTGGATGCATTTGAATAAAGCAAATTGTCAAATTCCACATATTATAAATTAAATAAATTTCTATATGAGTGCCATATAGCTTCTAATCAACTTGACTCATAAAAATATGAGTAAAAATATATTTTAATACATGAATTATTGATAAAATATTAAATTAATACACGAACTACTGAAAATGATTTAATTGTTAAATGATCAAGTTATAAATATAATTTTACCCTTTACTTAAATTATTTAAAATCAAATATTTTTGTTAAATTTAAATAGATATACATTTTATTTTTCAAAACTATTTTATTGATTGAAAGTATAAGCACAAATTTATATTTATTTAAATTTTATATTATAAAAAAAGAGATAGTACTCATTGTACAAAAATTTATAAATATTAATTTATACAAGCATACACATATATATGTATATAACACTTAATAAAATACATATTCAAAAATAATATACATTAAAAATATTTATAAATATATAAAAAATGATATTTTTATATTTATCTATGTTATAATATTACTATTTATATTAATAAAATTACCATTCGTCAATAAATCAAAATATACAGAAGCTAAAATATAAATTTTTTATTTATAAAAATATTATAAAATAAATATTTTTATTTATTAATATTTAATTAAAAATAGAATTAAAAAATAATATAATTTTTCAAAAATGTTTAAATCAAGTACAAAATTTTTCGACAATCGTAATTGTGCAGATCGAGACAATAAGCAAGAGTCACGTGATGTTGTGTTGTTGCTCCAACCTCCATAGGATACCGACCTTTTACCCAAATATATATGTGTGTGATTGTGTGTGTGTGTCTTTTTATTTATGATATAAAAATTTCGCGTAGAATAAGATGCATGCTAAAAAAATTATATAATATAGTAAATATGAATTTATTTTTACATTTTGATCAATAAAATAATTTAAAAGGTAAAATATGTATGTAGTTAAATTTAGTAACACTATTTGACTTTAAAAAAAAAAGCAATTTAAGTAAAAGGAAAAAAATGTTATAAATATATTATTATAGATGATTATCTTATTTAGTTAGATTTGAAAGATTCGTGATATTTACAAATATGTCAAGATAATATCTATAAAGATTTGTATCTTGTAATCTTTTCCTATAAATAGGGTGATTGAGTTCAATAATAATTGCACCTGAGTATTGACTCATATGAATTCTCTATTCTCTCATTAATTCTCTCTACTCACCTCTCTTATTATTTTATGATTTATAACACGTTATCAGCACGATGCATTAACCAACTGAGAATGAAAATAATTCTCGTTTTATTGATGCTATTGAAATAACACAACGTGTTGTCAATACTCAAATTTATGAGAGATATTCAATGGTGCTCTAGAACTAGCACAAAGATATATTCATTAGTGTTCTAGAAGTAGCACAATGAAATAATTGATATATTGGTGCTCATGAAATATCATGAATATGTTGATGGCTATAAAATAACACAACATGATTTTATATTGAGAATTTGAAGAAATTCATGATCAAGATATAATATATTGAGAATTTTGAGATATTCATGATTACAATTTTGATATATCGAAAGATATTCATAAATTCATGATATAATATATTGAATATTGAGATATTCAAGATTAAGATCTGATATAGCATCAAATATATTGAGAATCTAAAGAGATTCCTAGTTATAATATAATATATTGAGAATCTGAATAGATTCATGATAAAGATGTGATATATGATTTCTTATATTGAGAAAGTAAAGAAATCATTATTGATATCTGATATGATATACAAGATCTATAAATATCATTGAAGAAATAGATCTCATGTCAAATTGTATCAATATTAAAATATTGATAAAAAGATGCAAGATTTGATAATATTCATGAAGAATATTAATATAAGATCCAAGATACAGCAATATTCTTGAAGAATATTAATTTAAAGTGTTTTTGGTTGAATATTTTTTGAGGATTTAAGGATGCTGTGACATTCTTAGTACTTTATGTTGATGACATCCTACTCATTGGGAATGAGGTAGGGATGTTGCAGTCAACAAAGATATGGTTATCAGGTAGATTCTCGATGAAGGATTTGGGTGAGGCGTCCTATATTCTAGGAATACAGATCTATAGAGATAGATCTAAGAGAATGATAGGACTCACTCAAGCAACCTACATCAACACCATATTGAAAAGGTTTTCTATGGATGAGTCCAAGAGAGGACATCTACCTATATGTCATGGAGTTTCTCTATCCAAGTCTATGTCTCCCAAGACTGACGAAGAGATAGAGAAAATGACACACATACCATATGCATCAGCCATAGGTAGTATTATGTATGGGATGATATCTACCAGACCGGATGTAGCCTTTGCTCTGAGTGTCACGAGCAGATATCAGGCCAATCCCGGTCAAATGCATTGGAAAGCTGTGAAGGATATTCTAAAGTACTTGAGAAGGACTAAGAATATATTCATGGTTTATGGAGGAAGAGAATTGAAATTGGAAGGCTATACCGACTCTAGCTTCCAAAGTGACGTGGATGACTCGAAGTCAACCTCTGGATTTGTATTCATGCTCAATGGCGGTGCTGTCTCTTGGAAGAGTTCCAAGCAGGACACCACAGCGGATTCCACCACTGAGGCAGAATACATTGCAGCATCAGCTGCTGCTAAAGAGGTCGTTTGGATGAGGAATTTCATCCAAGATTTGGGCGTAATTCCTGAAGCTGTTGGTCCAGTCCCGGTGTACTGCGACAAAAGTGGTGCCGTTGCTCAGGCAAAGGAACCGAGGTCTCATCAAAGATCCAAACACATACTGAGAAAATACCTCATCATCCGGGAGATCGTGAAAATAGGAGACATCACTGTCGAGAGAGTGGCCTCTGCAGACAATATCGCTGATCCACTTACTAAGCCCTTGTCAGGACCATTGTTTGACAAACATCGCGAAGAAATGAGACTATGTAGTATGACTAGTTGGCTATAGGGAAAGTGGAAGATTGAAAGAGTTGATGCCCCGCTAGCCAAGTTGTGGCTAAGGGCTTTGAGAGTCTCTTATTGTAAACAATCTTTGTTTAATATAATTTACATTCATTAATGGAATTTTCTTTATCTTTCTTCATAATGTTATATTGTGATATACTATTGTTGTTTTGATAAAGACCTTGAATATACTATAGTGTAAGTAAGATGAGATAGTGAATAAAGAGATATCACTATCATGAAACACATCTTATAGTCACTGTATATTCTAAACAGTTCCTAGTCAATTGAGCCGTCCGCAAATAAGGATAAGGATCGCTCGAGATTGAGACTAGCATTTGCGATGTTGATTACCACGTTTCATTGGTATGGAACATAGAGATGTTCAAAGCATGCAAATGGATATTCATATGATGAATGATTGAACTACCATATTCGGACTTTTCAAGTGGTTATTATTAATTGAGTGGATAAGTCCGCGGTTTTGGTTGTACACCATTAGTCCTTACTACTTGAAACATCATGGAGACTCTATATGCTAGTACTATACTTTGACTCATTTACCGACTCTATGAGGGTCATCAGGTGTCGGGATTGGGTACAGTTACGACACATATAGGAGTCGATGCTTTGTTGTCAAGGATTCACACACACTTGCGAGTGTGGATATCCTATGCGATCTGAGGAGATATTAGTGTGACAAATCTCTGGCCAGAGTACTCGATGTGATTTAGGTTACTTGGTTTCCTAGTATCACATGCGATGTCACTATTTGATCTTCAAGATGCATTGCATAGTTATCGAATCTCGAACGACTCTCGATGTACCAATGGTTGTTGATTCGATCGGGATATATGGATGAAGGGACCGTACTGTACGCTAACCAAAACCTACTGGTTCTTGCAGGCACTATCAGTGATACCTAGGGAATCATGGGGCAATGTTGCTAGGTGCTATTACCATGATTCGATGGGTAAGTCGAAAATTGTTGTTCCGAGTCACAAGAAGTTGTGAGCCCACGGCTAGCTGTATCCCTGAACCATTGAGGGTCACACAAGTAATGGATTACTAATCCCCGTTGAGATAGTTAAATTTAAAGAGTTAAATTTAATGAAAGATAAGTTGGACTTCTTAACTAAAGGGAGTGGAATTTCCTAAAATGACATAGGGATGAGCATTTTTGGAAATCACTGAATTCGGATTCAAAAAAATTATCTTGACTTTAAAAGATGCAGAAATGGTTTTTGTGCACATTGGTGAAATCGGTTTATCAATCGGAGTCATGATGAATTTTATATTAATTTCTATAACAACGGGCTTGGCTTATTGGGCTTAAGTTATGGATTATGGGCCCTAAGGAGTTAGAGTCCTAATAGAGATATAACTTAATCCAGTCTAGAAATTATATATAAATATATGTGTAGTTTTTGAAAAAGATTATTAATTCCATCTTGCAATTTTCGAAAATACTGAAATATATTCTAGAGGATTTTTCGAAAATCCTCTTCTCCTTTTTGAGAAAATTCAGTCTGTGATTTTTCTGAAAAATTACATTCTGAATTGACAGATCAAATCTGTTTAATCTCTTCGATAAACATCTGATTGATTTCTAGTGCAATCAATCAGAGGGTTTCAGTTTTCTGTTCGTGGACCTAATTCCGGAGATTGATCGAGTAGTCATCAGTTCCTGGGATTTACAACAAGAGCAAAAAATTCTGTTGGAGTCCATAATCAAGCGTTAGCTTTAAGAGGTAAATATTAATTGTAATTATTATTTTACTTGCATAATTTAATCGTTAGGATTTGATACCTATGATATGGAATCGTTCCATATAAAAATTTTAAAACTTCCGCTGCACCGGGTATCAGATCTATGATCTGAAAAGCATGTTCCAACAATCTGTTTAGTTGATGAATATATTATGTTATTCACCAAATACAGATGGAATTCGGGAGTTGAAGAAAATGTAGTCATTCAGCTATTTTTCGCAAAAATGCCAAGTCCCTGGAGAGAAATGCTGATAAAAGAATACGTTCCAGGTAATCTTGATACATTGGCAAGACGCGCCTCCTTTTTGAAAGGAAAATTGGCGGAATGGTTCCATATGGCAACATTACAAAAGATCTACAAGAAAATAAGGGGTATTAATAAGCATACTCATCTATGTTGTAGAGAAAATGATCTCCCTACGGTTATAGGGAATAGATCACAGGGATTTAAGAGGAAGAAATTCAGAAATAATCCCTACAATAAAAGAATGAAAAGTTCTTGGAAACCAAGAACATTTTGGTCCAAACAAAATTCCAGATCCTATAGATCAGGCAGAAGAAGTGGACCTACAAGTGCATCCCCAGCAACAAACTCATCACAAAGCAGGAAAAGAACACCATCTAGAAGAACTTTCAGAAGAACTCATACGAGGGCAAGTGAAAGTTTCAAGGATTGAAATTGCATGACATGTGGAGCTAGAGGCCATATATCTACAAACTGTCCAGAAAACGAGTTAAAACGAGTTAAGCTCTTTGAATCAATACCGGATATGAATGATGCGGTCTTTTTTCAAGATTTAGTCCAAGTATATCAATTTGAGGATATCCCCTCAGACGAAAGTATATACGAAGAAGAGATATTGTTTATCCAAGAAGGATCTGAGGATGAATCGGAATCAGAATCAGAATAAAGAAGAAGTGTTTCGACACGAAACACATGAGAGTTTGGCTGGGTTTTTTAGTCAAACCACGATATCTCATAATATGGTCCAAAGGATTATGAGAGAAAATCCAAAATTACAGAAGTACCAAGGATTTTCGGCAGGACAAGTAGAAAGAGTCTTAGGCAACCTAGGGCTTAGACAAAGAAGACATCATTTGATTTACAAAGTATCCAGAAGGGAAATGGCAATCCCTATGGAGCTAATAGAGATGCAGTTAATTCCTTTTGAAGAAGTAGAAAGGAGTAACCATACTCTACCTTCTGAGGCCTTAAGAAAGCTAAGGGTGAATAGTCTTGATCGGATTACTGAGTTACAACACAGTCTGTTAAATATGGAAGGGCCATTTATTAATCCCTTTAAAAAATGACAACAAGTCATTTCTCCATATACATTCCCATAGGAATGTTGTATGAATAATATAAGGCTGAATACTTCGCAGCCTATATTGATTCAGGAGCATAAATTTGTACAGCAAAAAGAGGAGTCTTCCCTGAAGAATGTGAAGAAGAATTGCCAAAAATTGCTGGATGAGATTTCTCTCGAAGAATTTTAATTCTTTGCAAAGTAATAAAACAAGCAGAAATCCTTGTGGGAGGAGCAGGTCAAACACCTTGGTACAAGGTAAAGACACCATCAATCTATTTCCATGATACAGGAGCTGATATCCTGTTAGGAAATAACTTCTTACAAATGTTTAAGAAGTACACACAAGACAATGAGTCAAGACGACTTATGTTCACTACAATTTGTGATCATAAAATTATCATTCAAAGACTCAAGGTTGCTTTTTATCGACAATTGCCGATAATATTTCGTAGCCAGCGTGGTGATAAAGGACAACTCTTTTACCCAAAAATGAAAGATCCAAGAAGGTTTGGAGAAACCATGTTGAAAATAACAACAAAACAAGAACTTCAAACAGAAGACATGGAGCTTCTCAAGATAACTCTGAATCACCGAGATATATAGATAGAAAATAAGGTATCTCTTGAAGATGTAAAAAGAGGCTCAAAGAAAGTTATAACGAGCATCCTTTGGCATGGTGGGATAGAAATCAACTCAAAGTCAGTCTCACTCTAAAGGAAGGCAAAGAGTATGAATTTGTCAGATATAAGTCTATCCCAATGAACATAACAGATCAAAGGGATATGAGAATGATTATCAAAGAACATTTGGACCTTGGTCTAATCAAAGAAGGAGTTTCACCATCTAGCAGCCCAGGTTTTCTGGTCAGAAATCATGGTGAAATAAAAATAGGGAAACCCAGGTTAGTTATTAACTACCAAGGTATTAATAAAATCCTGGAGTTTGATGGGTACTTCATACCCAGTAGAGAACACCTAATTAGCTATGTACGAAATGCTAGAGTGTTCTCAAAATTTGATTGTAATTTTGGATTTTACCAGATTCGAATGAAAGAAGGCAGTAAGAAATTCACAGCCTTCTCTACTCCACAAGGACACTATATTTGGGAATTTATGCCTATGGTATTGGCTAATGCACCCCAAATATTTCAAAGAAATATTAGTAATATTTTTAAAGATTATTTCAACTTCATGTTTGTTTATATTGATAATATTCTTATAGCATCAAAAAACATAGATGAACATGTTAAACATTTAGAGATTTTCTCTAAAATTTGTAAACAAGAAGGACTTGTTTAATCTATAAAAAAAAAGCAGTCATAGCAACAAGGAAAATTGAATTCCTTGGAATCGAGATTGATGAAACTAGAATAATTCTACAACCCCATATTGTGGAAAAGGTAAAGAATTTAACAGATAAACTCAAAGATATAAAACAACTCCAAAGTTTTCTCGGAGTAGTTAATTTTGCAGGGATGTTCATAAACAATCTGGCAATGTATAGAAAGGTTTTTAGTCCTTTGTTAAAAAAAGATGCAAGGTTTATATGGACCGATGAACACACTAAAGGGGTAAACCAATTAAAGGAGATATGTAAGAATCTCCCAAAAATGGCTATACCCGTGGATGATGATCTGGTGTTATTTACGGATGCCAGTGACGAATGGTGGGAGCAGTTCTTACTAAAATCACTCCGGATGGAGAAATACCATGTAGATATTGTAGAGGTCTTTTTTCAAAATCTGTGGCTATCAGATGGCATATCAACGAGAAGGAATTTTATGCAGTTAAAAGGGCTTTCGAAAAATGGTCATTATTTTTACTTGCTAAAAAATTCACTTTGAAGGTTGATAACACTCAGGTAAAAGCTTTCCTAAGGAATAAGATTGAATCTAAACCTGAGAAAGCTAGGTTATTAAGATGGCAAGCTTTATGTCAAAATTATATTTTTGATATTGTTATTATTAAATCTCATGAAAATATTCTTGCAGATTTCTTAACAAGAGATGGAAGACAGTGACGTAGATTCCATCATGAAAATGCAGAGGCATCTCAGCGAACACCTTGAGTTGCTTCAAACCGAGTTCAACCAGCTTGTCATAAGTGCCGATATGGCGGGCAGGTTACAACATGCTGATCGGATCAAAGTATCCAATCGAATCACAGGATGTATGCAAGCTCAAACTCAACTATGGGCTGCTATTCAAGGGCCAATTATGTGTGCCATAGAAAAACCACTGGTTTCTCAAAAACAAGAAATTTTAAAACCATTGGTTTTACAAGAACAAGAAATATAGCCACCGGTTGTAAAACAATATGTTGAGGATTCTAATACTCAAGAAACAAGCGTTAATCTATCATCAGCCTTTGATGATCTAGATAAAGCAACAATTGATGAGGATAACTCATCAAGTCAACCCTCCGCCTATGGGGTAAAAGAGGAAGAGATCAATCTTAGGCCCCACACTGACAAGGGAAAATCTAAGATTGATACTAACCCAGCTGTCATTTCTTCATTTTAGGTTTATCAACAAAGATGGGAGAAATTAAGTACAAGAAGTGAAATCAACCCGATCACTTGCAGGGTTGATGTTGCAGAAATATATCCAATGGTTTGGCTAAAAAACAATGTCAATCCTAAGGATGTAAAACTATGGTATGAATTTGGGGCTCTAGCCTCAGTTTATACAACTTCACCAGGCTTCCAGGAAATATCACAACTACCAAAATGGATTCAGAAAGCAGTACAAGAAACATGGGCAAATAATGATCATTTTTCCAGAGGAGATGTGCTCGAGTTAACTTCTTTAGTGCAGCTCCAGAACCAACAGGGAAAGGATCACACGAGCCCTTTCATTTCATCAAGCTAAGGAGACCTGACATGAATAATCAAAGATTTATCAAGGATCCTATATCTGAAGAAATACCATTGGTGTCCATCTTTGGAGAAAATGAAATTTCAACCAGAAGGGCATGGGGTATTTGGGTTTGTCTCACCGAGATGGATAAGGTCAAGTTTCCGTTCAAATTTTATCAAAATTCTGTGAACGGATCATTCCTGTTAAACACAATGACAAAAAAAACTACGGATTTTGCGGAAGAACTCTTCGAAAAGAAGAGGAGCTTTTTGTGGAACAACAAGCTGCCGGGGAGTAAAGAAACTCGCCGAAAATTTTGTAACATGGCTCATATCGGAAGATGGTCAGAGAATATCTGCCCAGAATGTCCAAACCAAAAGGAGCCAGAATTCGTAAAAATCTTCAAACCCCGAACGGATCGAAAAGATTTTTTCGAGACAAGCAAAGGTGGACTGGGACCACCAAAACCGCATTTTCCCATGGGCCCACTGCAAAAGCAAAAGATGCCCCGACAACAATAAAGAAGGCATGTGAGGAGAATAAATCCAAAAGAAAAAGTCAAGCATGTGACTTCTCCACTAGTAAAATATGTCATCGGGCATGTGACTTTCCCACTAGCAAAAGAAGTCATCAATAATGGCATAAAGAATTCAAGACAACTGTAAGATTCCCTGAAGTTTATCGGTGAAACGAGTGGAACTTCGGCTATAAATACAGGATTTTGAGAAAGATGAAGACATCGATAATTTCCTTCAGTTTTCTTACAAATACAACATTGTAATATTTCTCTTTCTAAGTTTGTATTAAGTTTTTACTTTTATGTATTTCAAGAACAAGGCTACTATGAGTAGCTAAACTAGTTATCTCCTCCTCTTCAAAGGAAGTTGATTTATGTAATAATATGTTGTCTGAATAAATTTCCGAAGCTCTTCTCTATCATGTTATTTTATTTAAAAAATTAAGCTTTTACTATACGCCCTAAGGTAGGAAACGAAATAGGGTTATGCTAGCTGCTGCTGAAGGAGTCTGTGTCAGGAATCATCGATTGCGATTGCGTGGTTTGTTTGTGAGGAACAACCTGTAAAACCCGGTGTATGTAACCCGGCAACAGTGTGGTCAAAGAGGTATTTTTCTTTAATTTACTGACGGAAGCATGATGTGATTAAGCCTTTAAATTTTAAATAGCAAAATAAAGAGTGGAATGAGCATTATTTAGTTTTAAGGAAAAATTCAAGAAACTATTTAATGAATTAGGGATATATTTGGAACATGAAAAGTGAAAGGGATATAATACGAAAAATGAAAAAGATACAGGGATATATTTAGGAATTATCCCGCAACATGGACTGCACCCTTTAGTGGATGGTTCGTGACGTCATATTGAGATGAGTTATAGAAGTAACTACCTCGATTGTTTTCAAAACCACGACCACTTCTACGTCCATGTCCATGTCCATGACCTCGACCTTGGCCATGACTAGGGGTGGGCGCGGGTCGGGTTTTGTCGGGTCAGGTACCCGACATGTCGGGTAGTAATTTTGACTATCCGAACCCGATCCAAAAAAATTGGATACCCAATATTTCGGGTATCGGGTACTCATTTTTTTGGGTAAGTTCGGGTACCGGTATTTAGGTACCCTTTTTTTGTTTTTACAAATTCATTGAATGCAAAATCAATCCATATTTACTTATTTTCCACAAGTTTTGGAAAAAAATTCTCAACTCTGTCAAACAATTAAATAATCGAGATCTATGGAAAAATAATCATCATTCCTCAAGTGATGTATGGTATACCCAATACAAGGAAAAACGAGCGACCATTTTAGTTGAACAATGAAAATAGAGAGGAAAATGGAAGATAATATTGGGCTTTAAATATTCGACTTACATAAATATGAGCTTGGATAACACATACTAATATATATTGAATTTTCAAAAAAAACAAAAACCATGTCGCCAACTCGAAAGACATAATGTCGGGTTTGGGTTCTACCCAAACCCAACTTTTTGTAAAACTACCCGACCCGGTCGGGTCGGGTCGGGTCGGTTATCGGGTATCTAGAGGTGAGCATTCAGTTAATTCGGTCAAAAACGAACCGATTTAACCGAAATCAAATTAACCGAATTATTTTTTGGCTAACCAAACCGAACCGAATTTATGCTAAAACCGATTTGACCGAACCGAATTAAAAATCGGTTAATTCGGTTACCGACCGAATTAACCGATTTTTTTAAAAAAATTATAAAATAAGAAATTTTATAAAATTAATAATTGAAATATAATATTTTTATCATTATAAAAATATATTAAGCTTAAAAAAATTAAAATAACAAAAATTAAGTAAAATATTAAATATAAACACATTAAAAATATATTATAAATTATATATAAGGCCTAATAAACAAAATTCAAAATTTATTTATTTATAATTCGGTTAACCGAATTAGCCGAATTTTCTTTTAAGAAAACCAAAAACCGAACCGAAATAACCGATTTAACCGAATTTTCGAATTGAGTCGGTTCGGTCTGTTAATTCATTTTAACCAAAATTTTGCTCACCCCTACGGGTATCCGACCCCAAACGCCCACCCCTAGCCACGACCAAAATCTTGTTTACGACTTTGATTTTGGTTTCTAAGTTTAAATTCATTTTTACTTACGAAATTTACTTCTGAAAATGTAGTTGATCTAGTGGATCGGGACTAATGATTTTTCATTAGCAGCTCGTTGTTCTTTTCTGTCATAAGAAGACATGCGATAAGTTTAGAATATCTAGCAAATCCATACACTCTATATTGTTGTTGTAGAGTTGTATTTGATGCATAAAAAATGAAAAATCTTTTCTCAAGCATTTTCGATTCCGTAACCTCATGTCCACAAAATTTTAATTGCGAGATTATTCGATAAATTGCAGAGTTATAATCACTGACTCTCTTAAAATCTTGGAATCTTAACGTATTTCATTCATCATGGACGGTCGGAAGTATAACTATCCTTATATGTTCAAATCTTTCCTTTAATCATTTTCATAAAGCCATGGGATATTTTCAATGAGATATTCACATTTTAATCATTTATCAAGATGTCGACGTAAAAATATCATAGTCTTTGCTTCATCTTGTGATGATGAGATATTATTTGTTTTAATGGTCTCATTTAGACCCAATGACTCAATATGCATTTCTACATCGAGAGGCCATTGCATATAATTTTTTCCTGTAATGTCAAGCACAACAAATTTGATCTTTGACAAGTTTGATATGGTGGTACTAGAAAAAAATAACAATGTGTTTTATTAGTTAAATTTTAAATCTATTAATATGATAATACAAATTAATGGATAAACTATAAGTACAAGCATACTTAAAAATAAAAATAAAAAACGTACGGCAAATATTCACCGATAAATACAAGACTAGTGAGTATAATAACCAAAATAGTTATAGAGAATGACCTTGAAAGAACCATCTTCTTCTTCTTCTTCCTTTTTAAGTAGAGAGAAAAATTGATAAAGAATAATTTTTAGGGAGGAAGGATAAGTTTGGAGTGATTGAATGTGTTTGAAAATCATATTTATAGGACAAAAATTAGTCTTTTAAGATCGTTTATAATAGATACAAATACAAAAATTTATGATAGTTAAAAAATTAATTCGTTTATGTTAAGTAAAATTTACGGTAATAATATGATGTATATAATGTTAATCATAGTTAAATAATTATGTATATCACATAACATTATTATAATAAGATGTCAATAACTCCTTTTATATAATAGTGTGAAATTATATAGATACAGTTATTATAATAATTATATAACATGATATTATATATATTACACAATAAAAATTTATAAACAATAATATATAATATAATCATATCACGTTATTATAATGAGGTGTCAGTGATTCCTTTTATATAATAACATGATATTATATATTAAAGTATATACACAATAAAAATATATAAATAATAAAATAAATATTCTTACTTGTTTAATATTCTTACATTTTCCTTATGTTTTGGAGCTTGGAAAAATATGGAGAATCATAAAAATTCGTGTTGATAACGTGTTATAAAAAATAAAAATTTATGATAAAAAGTAAAAATATCAAAAATATCAAACTCCACACTTTTAAAATTTTCTTCACTCAATTGTGATCTTCACAAATGAAGATGACTATTTATAGAACCTCATTTGAGTAGAGTTAAAAAATACACATTTAATAATTTTACTATTTACAAATAATCACATACTTATTTTCAACATTTTCAACTCTTATCTTCAACACTTATTTTATATTTCAATGACTTTATTTTTTATTTACTACTTATGTCTTTCATCTTTCAATGTTATTTTTAATTTAAAAATATAAAAAATTAATTTATTCATAAATTATTTATGCAAGTGGATTTTCACTTCTAAATTATCGACTTGAATACCAATTAAAAAAGTAGAGAGAATTTCAAGCTCTGATATTTTTGCATCTTGCTTTGGAATCGGATGATTAGAAATGGTCCTTGAAAGCATTTATTTTCGGCCATTTCACATGCTGCACATGGACTATGTCCACGATCAAACATCCCTCATGATTCAAAAATCAAAATCTACAAAGAAAGGTAAAATAAGATCAAAAAGCACAAATTTAGTTGCCAAACAAGGCTAAAGAAAGGTTGTCTAGTTTGTGTGCAAATGAGCCGATCGAATTTCATAAAATAAAAAATTAAGGTTTGAGTTCGCCTTGAATTAAAAATATTATATATTTTAGTTCGAGCTCAATTCAAAGCTCTAAAATTTCAAATATTTTGCTTGAATTCGGTCGAAAATGAAGTTTGAGTCCGGCTCGAAAATATTCGATCATAATCGTAAACTATTCGAACTATTACTCAGATATTAATCTTCGAGAAGTTCGTTAAAAAACTCGAAATGTATGAAGAGTTCGAAATGCATATATATTTATTACATAATTATATTATATTATATTCAAAAATAAAATAATTTTATATTGAGTTCGCCTCGAAAAAAAGTTCGAACATGTTTGAGTTCGATAAGTTCGAATACAAATCAAATATTTATCTAGGCTTGAAAACTCGCTAACAAACTTGATTCTTGTAACACCCCTAGTCTTTTACCTGTCCAGTCTCCAGTGAAACCAAAGGCAAAACCAAAAAATTCTATTAGATGTCAAGAATTTAGATGTGATGGAATTTCATTATTGTTATTTTTCAAAACTCTTTAACAAAATAAATATCAGTAGTAAATTATTGTTTTTGAACAATTACATTTTTGGCTTTTTTTTTTTAAAAAAAAGGAAGTTGAATCATTAAATTAAAGAAAGTCATACTTAATAAGAATTAAATATGCAGGGGTTGTGAGTTGTGACGAAACTAAACGTACAAAATATAGGTTCAAGGAAGTAAATGGTAAGTGATTGTAGGCAAAACTCATTTTCATTCACATGCATCATCAATTATCTATACCAGTAAAAAATGCACACTCTTTGTAGAAAAGAAGTTTTTTTTAAAGCAAATCATGGAGTTAATGGGAGAAGTTTTTAGTGAAATATTGGGTATAAAAGGTTAATTTTGAAATAAATAAATTTGGTGTCCTCAAAGTAGTTACTATAATAGACAGATCTTTTATATAATAGTATAGATACAAAAAAGTAAGATATTGATTTGTAATTCGTGAAAATAGATTGGCAGCAATAAATAGCAAATTCAAAGCATTAACAGGAGCACGAGACACTTAAGAACTCATCACAGAACCGGAGTTTCCCTTGCATTCAGCCAGCTTATCCATGTAGAATTGACAGTAGTTGCTGATGTTTGTACCGGAACCCGAGTTTCTCTTGCATTCAGCCAGCTTATCCATGTATAATTGACACTTGCTGATGTCTGTGCCATTGCTATTCATACACTGGGGAAAAAAAAAAAAGACACATGTTACACACTTGCAAGGAAATTAAAGAAACAGAGCTTGGAGTGTACTTTGTCCAAAAAATTATAACTTGGTTCAGCTATATATCAATTTAATAATCCAGACAAAAAATCGAAAGCACTACTTTGCAATATTATCTATTTCAGACACTGTCCAAGAAGCAAAGAGATATCTTTTGAGAGGAAATATTGACTTTTCTAACAAGTTAGGATGTGAAGGTTTTATAATCAAATTAAGCTGCTGGCCCATCAAACTTTTATAAACATCAGGGGTTCGTTATTTTTTTCCTAGTAAGTAAGTAGTTTAAACATTTAAAAAAAAAAAAAAAAATTCAAAAAGAGAGTGGTAAAATAAAGTTCCTAGCTCATTGCGGTACTTACATCTTGGAGTGCCTTAGAATGCAGACCACAAGCATCAGAACCACTTGAATCAGCTTGCCAGACAACTGCCTTGTGTTCTTGTTCAACTGTACGAGGACCCAAAACAGCATTCGCGATTGCAATTCCGATTCCAAGTTGTATTCCTACACAAATACAAGAAGGTGAAAATTAAGATAGATTATTCCAAGAGGATCCAGATCTTATCACTAAACTTGGATAATTTCCTCGTACCTCGGGCTATGCCTCCAAACAGAGATCCATCAGAACTGTTTTGGGTAGGGGCAGGGCGGGGAACTGGACGTGCAGGTGCGGGTGCGGGTGCATGTACAGGGTGGGGAACTGGACGTGCAGATCTTCCTGTGTATATCATCAGATAATGAATATTCAAGTATCTATGATCGCTACATTTTAAATCTAACAATTGTAACTCATAAACAATAGAATATTGTATTTAAATTGCATGTACCAGCAACAAAACAAATCAAAATCTATAGCACCACAACAAAACAGATCAAACTAGCTACGAGAAAATTAAGTTTGGCTTTTCACCAACCAAGATTACATTTACATAACATGGCCAGTACTGTAAATCCAATTAAAGCCTAGAAATAATAATAATTCTAAATGCAGCACTGCATGGTCATACCCAATTAACCATCCTCGTATTAGACATTAATCGTACGTGGCTCATTTTAATTAACACCAAAACATAACAAAACAAATACAAATATAATCCTTGGTATAACAAAATCCTAACAAATTCGAAAGCAATATTACTAAAAAAATGGAAAAAGTACGTAAACAAGTAACTTACCACCGGAGCTACGACGAGGCATATTTGATTTCTAGGAAAACACTGCGTACGTAGGAAAGATAGCTATAAGATAGAAAACGAGGATTGGCGAGCACGAAACCTTCTTATAATATATATATCTAACTCTAATCTGAAATCTAACTCTAATCTATCTATCTATATCTATATATATTTATTTACTTTTGTATCCTTAATTGTTTTTTTTTACTTTTCGATATTGTCCCTGATGATTTGTATTTAGACTAATTGGTATTCCGACTTTTGGATAAACTTTCACCAAACACAATGAACACGTTATTTGTGTTTTTCGATTGGATATTCGCAAAAGGTTTGTAGCATGAATGATTCTCCTGGCTTGTTTTTGGGCAGATAAAAGCGTGTGTTTCTGGCAAGTGAATTAATTTGATACCATTTGCTCTTTCGTTTTTTTTTTTAAAAAAGCAAACTGATATATTAATTAGAATCAAAAGAGGTAACAAACCGAATTACAGACTAGGACAGATTGATACAACTGTCAAGATCAGGCAAATAAAAATTGATCAAACTAGTTTTTCAATTTTTATGAGATTTTTTTTATTAAAGTAAGATAAAGTGTTTTTTTGTAATTTTGTAAGAGTATTAGTTTAAGTTGATTGAGCGGACCAAAGATATACATTTTCGAAAAATATACATATCTTGGCAGAAAATATTTATTTATTAAGCAAAATTTCGTTTGCATGGCACATGCATAAATATAAACTAGTCATCTGTCACACGCTTTGCGTGTGTAACACATTTATCTTTAAATTTTATTTTTAAATATTTGAATTTTTAAAATATATATATATATATATATATATATAAAATAAATGAGACATAAAAGTTTAAAAATTAAGAAGCAAATATAACGTGTAGTGGGGGGATTGGGGGGAGAAAATGGGTGAAAGTGGTTTAGGAGTAATTCAGTCCTAACACATAAAAGACCAAACAGTTATTCTAAGACATTGAGCTATTATAATATAGAAAGATATATATGTTAGTAGGTGATGCATGCGTTTCGACTTTCGTGTAACATAATATATAGGGATGACATACCGTACTGTACCGTACCAAAAATTACGGTATAAGAAAATGCATACCTTTCGGTATACCAAAATTTTCGGTATATATAAATAGCATATCGATTATATCGAAATTTTACGGTATACCGATATACCGGTTTATACCGAAAAAAAATCTTATATTTTTTAAAAAAAATTAAATTTATTGTTTTATAAATAGTATATATTTTTATTTTTAAAAAATAATTTTTGGTATTTCGATATACCGTATATACCGAAATTTTGAAATGTCATACCGTTACTGTACCGAAAAATTCGGTATCAATACCGTACCGTACCAAAATTTTCGGTATACCGAAAATTCGGTAAATTCGATATTTTTTCGGTACGATATCTTTGGTATTTCGACATTTTGGTATTTTTTCCCATCCCTAATAATATACATATGTTTTACATGACATGAGTACAATGTATTTATGTTATATATATTATTAATGTTTATATGAAAAGAAAGTAATTTCGAACCCGTATAAAATATACATTATACTTATAAAGTTAATTTATGATAAATAAATATGGATAAATAATATATGTAAATAAATTTTATTCAATTTATTAAGAAAAGACACCTAAAAAGTAAAACAAATTCACCTTGAAACTCATATAATACAAGTTCTAACGTTTTTATAACTTAATTTATGAATAATAAATTACTATATTACCCCTTAAAAACAATATAAATTTTATTTTATTTATTGTTAAAAGGATAAAATAGTCATTTAACATTTTTATATAAAATTTAATCAATCAAATCAAATAAACCATAATCTATTAATCAAATTTAATACTGTTTTAACTATCATTTTTTATTTATTTTTTATTACATTATAATACTTATCTATATATTACTTATAGCATACCTCAAACCAAACGGTGCATAAAAATAAAAAAGATATCTCAAAGCCCGTGAAAAGCAACTATACATGGAAAAATGTGAGAAACTAATCCGTACATGGACAAGGTATTTGGAATCCATATTTGTACAGCACCGCATACAATAGCTGCCATTTACAATATTACCCTCATCAGTTTACTCATTTTACATGACTATCCTATTTTTCCATGGCTTCGACAAGAACAAATGGCTTGATGAAAATTTATTGACGAAAATGGGGACGTCGAGGGGGCCAATTGATCATCTCCCTTCAATTAATGTAATAGATCGGAAATGTATTAATCGATTTCTTCATAAACTTTGTTGAGATCAGGAGGCAAGGGGGACGATTCTTGGAACCTGAATGTTAATTTGATGAGCTATTTTGACTTTCTCTCCAATGTCAGATTTGAGTTCAGGCTTGGGGTCGGTGATATTCGGTAGCTGCGAACTGGACAAGCTACATGAATAAGAATTCTAATCAGAATTCATTCAATCGTAATTCAATGTTTAAAGTCAACTCGTTACCGTTTCTCGATCAATTCTTCAACGGTTAGAATTTGCTAATTCTGAACTCCATAATCTTCAACTAAATCTGTACGGAGATATAAACGAGTTCAATATCAACCAATCAATTCAAATCAAATCCGAAATTCCAATCAAAATCTCCAAAATCTGAAAATTCAAACCGACGGCATAACGGCTATAATCTGATCAATTGAAAACCACAGACATCAATATATCGATCCAATACAACTCCCAACATCAATAATTCATCTAAAACAATCCAAAATCCAACAATTTCTAAAGCCCTATTTTCGAATAAAGCCTATAAAATCATAACAAATTCGAATAACGTTCTGTTTCCGATCCGACTTCAAATATACGATCTATCTTAGCTCAAGAACGTCGACATATCCAAAAGTCATCCAATTCTAACGGCATCCAAAAATTGACATAAATCCGATCGAAGAAAAACTTACGATACAACGGAGCTCTCGCAGCCGTGATCGCAAATATGTCTTCAGACTGAATTTCTACCGGACGGATCGAGCACAAAAATTCAATATAAAAATATAATGTATCAAAATCTCACGATATATTAAATATAAAATCTCGCGATAAAGTAGCAAAATTTAAAAATAGTAAATATCGTTGCACAAGATATTTTTTGTAATTTTAGCAATATATATATATGAACAAAAGTTTGCTATAAATAGAAACATAACATTTTCCGGACCAAAAGTAGATTATAATTGTTTGTTATTATCATAGTATATTGTTTTGTTCATTTAAATTTAAATTTTAATATTAATTTTTAATATATTTAATATAAATATCATTTTATACTAGCTGCATGGATTTTATTGTCACTTATCTTATCAAACTATTATGTTATCTATATTATTAGTAATTTATTATATTTTATATTTTTCTATCTTTTTACTTTAATTTTAAAAATTAACAAATTTTATTTTAACAATTAACATCTTTCTCTTTTCAGTTTTTTTTTATAAAATACGATTATTTTATTAATATTAGATAAATAAACTCTTAGAATTTTTTTATATAATACGAGTGTTTTATTATAATGATTGGATAAATAAATCTCTTATAAAAATGAAAAATTTTAAATTTATAATATTTGAAAGAATATTTAAACATTTTTTTCGCAACAAATCAAAACAAAATAAAAAATCCACAATTTTTTAGAGATTTCAAAACTTAATATGGAGAAAAAAATAATTTAGAAGAAATAATTATCAACGAAATATAATGATTTTTTTCTTAAATGTGTGTCAAAATTAAAACCAATAAGTAATTAAAAACATTATGAACAAACTATGCATCAAAAAATCTACATAGTTATATCTAGAGTTACGAAAGTACAAAAGTTTGAAAATTTTGAATTCTAAAAATATGAAAATTTTGATTAATGTGAAGAATGGGTGGAGGGTATTGAACAAAATATGCAAGGATAATATGAGGAAGTCAAATATTAAAATAATATATTTTTAAAAAATTAAGGATGAAACAAATTTTTTAAAAAATATTTTATAATATGTCAAACAGTTTATTTCGACAACTTATAAGCACTTTCTTGCCACGTTGAATTTAAATCGATTGCAATAGTCTAAATATTTGAAATACTTTGTGATTAGCTCAATTGTAGTGTAAATAAATATCAAGATTAAATTGATTTTTTTAAAAAAATTAATTAAATAATGAAGATATATTTCAAATTATTTCATCAAAACTCAACCTTAATTTATTTTTATTTAATTATTTATTCAAACACTTATATTTACTAATTTACATTAAAACACAAAAATAACAATATGTGTATCGCATAGGTGGAATACTAATATATATATAAAAAACCAAATGTTTTGCCAAAAATAGTAGTTTCCCGCCAAAATATGCATACTAAAACAGGAAACAAATTTCAATATTAAATGTATTCATCTACGAAATCTAAAACTAATTTCAAACTTTCAAAATTCATATTAAAATTAAAATTAAAAATCTTGAAAAATAAAATAAAAAATATATATCCATTAAGGCATTTCATTATTATTATTATTATTATTATTATTATTATTATTATTATTATTATTATTATTATTATTATTATTATTATTATTATTATTATTATTATTATTATTATTATTATTATTATTATTATTATTATTAGTTTATCAATTGTTTCTTTATTTTCTATCGTTAATAGATGTACTTTTAAAAAATAGCAATATTTTATTTCTCATAATTTATGTAAGTATATTGATTTTGAAATAATAATAAATAAAATAATATTAATATAGTTGTACATAAGTTAAACGTATTAAATATTTTCAATAAATAATTAAAAACTTTACACTAAATAATCTAAATTTAAAAAAATAATAACAAAATATTTAATAAATAATTAAATTAGTTTTAAAAAAATTTATAGTAATTCATTAAATAAGTAAATATTCTCAAAAAATTAAAAGAATTATTTAAAATATGATTAATTTCGTTTCAATTAATTATATATATGTGTGTATGAAAAGTTTTATTAATGGTGTATAAATGATAATTTTCGGTTCAAATTTTGATATTTGATTGGATATTTCAAATTTTAAAATTTGATGAATGTTTCAATATTTTTGGTTATAAAATTCTATTGCAATGAATTATGATAATTTTTTGTTCAAAATTTAAAATTTAATCGTATAATTTTTGGTTCAAAATTAAAACATAGTTATCTGTTATATATTGTAAGTTTTTGTAAAAAACAATTAATGATAACATAAGAAATCTATATCCATATTTATATCTATATTATATATAAACGCTTAGTTGTTACCAAAATTAGAAATTTTTCTCCTAAATGATTTGTTAAAAAACAAAATACGTGTTGTAAATTGTAATTATTTTTTTATTTTTCTTGAAATTAAAAATCATGGTTGAATATTAAAAGATATGTGTGAAAATAAGGATTTCACATGCACATTAAAAATTACCATCCATCAATAATAAGATTTTTCTATCCTTTTCATTCTCACTTACACGTCTTTCACAAAATATTGCCAATTCAAAAATACAATTGTTTCCTTAATAGCTTTTTGACGGTGAAAGGAATTTTTTTTTTAATTTTGCCTGCATTGAAAATAAAAATAATAGAAGAATAAAACTTAAAAATAAATTTAAATTACTTTTTATTATAATAGAAATAATATTTATCGAGTTTTATGAGAATATACTTTTGTAAGATAACTACACAAAACACTAAAAAATAAAATAAAGTTTAGTTCACAATATTTTACCATAGATTTTACAAATAAGATAATTATTTTTTTAAAAAAATTTAAATATTCGTTATAAAATTTTACTTTATCAATTATCTAATTTCGCTCTTTACGTAAAGTAAAAACAAATATAATAAAAATATATTTGCAACCGTTAAAACACACATATAAGAGAAAAATATGATAAATTAAAAAAATTATTTATTAAGTAATGAACATAATTTTGGTCTTTAAATTCGAAAAAAAAAGTATATATATTTATACTTATGCATGTGCTATGAGAACGAAATTTTCCCTAATAAATAAATATTTTCTGCCAAGATATGTATATCGTTCATATAAAAAATATATCGTTGGTACGCTCAAATCTCAATCAACTTAATCGAGATTTTATTTGTGTGTCAAGGGTAGATGAGATCCTAGTATATGGATAATACTCAAACCATGTACCCAATGATTCATATTTTTATACATAGACGTAATTAATTATATATTGTTGACGTGACAAATCATGAAACATTAAATCTATCATTGGGTAATACACATATGCAAGGTAGAAATCTACCTGTCGAAGATATGCATTATAAATGATAATAAATTTTCCTTTAGAAGTAAAGTGATGGTACATTTTTAAAATTCATATCAAGAATAAATTTGTTATTTAAATATATATTTACAAAGATAATTGGTAATTTAAAAATAATTTTCATATTTTACCAAATTTGGTATAATTTCCTTTTCAGAAATTTCCATTTTTAAAATTATTTAAATTAAATTGCTATCCAAATTGTCTAAAAATTTATTTTAAAAAATGAAATTTTAATTCATATTAAAAAAAAAAAAAACCAGTTTCTTGCGCAGTAAGAGAAGAGAGGCACACAAATATCACTTGAGATTCATTTGAAACCCTTTAAAACTGTGACCCACACCATCAATTATTTATACATAACTATTTTCTTTAGGTTTTCAAATTTTCACTCTCCATCTGAAAATCTAATCGATCACTCAATCTCATGGCGGACGAGCAATCGGCGGCGTCGGCGGCATCGTCCGGCGGCGGTTCTGCGGCGACGCCGTTGTGTCACTCTGTCATACCTATTGTCAACAAGCTGCAGGATATATTTGCGCAAGTCGGCAGCCAGTCAATGATCGAATTGCCGCAGGTGGCGGTGGTCGGTAGCCAGAGCAGCGGCAAATCCAGTGTGTTGGAGGCGCTGGTGGGGCGTGATTTCCTGCCTCGTGGCAATGATATCTGCACTCGGCGCCCTCTTGTGTTGCAACTACAGCAGACTAAGAGGAAGACAGATGGAGCGGACGAGGAGTGGGGGGAGTTCTTGCATTTACCGGGGAAGAAGTTCTTTGATTTCAATGAAATCCGGAAGGAAATTCAGGTTTTTTTTCCATTCATTGTAATTTTTTTTAAAAAAGTAATTATGGTGCGATGTTTTTTAAATTCGAAATCAATAACTGTTTGATTTTCATGTATGCGACGAAAATGGAAGTCGATAGATAAATTCATATACTTGTTCCCTGAGGTTTAGACGGATGTGGGAAAAAATAGCATTTTTTTTACCATTCTCTGATTCAACTAATTGGTGAAATTATATATATACTCCATCTATGTAGATATAATTATGGGGCTCTAAATTAGCATCTGCTCAGTGTGTTGGTTTGGGTTAGTGGTTTCAACTTTCTGTACTCCAGTAAGCCAATAGATTACCTGCAAAAAATTTCCCGTAAAGATCGATGTGAGCATTGGTTGTAACTTGTACAGTTGCTAACTTTTTCTGACTTTTATTTTGGTGTGTGGTGCCTGATCAATTCTTATCACGGTTTTGAATGAAATCTTTTTACACTGGTTATCAACTAGCTTCTGAAAGCTAAAAATTTCAACAGGGTTACTTATTTGTGTTTTTGGTTTGACGTCTGAGTTTGACAACACACATTTTCTTTCTGGCTTGTTTAGATTTATGGATTTGACCGAAATGGTTTTAAAATCTACATCTAACTCCATGGTGAAGGTTTGGCAACAAAAAAAATTGAGAATTTGAAATTCACCTTTTGAATCTAATACATTTTCAGTTCATATTTGGATTCGTTTGGCATTCCTTTCAGAAGTTGCCATTGCAAATCCACTGATCTTCAAATGAAGTCATTCAAAATTACTTTACCAAATTCTGGTGACCATGTGGATCAACCCAATAAAGCATATTTAGGTTGAATTCTCATAGTTGATTGAGTTATTTAAAAGGTTAGGATTAGGATTAGGAGTAGGATTTCAGTACTGTGTTGACTTTGTTTGTAAAAGATCCAGGCAGCATGCTTCATGGTTGCCATTAGACAAACTATATCTTTATGCTATTCTCATTGCTTTGAGTGCTATAATCTTCCTTTCTTTGCCACTTACTTTCCCACACCTTTTTGTTGTTTATTTTTTACTTTTGACTGTTGAAATTTTATTTAGGCTGATACAGAGAGAGAAGCGGGAAAAAACAAGGGTGTTTCAGACAAACAGATTCGTTTAAAAATTTTTTCACCAAATGTTCTTGACATAACTCTTGTGGATCTACCGGGACTTACAAAAGTTCCTGTGGGCGACCAGCCATCTGATATTGAAGCTCGTATTAGAACTATGATAATGTCATACATTAAAATTCCAAGTTGTTTGATACTGGCTGTATCACCTGCAAATTCTGATCTAGCAAACTCAGATGCCCTTCAGATGGCTGGAATTGCTGATCCTGATGGTTGGTTATGTTCTCACTCCTATGTTTTTCAGGAATCCTTTTTACCAAAACTCATTTCCTTAAACAGCAAAATGCTCTGTTTGGACTCTAAAGCTCATCTGTGAAGTTTGTTTCTGCAGGTAATAGAACTATTGGTGTAATTACGAAGGTGAGGATTTTAAGTACCTAATTCTTATGTGTAGCAGGTATTTTTTTTCTAAGATATGGTTTTTTATTCTAACTTTGGTTCTTCAGTTGGATATTATGGACAGAGGTACTGATGCCCGCAACTTTTTGCTTGGAAAAGTGGTTCCACTTCAGCTTGGTTATGTAGGTGTCGTGAATCGTAGTCAAGAGGTAATACTTAAATTTCAGAAAGGTGCAAATGATAACTGTATATGATAGAGAATGCTACCTTGTCATTCGATTAGTTGCTAAGCTTGAACTTTTTCTTTTCTGTTTAGTTATTCAAGTGCTATTTTTCAGATATTAAAATTTTAGTTTGAACTCTTTAGACTGCTGGAAAGCTTTCAGTCTTCTTCTTCTTCCTTTCCTTTTCCCCTTCCTCCTCTTCCTCCTCCTCCTCCTCCTTTTATAGTAACGAGTTTACAAATCTTTTGGTATTTGCTTAGTTGTATCTTTGCATTGACTATGGTGTGAAAATATAATGCATGCTGTTCAAGACACATTAGGAAGTGATTTTGTTGCTTAATGTTCTGATGACTGGATTGGTACCTCATCTTGACAGATGAGAATCAATGCTGTATGAAAAGTTTTCAATACTTTCAATGCTGCTTCCTTAATGTAGTCGTTTTTATCATTTAACAGGACATTCTTTTGAATCGGAGCATCAAGGATGCACTTACAGCAGAGGAGAATTTTTTTCGCAGCCGGCCAGTATGATCTTGATGTTGTTATTGATAGTTTTGATTTCCCTTCTCATACCTGATCACTTGAATAAGCTAGAGCCAATATTTTTTGCAGGTATATAGTGATCTTGCCGATCGCTGTGGAGTTCCTCAGTTGGCCAAGAAGTTGAACCAGGTATAGTTGTTTCAGATGAGCCCCTGACATTTCTCTTTCTAATATATTCGATATTGACCTTGGTCATCAAGTAGAGTTAAAACTTAAATAGCATTTCTAGTTAGTACTTTTATGAAGCACGTGGAAGCTCTGTCAATATTTGGGAGTTTCTGGATTAATTGTTTGGTCAACTCTACCACCTTGGGATAAATTTAGTTTGTTGTCATTCTCTCGTTCTCACTAAATTGTATTGAAGACATTACTTTGACAGGTGTATGATATATATGATATAATGTTTCTCCTTATTATACAGATTCTGGTGCAGCATATTAAGACAATTCTTCCAGGGCTGAAGGCACGCATAAGTGCTGCTCTTGTTTCTGTTGCAAAGGAGCATGCAAGCTATGGAGAGATTACTGAATCTAAGGTTTTTTGTTTATAAAAAAACTCGTCTATGCGTACTATTTTTCTTGTTTACCACTCTCTGAACTTCAACTGACTAACAGGCTGGCCAGGGAGCACTATTGCTTAACATTCTTTCAAAATATTCCGATGGTATATTTCCTTTATTTATCTTGTTCAGACATTACTAGGATATTAATTTTTACATCTATTTGTTGACCTGTGAATGAATCAAGCCATTTGTGAGCAGTTTGGCATGGGGTTTCCATAGAGCTCATTTGTTGTTGATGTCATTGACTTATTTTGCAAGAAAGTCGATCGTGATTCATCAATGTTCCTAATTTGAATCGCTTGGTGGATGGAATGATAAACTTTTTTGCATTTATCTCAAGTATATTATAATTATAACGCGATAAATATATTGGTTACAAAGCAGTTTATCTTCTTTCGGCATTTGCAATTGTGATCTAATATATTTAATCATCAAGCAAGAAAAGTCCAAGCTTGTGTTGCCTTTATTCATTTTCAGCATTACCTAACATCTCATCTTGATTGATTTCTGTTTTGTTGGAAACAGCATTTTCTTCGATGATAGAAGGAAAAAATGAAGAAATGTCAACATCCGAGTTGTCTGGTGGGGCAAGAATCCATTACATTTTCCAAAATATATTTGTGAAGTGCTTGGAGGTTTGTGCTCTTGCTTAGAATGTTGTGGATGATTTGTACAATATTGTTGATCAGTTTAACCGTCTCATTAGTGTAAAATAATGTACTGAAGATTTATTTTAAATCTCACTCGTGAAAAATTTAACACTGTTTTATGAATACAATCCATCCTTTGGTTACTCTGTAGCACACAGTTTGTTCTCGCTGGGCAACTGTAAATGTTTTGTTGGCTAAGAAAAAGGAAGATTATTGAGTGAACAATGCCACGTCAAATATTGAGTTTCCCTGTATTCTTTCCCGCGTGTATTTAAAGTGGCATAATTTTAACCCTTAACGCTGAATACTACGATCTTGACCCATGCTTGCTTGATCTTTTCAAGTGAAAATATTTGTTTCTCATACTTCTCATGGCCAGTAATTTGGTGAGCTTTGGAATTCTAGAATATGTTAAATTGATTGTTACAGCAACCTTTGTTTATGTTATCCCTTTCTGCAGGACGTAGATCCATGTGCAGATTTAACAGATGATGACATCCACACTGCCATTCAAAATGCAACGGGTCCCAAATCTGCATTATTTGTGCCAGAAGTAAGTCTCAGCTGTCTCATTTTATTTTTTTATTTTTTCAAAATAAAAGAGAATCTAAGATAATTTATTTTGCATTCAGCCTTCTGCCTGACATGTTATTGAAATAAATACAAACATGTAGGTTCCTTTTGAAGTTCTTATTCGAAGACAAATAGCTCGCCTTCTGGATCCAAGTCTTCAATGTGCTAGATTTATTTACGATGAGCTAATCAAGGTGCTTGCTTTTATAAATCCTGTTGTTTGTAGATTTGCTTTATCTTTGCTAGGGATATTAACACGGGTAGTTTTTTCAGATGAGCCATCGCTGTATGGTTAATGAATTACAGCGTTTTCCAGTTCTCAGGAAGCGCATGGACGAGGTTGTTGGAAATTTTTTGAGAGAAGGTCTTGAACCCTCAGAGACAATGATAGGACACATTGTGGAAATGGAGGTAATGTGCAATTTTATCGATCTATCTGCAAACTTATATGATTATTGCATTCAATTCTTATTAGACTGAAGCACATGTTTTATCATTATAGCCCTTGTGTTCAATAACTTTAACAATCTATATGTATCCAAGGTGGCGCAACTCACGCAGAGGGATGACACTTAGCTGTATCAGCCTATAGAAATTGTGTTTATATGTTAAACCTGATCCCTATGACACGTATTTCAACTCCATCTCATGTATACCTTGGTGCTCTTTGCTTTTGCATCATTATATACTAGAAACATCATGTTTTGCCTTAAATTTCCTTGTAAGTGTTTTTTATGGATAAAAAATTGTTATTCTTGGATATTTTATGATTGGAATTCTTTTTTTTTTTTTTTGGTTCCGTAGATGGATTACATAAACACTTCCCATCCAAATTTTATTGGAGGGAATAAAGCGTTGGAGACTGCATTGCAACAGAACAAGTCATCAAAGTTTGCTGCTCCAGTTCCAAAACAAAAGGTAAAATGACGTGCACTTGCTGCACTTTGTAAGTTATATTTCCATCTGTGTTGTTAATTCTTGATTTGTATTTATTAATTAGGACTCAGTAGAGTCAGAGAAAGTACATAATTCAGAAAAAAATGTAAAGTCTCGTGCTATTCTTGCTCGACAGGTGAATGGCATTGTTCCTGAGCAGGTAAGTTTGCTCTGCAACATCCTCCGTTTTAAATCCTGAACTTTAATATTTCCATTTATTCTGTTGATTAATCATGTTGCTGTTCTTTCCATGGCAAAAAGGGCATTCGACCGGTTGCAGATGTTGAAAGAACTGCACCATCTGGTAACTGTTGTGATTTTTCTTTCACAAAAATGATTACGATGCTGGCATCAATTTCTGTCAATATATTGCTCTTCCAAGAGGGAAAATTAAGAAAAAAATATTGATTAAATTTTATTTCACCATGACCAGTACAATGATATCAATTTAAATCAAACAGATAAACTGAATTGATCACAGAAAAAATTCAAAAGTTAAGCCGGTTGCCTATTTTTCATCAAACCACCTTTTAGGCCTTTGCGAGGTAGTTTGTGCCTTTAACCACGTATCAACTGACAAATTGACTGCTTGCTTGGTGAGAGTTCGACCCCCACCATTTGTTTATAATTACCCTAACTTGGAAGCACATGATGGCAGAGGAACTTAGACCTGACCTTCAATTCGACAAGAGTGGAAGAATCATTAAGTTGTAAAAACGGGGTCTTCCTCTCCAAAAGCAAGCTATTGGCCAGACGGCTTTGTTCTTATGAGTTATGAAAACGAAATATACGACAAAATCTAAATCAGTAAATCCTAAAATTTGCAATTTGAACGAGATCTGAGTTGCTCTACCTTGAGCATACATTTCACATTTTATTTGCTTAACAAGTGCAAAGGTTCTCACATAGGAGAAGTTAATTAATAGTGAAAGCTCTAATAAAAATTATTTATTATCGACCAGTTAGCAATGCTGGTTCAAGCTGGGGAATATCCTCAATCTTTGGTGGTCATGACAATCGGACGGCTGTTAAAGATAATTCTTCAACTAGCAAACCGTTCAATGGACATGTTATGAACTTGGAGCAGAGTTTTTCGATGATTCATTTGAGAGAGGTATGTGGTATTCTGTTTAGCCACATTGCTTTATTTTCGTCCTGCTCATGGTCCTAACACGTGTATTTTCTGGTCACTCCAAGCCCCCTACTGTATTAAGGCCCCCAGAAGCTCATTCGGATCATGAGACTATCGAGATTGCTGTTACCAAGCTGTTGCTGAGGTCATATTATGACATTGTCCGGAAGAATATTGAGGATTTTGTACCCAAAGCAATCATGCATTTTCTGGTAATTCGTTTTTTTCATCATTTTCTTCCAGTTCTCTTTCTTTACGTGATTCTTACATCCTATGGAGATTCTCAGTCACTAGTTAGTGATGATTTCCTTTCATGGAATAAAGAAAGCAATCATATAAGCCATTGTTTCTGATCAAATTCTAGTCCCAACAAATCAGTTGTCATATTTCTGTGTTTTGATGGATGAAGCTGTTCACTATCTCTTATTCTCTTTTTTCTTGGGCAACTTTTTGTAGCAGTTGTTGGTGTTCAGATATTGACTTGCCCTCTTTGTTATTTTAAATTACATACATATTTGTTTAATAATTTTATCTTATTGTTGGTACTGTAATGCAGGTAAACCACACCAAGCGGGAGCTCCACAACGTTTTCATCAAAAAACTTTACAGGTATGTTATGTTGCTAGAAACTGTATTTTATATGGTCAAAGAGAAAAAAACCAAACAAGCAAAGTCAAGTTGATATGTCAGCTTTCCTTATTCAATTGATAGGTTATATCTGAAGTCAGAATAATACCTAGGCTAGCGGAGAGAGGCTTGCGTGCCTGAGTTGAAAAAACCATGTTACTTCATTGCTGTCTCATCTCACACTAGAATGGGTCGACAGGGATAGAAATTACTACTAAGTGCCTTTCCTTTCACATCCATGTTTTACATGAAGTTTTCTTAACTGTGTTTTTCTGTCCAAATGGAAAACTACTTCATTATCTTTGTATGGTAACTTTTATTGCGTGGCTTGAGTCCCTAATTTGGAATCTGTATTGCTTCATCCTTGTTATCTTACGCAAGAACATGAACAAATGGATGGAAATTACTACTACTGCTTCCTTTTGCATCCATGTTCTCCGTGAAGTTTTCTTAACTTTGTTCTTCTTTCAAAAGAGAAATCATTATGTTTGCACGATATCCTTTATTGATTGGCTTGAGTTTGAGAGTGGTTCAAGGTATAACATTTCTTCCCTGTTTGCAAGGGTATGAAGTGTTGACTATTATTTTAGCTAAATACGCTTTTCATTGTTTCCTCAAGTGCCTAAATTCGGATATTTTGTATTTTTTTTTTATGTTTTGGGCAGAGACAACTTGCTCGAAGAGATGTTACAGGAACCAGATGAGGTAGCCATGAAGAGAAAGCGTACCCGTGAGTCACTTCGGGTCCTGCAGCAAGCTTTCCGGGTAAGTGCCAGAATTTGAATTGTTACAGCATCCCTGTTGGCTTGTAGTACTCCAAAAGCTTTCTTGAAATATTTGAATATTTCCTTCAGAAATGTCTGATCACGTCTTTGTTTGCTTTTCTTTTCAATATTTGTGATGGTTGATAGCTTTATTTCACATGGTTTTTGTGTTTCTTGGTGCATTGAGCATTCTTGGCTCGTAGTCTCATCCATTCAGAGCTTCTTCAAGCTGCAGCTTGACTTTTCACCAATCTTTGTTAGAAAGTTAATGTTGGGTTAGTTAATAACACAATTAAACCAGCCGTCCCATCACTGTTCACGATGACACAATCATATGTATATCGAACCTATATGTGTGCTCTGTTGGGTTTTATTAGACGATACAATTCTGGTTTTTTCCTCACTTCTCCTTTTTTGAATGTTAGACGTTGGATGAATTACCACTTGAAGCCGAATCAGTCGAAAGGGGATACAGCTTGAGCACTGACCCGACAGGCCTGCCAAGGATCCACGGGCTTCCCACCTCATCCTTTTATAACACTACCAGTGGTTCTTCCGAATCATATTCTGCATCTCCCAAGAACCCGAAGTCACGAAAGTCATCACATTCTGGTGAGCTCCACTCCCCCTTTTACGTTAATTCTGATTCCAATGGTGCTGGACGTAATTCTATGACCGGTCTATATCCATCAGTTGACTAGATTGGCGAAGAATTCATCAACTACCATCACCACATTCATTTCACGCCTACGTGCCATTATAAACGTGTAAATTCCTATGTTTTTGCGGTCTGGTACTTGGAGAAGTTGCATTTCTTTTTATTAAATGAATACATAAGTGATGTTGACCATTTGTTTTCCGACCCATATAGTATATTTTTTTTTGTCCGAATGATGATTGGATTGTTATAAGTGCGATGCTTAAAAAATGCCTCAACGAAAATAGGAGATGTTGCTTCCCTCCTCGTAATGTTCGTAGCAAATGTTCATAATTTTTCTTTTTGTTTTGCCATGAGAAATGTACTTCCCTTGTATAATATCTTTTGACTATGTTTGTCTCACTTTTATGAACTTGTAAACTGTAATTCTTACGGCATGTATTGATTTCTGTTGCTCTCCTTTGTTTTTCATTCACTTTTTATAAAAATTCAACCTATCAATACGATTTGAATATTTCTTTTTCTTGTCCTAAAAAGTTGAAAGCCACAATCGACTTATGATACATGGCACTTGAAAGGATTTCGACAGAATTGCTTTTTTTTTTTTTAATTTTATTTTATGGCCAACTAAATTAAGTAGAAAATTACATTACAACACTTAAAATATGGAGATTTAGAATTGGAACATGAGGCATGTATATATATTTTTTAATCCCAGAAATATTATTTTAGCTCATTGCCGTAGCGATTATGTACGGCTCCAAGCGAGAAATTCATACGAGATTTATTTATTGTACGTGAAAATATAACCTTTTCATTTTAAAAATGATGGACCCTTTCTCTTTTTCGTTGAGACATGCTCCTGTTAAAGATAAAGACCGACTGGAAAATAACTCTTATAACTCTATATTATGCATTTACGTATGATTATATTTTAAAATTTTTTAGTTCCATTTTTTTAAAGTTCAAAATTTGGATAATACGCTCAATTCGTATGAGGTAATATCATCAGTCATCACATCCCATGAATGAAAATCCTAAAAGACGTAAACTTTTTTTTTTTTTTTTTTTAAAAAAAAACTCAATAAACAAATGTATCCTCAATTTTGAAAAAAAACAAGCATATTAAGGTAGTGTTTGGGAGAGCTTCTAGGAAGCACTTCTCAGTTTTTCGTTAACAAAATTTCATAAGATTTTAAAGTTTTGTTAACGGAAAAAATGAAAAGTGCTTGTAAGAAGTTCTCCCAAACACTACTTAAGTCGTATATATGCTGAAAAGTTTTAAGCACATTCACTCCATTCGTAAAGACTTTATATATGAATTTTAAAAATTACGGGGTTTCATTGCAATTTATTTTACACATCAAGTTTTTTTGGTTACTCAGGAAGAGACGCTATGTAATTTGCCCTAGCTAATTCTTATTAATCCCCGTTATAAGAAAGAGCAATTAACTAGAAACTTGGCATCATTAAGTCACTAATTAAGCAAATTAAGTTACCTTTACTTCACTTGCAGCTAGCACTCAACCAACTTAACTGCCAATAACTTCTCTTCCTCTCATTTTCCCTCCCTAATAATATCACTTTCTCTCCCACACAAACACCAAAAATCATCAAATCAAATAGTTTAAAAGAAACAGAGATAATTCTCAGAATCAACAATGCTCAGATTTTTCCTCCGCACAGTTCATCGCCATCTCTTCGCCATTTGCTTATGTTCCCTCCTCTGTTATTCACTCTTTCTCATCACCATTCCAATCTTGGCTCCACATTCTAATTCCAAAGTAAAATAAAATTATCCCTTTCTTGTACTTTTTTTCTTGAACAAAATTCAATTTCTTTTCCAACTTTTGTTTATTTTGGTTTTCTGTTCAGCAGTGGAATGAGATTGTTGGTGGAGATGTTTATCACTCGGAAGACGTTTTTCAGAGGAACTACGACGAAATGGAGAGCAAGTTCAAGATTTATTCATACAACAGAGATGATGATGATGATGATGATGATGATACACCAAGATCGATTCATTGGACGTATGCAAGCGAAAGCTATTTTTTCAAGAATATCAGAGAGAGCTGGTTCTTGACAGATGATCCTCATCTTGCCCATTTGTTCTTCATCCCTCTTTCTTGTCACAAAATTCGCCAAAAGGTATTTCAAATACAAATCTTTATATAGAATTTGTTGTAGCAACGCATCTCTTCGCCAAATTAAAATTAAAATTAAAACAAAAAAGGAACTCCGAAAAAGAACAGTATGCACCCTTTCGCGAAAAGACGCCATATGCAACTTTTGGACATGTTATATATACATGAATAAGAACAACCCTTTTTCAGAAACGTATTTTTTTTATATATTCTGATTCTGATTTGATAAAGTTCCTGTAAAGAAACAGTAGAATAATGAAAAACATGCGGCGGGCTGAGGCGGAACACGGCGGCTGGGGTGTGGGTCCGGTGGTGGCATTGCTGTGTGTGATAATGCTTCTAATATTTCTGCCGCTGGGGATGGGGCCCGGCCCGGTTCAGCCGCCGCCATTTTACATACTCTTCGTTTTCCCTGTGTTCATGGCTGCCATTTTCATATACCTTACTTATGCGGCTAATAGTGATTAGTTTTATTTAAATTAGTGTTATAATCATTATAATAATAATAATTATTATTTTTTTAAAATATTATGTTTGCACTTGTGTTTGTTAATTGTTATTTTCATTTTATTCAATTAGATTTTTCTCACAATGAACATTGATGATTATTGTTTACTGTTCATGTTAATATAATGCGAGGACAACAGTTTATTTATTTTTTTGAAATCAGGAGAACAATTAATTTGAAATTTTAATATGAAACAACGCGCGAGTGTCTATAATTTTAATCGATGACGATATAAAATATTTTTTAATAATGATAAATAAAAAATATTAAGTTTCGGGAAAAGCAAAGAAAAAAAATCGACTCTAATTACATTAAATCAAGTCTATAATTTATAGGATTAAATCAAATTTTGTTCCATCAATCCGAGGTGTCTGCTCTTCTAGTTATGTAGATAGAGATGGATTCATCCCACACAAAGATTTTGCAATTCCTCAGATAAATCAGCCATTTGCACAACCAGCCGGAGGAAATGAGACACACAGGAGGTATTGTATTGTATACGGTGTGGGGAGCTCAGTAATCCTAGCTACAGCAATGAAACACAGAATCTGAACTATTTTTACAGTTCCAAGTTTTGGATATGTTTTCATGTCAATAGTATATTTGATTTTAAAACAGTCAATGTCACGAGTTCGATTACGAGCTCAACGTTTTTTTGGCAACACATCACTGGCCAGTTTCTCCTATTCCAAACATGTTGCATGGGCTGATGTTTGATAAGTGTACACGGGAGGCAAATGCAATTCGGACATAAGAAAGAAGCTGGTGCGTCTATGGGGAGAAGATGAAGAACTTGATATTCAGAGCCAAACCGTACCTAAACTAAGTACAACATACAAATTCTATAGGGCTAAATTCTGCATCTGTCCTGCCAGCTTAACTCACACAAACGCTCGAATCACATCATACTAGTGTTGCATTTTTTGAAATCCTTTTTGGTTTCTATAATTTGATCCTCCAATCTGCCATTTTGCAGTAATCTTGGGAGACCACTTTGATTTGCCATTTGTTGACATTCTTGAATGGCGAAAATTTGCTCTTCTTTTGAAAGAGGCAGATGTGTACATACTAAAGGACATTTTGAAGGCCAAAGCAGGTGCAGAATACAGAATGTTACACAACAATCTACTCAAGGTCAGCAAGACGAAAATATGGGGAACAAATCTATTTTAAACCCATGATTCATGAGTCGTCGATCTTAAATACCGCAATTACTTACCTTAATTTCTATGGATCAATAGGTGCAGAAACATTTCCGGTGGAATACGCCCCCAGTGAAATTAGATGCATTCCATATGGTGATATATGATCTATGGTTGAGGAGGAACGTAGTTAAGTGATGAGCTCCACCAAGTTGTTTGCTCTGTTTTTACACTTTTATCCATTTTGTAGAGTGAAATGACAAACCATACATGGGATCGTTGTTATGGCAAACATGATACAAAAAAGGTCGGCATTACATGAACAAATTTGAAAGCTAATAAAGCAGATGGGTGTAATACATTTCTGGTCTAACATTATGTTTGTTCTCTAGGGAACAACAAATTTGTCAACAAGATTTTCATGCACTTAAATCGGAAAAAGAAAAGGAAAAGGAAACGCCTATATGTACTTTAGTTGATCCCGCATATCCTACTTAATAGTACATGAAGTATATGTACAAGAAAATCTCATATTAAAACAAGTCGAAAGACAGTGCAAGTCTCACTCCGTTCATCAGCATCTAATCCATCACAATTGGCAGAGTAATTTCTAAATCACCTTTAAGCGTTCAACACTGTCTTTTCTGCATTGGAAGTATGCATTAGCAGCAGGGATAATGGTATCAGCGCCATGAGCTTCACCATTGCCCTGTGCATGAAAATGAAAGCGTACACTAAGAAAACATAAAACTCTCCGCGTGAAATTTAGGAGAATAAAAGAAAGAAACATGTGGCTTTCATCACAGTTATGAGAAACCTTTCAATTTAAAAAGTGACGTACCATTTCGACAGCATCCATAAAAAGTGGTTGCACGGCAACAATTGGAACTTTTGAAAGGTCTCTTAGTACTCCCTGCAACATCAAAAGCTTTCAATAAGAGTAATTTACAGTAATAGCATCGATTGAACAATAAGAAAGTTATGAATGGACTGCACTTGGTATTATCATTGAATTTTATCCACATACAATAATTTATTCGGAGTTCAGAAAAGGTATTTTATTGCTTTCTTGTATTTCAAGTGTTTTTCATATAAAATGGAAAAAAATGATCTTAATGCATAAATTGATTCACATGTAGCAAATAGCTGAATCTGGGTTAGAACGCACACGAGGGAGGGTAACTCTCTTCAGCCGGTAATGTTTAATAAAGATCGAGTTTCTAAAAATATAAAAATGAAAATGATGAAATTCATAGAATTTTTGTTGAAAAATTGTATAGAGACAACACTTTCAAAGTTATAGCATAACCTAGAAACATCTCCAGAAGTCAATTTAGCGGTCAAGCATTTTACTAAAATCGATCACATAACACTTTTGTGCACGAACTCATCAATGCCAATGGCACCAAACAAAGAATTTACTGTATGCTTCTAAAAAACTTAAAATAGGCAAAACAAAGACTAACACAATCAGATAAGTGTTTTTATCACGGCAAGGGTCTCAATAAAGAACAAATATAAGCATTGAATTTAAATAACCAGTTGAATGATTGATTTAAATATCAAGTTTTTATTGGGAAAGTTGGCGTGTTAAAAAGAATGAGTATACATACATATCAGAGTTTTTACTTGGATGAAGTGTCAACATATTGCTAAATTTGGCTTTCACAGTACGCAGATAAAGTTCCACATGGAAAAATCAAACGCATAGCCAATTCTGAACAACATTCAGTTAGAAATACTAAACCAGTGATATACAGCACCTTGTTGGCCCACTTAAGACCACATGCATTGCACAGTGTTCTTGGTCCATCTGGTCCACGTCTCATCATAGGAGTGGACTTTGAACTAATCCCACAATGCCGACATCTGCTACAGGCACAGAAATCCAGTGACACTTAAAAATCCATTAACAAACTAGAACATAGATCAATGCATCTCCACTGTGGCTCAATGCAATTATTTACCTGCTATATCAAAATAACAAGAAAAAAAGGAAGAGGACAACCAGGCTTAACAAATAACAACAGAACCACAGAAGTGAAAAAATGACACTCACAAGGTCTCCTGTTCATCTTGGCCACCAGCAAAATCTGCAGAGGACGAACCTGGTTCCTCAGAAACTGACTTGGATGATGTAAACTGACCTTTCTTCCGCTGCATCCTGGAAGATTTCAGAATATCAGTAGTGTATGAAGGCGCAGATATAGAATCAGCATTGCAATGAATTGTGCCAGACATTGATTTTTAAATAAGATAATTTGGATTGACATTATTTTCTACCAATTTCTCAACACTAATCTCATGCCAAAGCCAGACATTATGATTGAAAATATTGATCCTGAGACCATCATAAAGTATGTCTTAATGCAGAATCTCAATTGTTACATAAGAACAGCAAGCTGCTTAATCTCGTAGAACATAACTACATAAGCACCAACTGTTTAATTTGTCAAACTAATTTACTACATATTGTATTTTTTAGGACTGGTCAGGACGTCAGGCCTTCTTCAAGGTCCCTCAAAGATGATTGATAGCATTTTTAATATTGATTGAAAACTTTAGTATGACATGTTTTTAGTCCATAGTGACAACACCAATATCACATCATATCAATTTGATAAAACAACTGCTGTGGAATAAAAAAAGAAAACTTATGCTAAATGGAGCACAAAGGTTACATTAAACATATCCATTGAAACAAAATGGAAGAAATATGCATTCTTCCCCTCTCAAAAAATTTGAGAACTACTGAGTGCTGTCTCACAGGTAATCACACTCACACCTAATATTTAAATTTTCACGAATCATGTGATTCATACATATTACATCAAAATATTAATATACTTTGAAAGACCCGTTTTATGCAAATTACAAAAACAATTTAAACAATCAGAATAGAAGTTTGACGAACTGAAGCTAAGCTACAATATAGGCTGCTAGCCATGAAAATTTAGCATAGCTAACTTTCCAATGAGTCAAGCAGCAGAAACAAGAACCTGAATATGAGAACAATAACAAATCACCCATCATTACTGGACATTCTCTGACAGTTATGTTAACTGAGAGCAACTTCCTTGCGCACAGTATAACGAATCTTCTTATCAAAGCATCGTTCTTTTCTCGGAAACGGTTCAAAGAAGCAACCCTTTGTGGTTGACTCGACCTTCAGGCTTGATCAGGCAAACCCTACAGAGGCAAATGGAAAACTCTTAACGGACATATATTCATGCCATGTCAATATATATCAGTAACCGAAAATCAAATTAATTTATCCACACCCTATGATTTGGAGGAGTAATCCCAAGCGTAGGAATACCAGTGGGTACTTCATAGCCACCCACAGCAACAGAACTGCATGAACCTGAACATAAATAAGGGGCAAAGAAAACACCTTAAACTGTCACAGACGAGCTAAGCACAAGCCAACTAAAGATTATTTTTTTAAAACAAAAAAACCAAAAACCGTGGGCTCACATCACACTACAATGTCAATGAACCATAAAAACCTACATTCACTTGACATTCCCGACTTGACCTAAAAAATCAAAGGTGAATACTCTCATTCTGTAAAAGAAAAAATCTTATACTCTTTGACCCCTTGAGCTTATTCCACACTTCATTCAACTTACACAGGCAAAACCAAAGAGACTATAACGAATCACACTACGCACGTATAAATTCAATTGCATCTACAATGAAAGTTCCAAAGCAACAATTTTTCAACAGCAAAGCTAAATCAAACAAGATAAACAAAATTCCCTCACTTTCAAGACAAAAATCAACCCAATCGACAAACAACAAACAGAATGAGGGGCGGAATACCTTCTCCGGCGTAACGGAATCGAAAACATAAACCTCCCCCTGAAACGACAGGGTAAGCTGGTCCGCACCAACATCCCCAACAGCAGACGCACAATCGGGGCCAACTGTTAAAATATTTTCTGGCTACGTCCCTGATCATTCACAAGCAACGCATCTCTTCGCCAAATTAAATTATTAAAATTAATTAAAATTAAAACAACGAAGAAACTCTGGAAAAGAAAAGACGCCATGCAACTTGGACATGTTATATATAACCTTTTTTCCCAAACGTATTCTTTATTCTGATTCTGATTTTTGATAAAAAAAAACATGCGGCGGGCTGAGGCGGAACATGGCGGCTGGGGTGTGGGTCCGGTGGTGGCATTGCTGTGTGTGGTAATGCTTCTAATATTTCTGCCGCTGGGGATGGGGCCCGGCCCGGTTCAGCCGCCGCCATTTTACATACTCTTCGTTTTCCCTGTGTTCATGGCTGCCATTTTCATATACCTTACTTATGCGGCTAATAGTGATTAGTTTTATTTAAATTAATTATTATTTTTTTTAGATTTTAATTTAATATTATGTTTGAAATTGTGTTTGTTAATTGTTATTTTCATTTTCTTATTACTTATTAAATTCAATTAGATTTTTTCACAACGCACATTGATGATTATTGTTTACTGCTCATGTTAATATAATGTAAGAAGAACAGTTTATTTATTTATTTATTTTTTTGAAATCAGGAGAACAGTTTATTTGAAATTTTAATATGAAACAACGCGAGTATATAATTTTAATCGATGACGATTTAAAATATATATTTTTTAATAATAAATAAAAAATAATAAGTTTCGGAAAAGCAAAGAAAGAAAATCGACTCTAATTACATTAATATCTGAAATTAAAAGATTCGTGCTTTTCTCTAGTGGATTTTTTTTTTTAAAAATAAAATAAAATCTAAGGTACAAAAACGAAATAAAATCTAGTGGATCTTGTATAGCATAGTGGAATCCTTTTAATTATATCCCTCTTAAAGTCTATAATTTATGGGATAGGATTAAATCAAATTTTGTTCCATCACTTGGTATTTGTTTGTATTGCTACGCCAGGTATCCTCGTACCAGAGAATGAGATCATATGTCAAGGATTATGCCGAGGGCTTAATCCTCAAATACCCGTACTGGAACAGAACATTTGGCTCAGGTCCCAGACCTCTAGTGTTAAATTTGAGGAAATTGCCACGGGCCTCAAAATTTTGGGGGTACCCAAATTTTAAAAATTTACTAGTACAGAATATAATTAATTTATGACATCACCCCATGAATAATAATTAATGGATAGTAAGTAGCCTGTGATGAAGACTTGAAGTCCCGCTGTCCATTTATCGTTTTATCTCTCGTAAACATTCAGCAATAATCCATAATCAATCCGAAATATCTATCTAGCAAGTTTTCGCTAAAGATAAATGACTTGACTATGCATCAATCAAGAAAAAAAGTTTTTGATAACACTTATTATGCAAAATTAATCAATATTTTCAATTTCAAAGTAAACTAAGAAACGATTAATATTCAAGTGTATATGTACTGGTTCAAAACATGAATTTCACATTTTGTTTGGATGATCTTGACTTTATTAGTATTTGTTTATGTCATATTTTTATCTATTTTAAATTTAAATTTTATTTGTAAAAGTCATTTTATTTATACTATCATATTTATCGATAAAAAAATATATAAATGTTAAGATTTAAGGGGATCAATTTTTTTATGCTCGCCTCAGGCCTCAAAAAACTCAGGTCCGACACTGGCTCCAACCACTTCGTTTCATGCCATGAATTCGGCATAGGAGCGACTCGAGGCGTTCATATGCTCGTCAAGAATGCAATCCGAGGTGTCTGCTCTTATAGTTATGGAGATATAGATGGATTCATCCCACACAAAGATTTTGTAATTCCTCAAATAAATCAGCCATTTGCACAACCAGCAATGAAACACAGAATCTGAACTATTTTACAGTTCCAAGTTTTGGATGTGTTTTCATGTCAATAGTATATATGGAAGTCAATGTCACGGGTTTGATTACGAGCTCAACGTTTTGTTGGCAACACATTACTGGCCAGTTTAACCTATCCCAAACATGTTGCATGGGCTGATGTTTGATAGTGTACTCGGCAGGACAATTCTTGGCTACTGGGGAGGCAAATGCAATTCGGACATAAGAAAGAGCGTCTATGGGGAGAAGATGAAGAACTTGATATTCAGAGCCAAACAGTGCCTAAACCAAGTACAATATACAAATTCTATAGGGCTAAATTCTGCATTTGTCCTGCCAGCTTAACCCACACAAGCGCTCGAGTCACTAGGGCGATTCACTACGGATGTGTTCCGGGTAAATCACATCATACTAGTGTTGCATTTTTTGAAATCCTTTTTGGTTTCTATAATTTGATCCTCCAATCTGCCATACTGCGGTAATCTTGGGAGATCACTTTGAATTGCTATTTGTTGACATTCTTGAATGGCGAAAATTTGTTCTTTTGAAATAGGCAGATGTGTACATACTGAAGGACATTTTGAAGGCCAAAGCAGATGCAGAATACAGAATGTTACACAACCACCTACTCAAGGTCAGCAAGACGGAAAATATGGGAAATAAATCTATTTTAAACCCATGACTCATGAGTCATCATCAATTTTAAATATCACAATTACTTACCTTAATTTCTATGGATCAACAGGTGCAGAAACATTTCCAGTGGAATACGCCCCCCAGTGAAATTAGATGCATTTCATATGGTGATATATGATCTATGATTGAGGAGGAACGTCGTTAAGTGATGAGCTCCACCAAGTTGTTTGCTCTGTTTTTACACTTTTCTACACTTTGTAGAGTAAAACGACAAACCATACATGGGATCGTTGTTATGGCAAACATGATACAAAAAAGGTCGACATTACGTGCACAAATTTGAAAGCTAATAAAGCAGATGGGTGTAATACATTTCTGGTCTAACATTATGTTTGTTCTCTAGGGAACAACAAATTTGTGAACAAGATTTGCATGCACTTAAATCGGAAAAAGAAAAGGAAAAGGAAACGCCTATATGTACTTCAGTTGATCCCGCATATCCTACTTAATAGTACATGAAGTATATGTACAAGAAAATCTCATATTAATAAAACAAGTCGAAAGACAGTGCAAGTCTCACTCTGTTCATCAGCATCTAATCCATTACAATTGGCAGAGTAATTTCTAAATCACCTTTAAGCGTTCAACACTGTCTTTTCTGTGTTGGAAGTAATTGCATTAGCAGCAGGG
Source organism: Henckelia pumila (assembly GCF_033568475.1). Lineage (NCBI taxonomy): Eukaryota > Viridiplantae > Streptophyta > Magnoliopsida > Lamiales > Gesneriaceae > Henckelia > Henckelia pumila. The sequence continues at coordinate 72,498,642 of NC_133123.1, forward strand.
ATGATGGTATCAACGCCATGAGCTTCACCATTGCCCTGTGCATGATAATGAAAGTGTACACTAAGAAAACATAAAACTCTTTGCGTGAAATTTAGGAGAATAAAAGAAAGAAACATGTGGTTTTCATCACAGTTATGAGAAACCTTTCAATTTAAAAAGGGACGTACCATTTCGACAGCATCCAAAAAAAGTGGTTGCACGGCAACAATTGGAACTTTTGAAAGGTCTCTTAGTACCCCCTGCAACATTAAAAGCTTCAATATGAGTAATTTACAGTAACAGCATTGCTTGAACAATAAGTTTTGAATGGACTGGACTTGGTATTATCATTGGATTTTATCCATATACAATAATTTATTCGGAGTTCATGAAAAGATATTTTATTGCTTTGTATTTCAAGTGTTTTTCATATAAAATGGAAAAAATGATTCACATGTAGCAAATAGATGAATCTGGGTTAGAACGCACACGAGGGAGGGTAAACTCTCTTCAGCCGGTAATGTTAAATAAAGATCGAGTTTCTAAAAATATAAAAATGAAAATGATGAAATTCAAGGAATTTTTGTTGAAAAATTGTAGAGAGACAACACTTTCAAAGTTATAGAATAACCTTGAAACATCTTCCAGAAGTCAATTTAGCAGTCAAGCATTTTACTAAAATCGATCACATAAAACTTTTGTGCACGAACTCATCAATGCCAATAGCACCAAACAAAGAATTTACTGTATGCTTCTAAATAACTTAAAACAGGCAAAACAAAGACTAACACGATCAGATAAGTGTTTTACCACGGCAAGGGTCTCAATAAAGAACAAATATAAGCATTGAATTTAAATAACCAGTTGAATGATTGATTTAAATATCAAGTTTTTATTGGGAAAGTTGGCGTGTTAAAAAGAATGAGTATATATACATATCAGAGTTTATACTTGGATAAAGTGTCAACATATTGCTAAAATTGGCTTTCACAGTACGCAGATAAAGTTCCACATGGAAAAATCAAACGCACAGCCAATCTGAACAACATTCAGTTAGAAATACTAAACCAGTGATATACTGCACCTTGTTGGCCCACTTAAGACCACATGCATTGCACAGGGTTCTTGGTCCATCTGGTCCACGTCTCATCATAGGAGTGGACTTTGAACTAATCCCACAATGCCGACATCTGCTATAGGCAAGGAAATCTAGTGACACTTAAAAATCCATTAACAAACTAGAACATAGATCAATGCATCTCCACTGTGGCTCAATGCAGTTATTTACCTGTTATATCAAAATAACAAGAAAAAAAGGAAGAGGGCAACCAGACTTAACAAATAACAACAGAACCATAGAAGTGAAAAAATGACACTCACAAGGTCTCCTGTTCATCTTGGCCACCATCAAAATCTGCAGAGGATGAACCTGGTTCCTCAGAAAATGACTTGGATGATGTAAACTGACCTTTCTTCCGCTGCATCCTGGAAGATTTCAGAATATATATAGTGTATGAAGGTGCAGATATAAAATCAGCATTGCAATGAATTGTGCCAGACATTGATTTTTAAATAAGATAATTTGGATAGACATTATTTGCAACCAGTTTCTCAACACTAATCTCATGCCAAAGTCAGACATTATGATTGAAAATATTGATCCTGAAACCATCATAAAGTATGTCTTGATGCAGAATCTCTATTGTTACATAAGAACAGCGAGCTGCTTAATCTCATAGAACATAACTACATAAGCACCAACTGTTTAATTTGTCAAACTAATTTACTACATATAGTATGTTTTAGGACTGGTCAGGGCGTCGGGCCTTCTTCATGGTCCTTCAAAGATGATTGATAACATCTTTAATATTGATTGAAAACTTTAGTATGACATGTTTTTAGTCCATAGTGACAACACCAATATCACATCATATCAATTTGATAAACCATATTTGAACTCACTTCAACAACTGGTGTGGAAAAAAAAAAAGAAAACTTATGTTAAATCGAGCACAAAGGTTACATTAAACATATCCATTGAAACAAAATGGAAGAAATATGCATTCTTCCCCTCTCAAAAAATTTGAGATCTACTGAGTGCTGTCTCACAGGTAATCACACTCACACCTAATATTTAAATGTTCACCGAATCAGGTGATTCATACATATTACATCAAAATATTAATACACTTTGAAAGACCCGTTTTATGCAAATTACAAAAACAATTTAAACAATCAGAATAAAAGTTTGACGAACTGAAGCTAAGCTACAATATAGGCTGCTAGCCATGAAAATTTAGCATAGCTAACTTTCCAATGAGTCAAGCAGCAGAAACAAGAACCTGAATATGAGAACAATAACAAATCACCCATCATTACTGGACATTCTCTGACAGTTATGTTACCTGAGAGCAACTTCCTTGCGCACAGTATAACGAATCTTCTTATCAAAGCATCGTTCTTTTCTCTTTTCTCGGAAACGGTTCAAAGAAGCAACCCTTTGTGGTTGACTTGACCTTCCGGCTTGATCAGGCAAACCCTACGGAGGCAAATGGAAAACTCTTAACGGACATATATTCATGCCATGTCAATATATTTCAGTAACCGAAAATCAAATTAATTTATCCACACCCTATGATTTGGAGGAGTCATCCCAGGAGTAGGAATACCAGTGGGTACTTCGTAGCCACCCAACAGCAACAGAACTGCCTGAACCTGAACATAAATGAAAGGGGCAAACAAAACCCCTTAAACTGTCACAGACGAGCTAAGCACAAGCCAACTAAAGATTTTTTTTAAAAAAAACCTAAAACCGTCGGCTCACATCACACTACAATGTCAATGAACCATAAAAACCTACATTCACTTCACATTCCCAACTTGACCTAAAAAATCAAAGGTGAATACTTTCATTCTGTAAAAGAAAAAATCTTATACTCTTTGACCCCTTGAGCTGTATTCCACACTTCATTCAACACACAGGCAAAACCAAAGAGACTATAATGAATCACACTACGCATGTATAAATTCAATCGCATCTACAATGAAAGTTCCAAAGCAACAATTTTTCAACAGCAAAGCTAAATTCAAACACGATAAACAAAATTCCCTCATTTTCCAGACAAAAATCAACCCAATCGACAAACAACAAACATAATTAGGGGCAGAATACCTTCTCCGGCGTAACGGAGTCGAAAACATAAACCTCCCCCTGAAACGACAGCGTAAGTTGGTCCGCACCAACATCCCCACCAGCAGACGCCACAACCGGGGCCAAGCCCGGATCGTAGAGCGCGTGAGGGCCAACCACCTCCACGCCGTCCATGACCCCACCTCCGGCGGAATCATGGGCTTCGTAACCGATCTGAGACGGGGGGTTCTGCTCTATGGAGTCGCCATTGGAGCACTGAACGACGTCGTCTTTCTCGTCCTTGCCGACGCGAGTTGTTCCATGCTGCTGCAGGAGTTGTACGTTGGCGCTGTTCATGGAGGAATGTGGCTGTCCGTACATGGGAATGCGCAGATTTGACGATATGGGTGTCCGAGTCTCTTGCAATTCTCTCGGAGGGAGGGCTCTTTTGCAATTTCACCACAAATACACGGCCCAATTTCACTATTTAAAAGCAGATTAGCCCTCAAATATTTTATATATTTTATTTCTGCCTCAAGGCTTTAAATAGCACGTCATACCTTTGTTTCTGTACTATTAACAATTCGCACCTCGACGCGCAATTTTGATTTATTTATCCTCTCTATGCCTTCATACCTTAGTTTTTTTTTTTGATTTGAAATCAAAGAAAGGATAATTGATATTTTTATTCACTATATTTTAATCATTTGCGTTTGAAATTTTTTTTTTAAAAAAATAATTGATAATTTTATTTGCTATACTTTAATCGTTTGAAATTAAAGATAAGATAATAACGTAGAGATAAATAATTTAATATAATAAATATAAATAAATAATTATTGATAATATAATATTTGGTTTGATTGATAAATAATAGTTTGTTTAATTTGATTGATTAAATTTTAAATAAAATGATAAAGTATAATTATCCTTTTTTTGGAACAAATTATCATTATCCTTTTAACCATTAATAAAACAAGAAAATATTTTTTATTAAGTGTACTATTATAATTTAAGTTAAATGATTTGATTGATATAATATAAATAGTTACTAGATTGATAAATAATGTGATCAAATAAACACGAGATTTGATATGATAAATTATCAATATATATTAATAATGTGCAACTTGCAACGATGCCTAATAATAATATAATTTAATAAGGTAATATATATATATATATATATATATATATAACGATGATTGCGCAAATCCATTATTTTAAATTGTACAACAGCTCAAACGTCATATTTTGAACGTTCTCCCAACATAGTCAATTGGATGTGATAAAGATGTGATAAATTGTAGGTCCAATAAAATAGTGGCACATCATTGGTGGGCATGATGATGGGCATGGTAGGTGGGCACTTGAAAGAAACTATATATATATATATATATTAAAATATGAGTGTTCGATACTACAATTGATATCATAATCAATTTCACGTATTCGATTATCATGGATTGCAACTTCCAAAGACTAAAATTATTGGTAGATCATTCGCAACGTGATGCTTGAACTGTTGTAAATTCAAAATATTGGAGTTACATTACCACCTACTATAATTTTTTTTGTAAAATTGCAAATACCGACCCTATGGAGAAGACCCCATAGAGATTTATACTAGGTAATTGATTGAACTTATAAGCTGTTTTGGAACTTATAAGCTCTTCCAATTTGTTTGAAAATAATTTGGTCAAACAGCTTATAAGCGGACAAAATAAGTTGTTTTTAAAAAATTGAGGTGGCCCTACTTTTTAAAAAAAGTTTTTATTTTAAAATTTTACTTCTCCGAAATAGCCTTTTATATTTCCATAAATCTCCATCACGTCCTCCGCTTATTAAATATTAAATATTTTTAAAAATGAGATTTCCAAATAATATCAATTTTTCTAAATTAAAATATGAAATATTTTTATGTTTTTGTAATATAAGTTTAAAATTTATGATAAAAATTTAAAACCATTTTTAAATAAAATTCATAGGATTATACCTTTTTTTGTTCTTTTGACAATAAAAAGATCTTATAATGTCAAACACATCAACATCTTTAATTCGTTTAAAATAAGTTCATACAAAGACTTTAACAACTTATTTTTAAAATAATTCATGAAAGCTTATAAGCTTCTAAAGCTTATAAGTTTTTTTAATAAGCTTAGCCAAATACCCTCTAAACCAAAATTCAAGTATAAAATAACTTTTATTGACCACGGCATATAACTTGCCATTATATTGTAACATTATTTATATCATACTAAGAATTGTTGAAAATGTTAAAAAAGTTTGTTTTCATCAAGAAATGCTTTGATATTTCCTTGTATCTTAATTTTGTTAGTCAAAATGCTAAACTTGAAAAAACGTGAATAACATAAACAATATACTAAGAAAAAAAAATGATCGTAGTACAGTACAACAGTATAACGAGTGTGTAAATACTGAACAGTAATAAACGAATGAAAAAGCAAATTGAGGCCTGTACAAAATACAGTGTCCTTAAAACAAATTCTTCCCCTTTGGTATGTGCTGCGAGGAATAGATGGACGTCAGTTTCTCAAGATAAAACGGAGAAACCTTGTAGAAGCCTAGCAAGAAGGCACTACACTGGAGAACCGAAGATGTACCTGAACTATATCATGATGAGGCAGAATTCCACGGATTGAACAGGAGCAGAAAGCATAGAACAAAAATATAGAGGACTTCGAATTGGTGTGTTTGAAGGACTGGAGACTGCCTCTATTTATAGGCACTCGGGGACAGTCACTGGATGCCATCTGAAAGACCAAAAGCCTGGCCAGTAGAAGCACTAATAGTCTGGGCAGATGGAGCACCAACAGTCAGGCAGGTGGAAGGTCACATCCAGAAGGATCCACTCGAAAATAATAGAGTTATTTCGGAAATAAATAAAAGAAAATAGAAAAAGGTGGCCAATATTAGGGAGACAATTTTTACCTTGATCGGTCTAACATTCGACGCACTCAGGTCGTGCTCGTACGCTGGCACACAAGTCAAGCCTTTTCAGTGCAAATAGAGCCCTTGATTTGCACCCCCCTTGTAACGCCCAGAAATTCGGCACGTAAATCCGCATGCATAACTAGGGGATTTAATAATTTTAAAATAATGTGAAAATGTGTTAAATTAATTTTATATGTTATTATGTGAATTATATGATTTATTAGCATGTTTTAAATGTTTGTTCGGCATTTAAATAGGTATGATGTGATTTATGAATTTATTTGAGAAAGTTTACTTTTTGATCGCGTAGGCGGGACCGTGGACGGACGAGATGCCAAAATATTTAGCCAAAAATATTTTATGAGTTTTTTTAGCCTTAAAATATTATTTTAAAGTATTGTGTCAAGAGAATTTTAGTATTTAATTATATATTAATTTAAGAATTTGTTTTTGGCCAAAATAAGTCATTTTATTGACTTTTATTAATATTTAAAAATTCCCAAAATTATTATTTCGGGATTTAAGTTAAAAATCAGATTTAATTATCTGGTATTTAAGAGTTTTAACTTTATTTTATTGTATTCAATAATATCTTAATATCTTAACCATGTTTTATTAAAGATTTAACCTAATCCTACCCCTTTAAAAAAATAAAACCTACGGTAATTCACCTAGCCGCCTCCTCCACCTCTTCTCTTCCCCATCCCCACGCTCCTCATCAGATTTCTAGACCACCATAACCAACCTTTGGAGTTTTATCAAGTTTTGTTCGTCGTTCGTCGTCCGGTAACCGAATACGCGTCGGTATCAACACTTTGATCAAATATTCATCAAGGCACGTTTGATTTCCATTCTTTAACACCATTTAAATCATATTACAAATATTTTATGCTTACAAGATCTGTTATTGCATGTGTTTTGATCTAGAAAATAAAATATTAAAGTTCATGCATGTTCCTCACGTTTTTGCACTTCATGGCTCGGTTTTGCACTATTTCTGGACATGTCTTGGGTTCGAACTGCTGGCTGCTCATTCAGGGGTCTAAGGGGGTTCCTAAGGGTCGGTTTTGGCTAGGTGGTTCACGGCTGGAAGGGCTGGAACCAAGGGAAAAGGGGCTGGGACAGCAGCTAGGCGTGCAGAATTTTCTGTCGGGTTTAGGGCCTTTGGCCGAGCCATGCATGGGCTTGGCTCGAGTCAGGCCTGGTCAGGGGGATACACTTGGACCCTGGGGTGGTCCAGGTGTCGGACCTCCGGCCGTTGGTGGCCGGAGCTGGTCGGAACATGCAATGTATCATGGGCTGTCCAGAAAAGGAGCCTGCGCAGCTTGCATGGAGTTTAGGGGCCTTGGCCGAGCCATGTAAGGCTTGGCTCGAGCCAGGCCCTAGGCTGGGGTTGCACCTGGATCCTGGGGTGGTCCAGGCGCCGGAGCTCCGGCCAGGGGTGGCCGGAGTTGGGCTGTAGCAAAGGGGATAAGGGTCATGGCCGTGAGGTATGGTGAAGGGGAAAGGTACTGTTTTCCTTCCTTGGGTTTCATGGGCCGGGCTCGTTTTGGGTTCGGGTCGGGTCTAAATTGATGGGTCAAATAATTTTAGTCCGGGTCTAGATTTTTATTATTTGGGCTCGGGTGTTTTTATTTTAATTAAATGAGAGATTAATTAACAATTAATGGGTTTGGTCTTGATTAATTAATTAATTGGACTAGTTTAATGGGATTAAATAAATTATGTAAGTGAGCCCTCTAATTTGTCATGGGCCGTGTGATCCATGAGAATTATTGGGCCAAGTGTAGTCGGGTTTAATAATTTTATCGGTCTAGTTTATAATTAATGGTTAAATAATACTTTTATTAATTAAATGTTAAGTTAATTAGTTAATGGGCTTAAAGTATATTTTAAGTGAGCCCATTAGTTTCTCTTGGGCTTGAGGGCCCAAGAAGCTTAATGGGCCAGGTCAGGTTGGGCTTTTGGGTTTTTGGGCCAGTCTAAGAATTTTGGAGTTTAAGTCTAGCGGTCAGCAGCTCGAACAAGTCCTTGGAAAAATAAATGTTCGTAAATATATATTTAATTCATGCATGCATTTTTATTAGATATATAAGTATTATTTTTAAGAAAATAAATTAAATATATATTTACGGACAAATTTTCATGAAATAAAGAAATATTGAAAATTTTAAGTTCATGCATCATTAAGAATTTTCATGATAAGTTTAAGAGCATGTTATGAAAAAATATTTTTATGGAACTTGAAGTGAAGGTGGAAAGTGATGTGGTTGGAGGCCGGGATACCTGGGCCCGGTGACCTTCCTAATGATGTATAAGTATGATGAGCCTATGGATCCAGCTGAGAGGGCTGGTGAAGTGGCAGCACAGAGGTGGAAACCCCACCGCCGCGTACGTTGGTTTATAGATTGATCAATCGCTCAGTATGATGCCACCGACATGGATACGACCTGTTGAGAACTAAGAAAATATGATAAGTTAATTTATGATATTTATGATGATACATGTTATAGTATGATGATTAAATAGTATGATTTTATTTCATGTTTATATTCATAATATTTTAAGAGCATGCACGTATAATTATTATTCACGTATTTTATATGATGTGTGCTTGTGTGTGGTTTCATTTTGTTATATAAGGATAGAACGTGCTGAGCCTCTAGGCTCACTAGATTTAAATGGTGCAGGTGAGCAGAATAATAATGAAGTTAATGTGCTCCCGACTGGCGGCGAGGGCGTATGAGCATCCAGACGGCTAGTACCCGTGACCATCGCTCAATTATGAATTTTATGTTGAGACTAGAACATTTATTTCCGCATATGTTTTATTATTAGATTTTTATTATTTATTTTATAAGTTTGCATGGATTTTTGTCAAGGAAATATTCTTTAGGAATTTTATTATGGCAATCTTATGAAAGATTATTTAGTAATTAATTTTAAGTAGTTAATTGCATGCAAGTACTTTTATTGTATTTATTGTGTATATGTATTTTAAATTAAGTAAAGTATTTATTTTAAAAAAAAGTACAATATATATATATGTATGGACATATATATATTTATATTTATTATTTTATAGTTAGAGAGTTATTTTAAAAAAAAAAAAATTTCACTAGAAGTTCTAGGATGTTTCATTTGGTATCAGAGCCTTGGTCCTTGGAGGGTTACTAGCCTGCTACACGGAGCTCAGAAGCCGCACTGCCAGTCTGTAAGTTTTAAGTGTTTTAAATTATGATTTATGCATGGGACACATGAGTTATGTTTTTATTTATTTATGAAAATGAGAATTTAAAGTTACGACAGTCTTAAAGTCAAAAATATTAGTTATGCATGGCGATTTACGTAAAGAAATATGTGGTGGTACAGAATGCCTCCGAGACCAGTGAACAGACGTGGGGGACCTCCACCTCCACCTCCACAGAATCCTCTTTCAGCATTGGAGCAGGCCAATGCGAATATGATGGCTGGGATTACTGCTCTGTTGGAGCAGCAGGCGGCACGTCCGAGGCTTTCACACGATGAGGATGTGGCTGAGCGGTTCCAGAAGAAGGGACCCAAGGAGTTTACAGGCACCACTGATCCGCTCATTGCCGAGGGATGGATCCGATCACTAGAGTCTATCTTTGACTACATGGGGATTACAGATGTGGACAGAGTCAAGTGTGCAATTTATATGATGAGAGGGGATGCAGCCTCGTGGTGGGAAGGCGCTGTTAGGGGCGTAAACCTACCTACTTTGACTTGGATAGAGTTCAGACGTATATTCTTTGCCAAGTATTTCACTGAGGATGTGCGCAGCCGCATGATCCGGGAGTTCATGAGTCTCCGTCAGGGGGACAAGTCTGTGGTGGAGTACATTACACAGTTCGAGAGGGGGTGTCGCTTCGTACCCCTTATTGCTGACAGTGCACCGGAGAAATTGAGACAGTTTGTTGATGGGCTTAGGGCGGACATCAAGCATGATGTACGCATGTTGGACGTCACCACTTATGAGGCAGCGGTGAGTAGGGCACTACGATCCGAGGAGGGTAGGAAGGATATCTTGAGGGAGCAACAGAGGAAGAGGCAGCTACAAACATCGTACCATGAGTCGTATCCACAGCAGGATGCAAAGAAGCAGTCTACTGGGCCGTCGAAAGGCCCAAATCCACTGAGACAGCAAGGAGCTATCGTCCCTCGTGCAGAAGCACTACCTCTCTGCCAGAAATGCCAGAAGCCCCATCCAGGACCGTGTATGAAGGGATCAGGCATGTGCTACCATTGCAAGGAACCGGGACACATTATGCTGCATTGTCCCAAGAAGAATGCTGCTGGACGAGTCTTTGTGATGCAGGCAGAGGAAGCAGCACCAGATACTTTGCGCATCACGGGTAATGTTATTTAAATGCATTAAATTTGTCGTATTTGGATTGCTCGATTCGGAACTACACGAGGAAACTTGTTCTTGCTTAGAGTTCGTTTCAATTTCGAGGACGAAATTCCATTTAAGGGGGAGAGAATTGTAACGCCCAGAAATTCGGCACGTAAATCCGCATGCATAACTAGGGGATTTAATAATTTTAAATAATGTGAAAATGTGTTAAATTAATTTTATATGTTATTATGTGAATTATATGATTTATTAGCATGTTTTAAATGTTTGTTCGGCATTTAAATAGGTATGATGTGATTTATGAATTTATTTGAGAAAGTTTACTTTTTGATCGCGTAGGCGGGACCGTGGACGGACGAGATGCCAAAATATTTAGCCAAAAATATTTTATGAGTTTTTTTAGCCTTAAAATATTATTTTAAAGTATTGTGTCAAGAGAATTTTAGTATTTAATTATATATTAATTTAAGAATTTGTTTTTGGCCAAAATAAGTCATTTTATTGACTTTTATTAATATTTAAAAATTCCCAAAATTATTATTTCGGGATTTAAGTTAAAAATCAGATTTAATTATCTGGTATTTAAGAGTTTTAACTTTATTTTATTGTATTCAATAATATCTTAATATCTTAACCATGTTTTATTAAAGATTTAACCTAATCCTACCCCTTTTAAAAAATAAAACCTACGGTAATTCACCTAGCCGCCTCCTCCACCTCTTCTCTTCCCCATCCCCACGCTCCTCATCAGATTTCTAGACCACCATAACCAACCTTTGGAGTTTTATCAAGTTTTGTTCGTCGTTCGTCGTCCGGTAACCGAATACGCGTCGGTATCAACACTTTGATCAAATATTCATCAAGGCACGTTTGATTTCCATTCTTTAACACCATTTAAATCATATTACAAATATTTTATGCTTACAAGATCTGTTATTGCATGTGTTTTGATCTAGAAAATAAAATATTAAAGTTCATGCATGTTCCTCACGTTTTTGCACTTCATGGCTCGGTTTTGCACTATTTCTGGACATGTCTTGGGTTCGAACTGCTGGCTGCTCATTCAGGGGTCTAAGGGGGTTCCTAAGGGTCGGTTTTGGCTAGGTGGTTCACGGCTGGAAGGGCTGGAACCAAGGGAAAAGGGGCTGGGACAGCAGCTAGGCGTGCAGAATTTTCTGTCGGGTTTAGGGCCTTTGGCCGAGCCATGCATGGGCTTGGCTCGAGTCAGGCCTGGTCAGGGGATACACTTGGACCCTGGGGTGGTCCAGGTGTCGGACCTCCGGCCGTTGGTGGCCGGAGCTGGTCGGAACATGCAATGTATCATGGGCTGTCCAGAAAAGGAGCCTGCGCAGCTTGCATGGAGTTTAGGGGCCTTGGCCGAGCCATGTAAGGCTTGGCTCGAGCCAGGCCCTAGGCTGGGGTTGCACCTGGATCCTGGGGTGGTCCAGGCGCCGGAGCTCCGGCCAGGGGTGGCCGGAGTTGGGCTGTAGCAAAGGGGATAAGGGTCATGGCCGTGAGGTATGGTGAAGGGGAAAGGTACTGTTTTCCTTCCTTGGGTTTCATGGGCCGGGCTCGTTTTGGGTTCGGGTCGGGTCTAAATTGATGGGTCAAATAATTTTAGTCCGGGTCTAGATTTTTATTATTTGGGCTCGGGTGTTTTTATTTTAATTAAATGAGAGATTAATTAACAATTAATGGGTTTGGTCTTGATTAATTAATTAATTGGACTAGTTTAATGGGATTAAATAAATTATGTAAGTGAGCCCTCTAATTTGTCATGGGCCGTGTGATCCATGAGAATTATTGGGCCAAGTGTAGTCGGGTTTAATAATTTTATCGGTCTAGTTTATAATTAATGGTTAAATAATACTTTTATTAATTAAATGTTAAGTTAATTAGTTAATGGGCTTAAAGTATATTTTAAGTGAGCCCATTAGTTTCTCTTGGGCTTGAGGGCCCAAGAAGCTTAATGGGCCAGGTCAGGTTGGGCTTTTGGGTTTTGGGCCAGTCTAAGAATTTTGGAGTTTAAGTCTAGCGGTCAGCAGCTCGAACAAGTCCTTGGAAAAATAAATGTTCGTAAATATATATTTAATTCATGCATGCATTTTTATTAGATATATAAGTATTATTTTTAAGAAAATAAATTAAATATATATTTACGGACAAATTTTCATGAAATAAAGAAATATTGAAAATTTTAAGTTCATGCATCATTAAGAATTTTCATGATAAGTTTAAGAGCATGTTATGAAAAAATATTTTTATGGAACTTGAAGTGAAGGTGGAAAGTGATGTGGTTGGAGGCCGGGATACCTGGGCCCGGTGACCTTCCTAATGATGTATAAGTATGATGAGCCTATGGATCCAGCTGAGAGGGCTGGTGAAGTGGCAGCACAGAGGTGGAAACCCCACCGCCGCGTACGTTGGTTTATAGATTGATCAATCGCTCAGTATGATGCCACCGACATGGATACGACCTGTTGAGAACTAAGAAAATATGATAAGTTAATTTATGATATTTATGATGATACATGTTATAGTATGATGATTAAATAGTATGATTTTATTTCATGTTTATATTCATAATATTTTAAGAGCATGCACGTATAATTATTATTCACGTATTTTATATGATGTGTGCTTGTGTGTGGTTTCATTTTGTTATATAAGGATAGAACGTGCTGAGCCTCTAGGCTCACTAGATTTAAATGGTGCAGGTGAGCAGAATAATAATGAAGTTAATGTGCTCCCGACTGGCGGCGAGGGCGTATGAGCATCCAGACGGCTAGTACCCGTGACCATCGCTCAATTATGAATTTTATGTTGAGACTAGAACATTTATTTCCGCATATGTTTTATTATTAGATTTTTATTATTTATTTTATAAGTTTGCATGGATTTTTGTCAAGGAAATATTCTTTAGGAATTTTATTATGGCAATCTTATGAAAGATTATTTAGTAATTAATTTTAAGTAGTTAATTGCATGCAAGTACTTTTATTGTATTTATTGTGTATATGTATTTTAAATTAAGTAAAGTATTTTTTTAAAAAAAAAGTACAATATATATATATGTATGGGCATATATATATATTTATATTTATTATTTTATAGTTAGAGAGTTATTTTAAAAAAAAAAAAATTTCACTAGAAGTTCTAGGATGTTTCACCCCTTGCGCAAGCGCGCGTGAGAGAGAGCCTCTTGACCAATCATTCTTACAATTTCATAAAGTATAACACAATATAATCTCACTCATTTTCTCTTTTTTATTTAATGGAGACACTCCACATGCCTTCCATATGGCAAGTCCAATTTCCATTCATTATGAGAAAAGCCTAATAGTAATATCAATGTCCAAAAATCCCCCACATGAATGGAAAATGAAATGTAAACAAAGATGTTTGTGATAAAGTTCAACAGTTGAATCCTGCACAGGATAGGTAGGCATTACCCTTTGAGTCTTCCCTTGTGACAGTATAATTATTCACTGGTTGATAGTAGATACGATGTATTTGAACTATACATCCTTTTTTTAAATAAAGATATACTTCTCACAGGACTCTTCTTATGTGAGAGAGAAGTGGGGCAGCTTTGAAGGAATTTCAAAGCTCAATTTTAGACCCTCTTACATAACCAGACATGTGTTCTTGGCAAAAACGAACACAATCATGAGAACTGTACATCCTTTGGTTTAAATAAAGATATACTTCTCACATGACTCTTCTTAATCCAATAAGTTCTCATGATTGTGTTGTTTTTGCCATGAACACATGTCTGGTTATGTAAGAGGGTCTAAAATTGAGCCTTGAAATTCCTTCAAAGCGACCCCGGCCACTTCTCTCTCGCACATAGGTGATTCTTTGTTGAATTCCATCAGAATCATTAAAAGTCATATTCTTATACTCAACATTCACTCTTTGCAATAGGAATAGACTGAGGATAATCCCCCACAGTGATCTACCAAACCAGTACGATTACGTTGTCCCATTGAACCTATTTTTTGTGATCTCTAGTCAGCGTAGGTTGGGTTTTTCTTCGCACCAATTTATTCTATAGGCTTCAGTCTCATTTCTTTTGACGATTTTGCAACTAACTCTTTATTTAACCCTTTGGTTAACGAATCCGCTATATTATCCTTTGACTTTACATAGTCAATAGAGATAACTGTAGTTGAGACTAGTTGTCTAATGATATTGTGTCTACCACGTATATGTCTAAATTTATCATTATACATATTGCTTTGTGCCATTTCGATCACAGATTGGCTATCACAATATATGCATATAGCCGGTACAAGTTTCACCCATCCTTGAACATCTTATAAGAATAGACGCAACCATTCATCCTCTTCAGCTATAGAAGCCCAGCCATATTTTACAAGATTAAGTGGTTAAAAATGATTAAGAATAGATTAAGGACTTAATTTGGATTATAAACAAAAAATTTGGAAAATCATTCTCGGGTGAGTTCGGATGGTCCGAAACCAAGTTCGGAAGCTAAGTTGGATTTCGGAGGGTGGGGTGAGATCGGATGATCCAATCCCAAGATTGGAGCGTCCAAAATCCATCAGTTAGGTGTCCGATGTGTTGTCAACTTGGGATTGACACGTGGCTACGATCGGACCGTCCGAAGTGCAAGATCGGACCGTCCGAAGATGTGGCTCAACAGGTGTTGTGGACTTTGAAACATGGTCTCGCATGCATGAGTTCGGACGATCCAAAGTCCAGTTTGGACCGTCCGATCATGGCTATCAGGCACGTGGCCAAGAATATGCAGGATCAGATCGTCCAATCCCTAGATCAGATCGTCCGATATCTGCCTATAAATCTGGAAACCCATTTTCTTTGCCAATTCAACAAAATTCTCTCTCGTTTCTTAGTAGTTGTAGGGGCTTCCAGTCTTCTTTGGCAAGGGACGGGCCTTGGCGATGCGTCTCTGGAGTCGTAGCGGAGTTGTGCCTAAGTTATGGGGCAATCGACAACAACGAGATAATGATGGACGGATGTATAATAATATGAGTTTTTAGAAATAGTTTGGGAGTATCTATTAGTTAGTTAAGGCTTCTAGAATGATTAAAAATGAATTAAGGGCTTAATTTGGATTATAAACAAGAAATTTGGAAAATCCTTCTCGGGTGAGTTCGGATGGTCCGAACCCAAGTTAGGAAGGTCCGAACTTTAGCAGTTCGGAAGCTAAGTTGGAGTTCGGTGGGTGGGGTGAGATCTGAGGATCCAATCCCAAGATCGGAGCGTCCGAACTCCATCAGTTATGTGAGACCTCGATTCTAAACCACTAATCTCGGAGTAAACAACAATTAAGCGAACAAGAATCCAAGAGTAAAACAATTCAAAGTTTTTTTTTTTTTTAAAACACCGCGCGCCCGCGCGAGAAACCAAGCTCGCGCGTGCGTGGGCTTCAACAACCGAGACCCACCAAAGGCTCGCGCCCGCGCGAGGTACCAAGCTCGCGCGCGCGGGCAAACAATTCAGAGGCCCAACGGAGGCCTCGCGCGCGCGCGGAAGGCCTGGGCAGAAAAATGCTCAGGCTGCAGAAAAATAAAGAAAGGATTCCGCGCTTGGTCCGACATGCCTTCAAATACATATGCAATAACAGGGTGTAGGGAAACATGCCATAACAAGTCATGCTTTCAGAAGGCCTAAAAACAACCAGAAGTCTAAATCGATACAACAACAACATACTTCGATTTTAGATTACAATCCGAATACAAACTAATTCGAATAACAAAACATATCAAGTTCGAGTTCTAACATGCTTCAATATTAAACTAGATAAACATGCTAATTCGACTTCTAAACCGAGTCTCACTTCTACTACTTGCCCTCGAAGCTAACCTGACTTGTTCCTGCCCCACCTGTTGCCAAGTACACATACAAAACAAAGCAACAGCCGGATAACCGGTGAGAACGACATTCCCAGTAAAAGCAACATAACAAGTAATACAAGTAACAAACATGCTTTCAATACAATAACGAAATCAATAACATCGTAATGAAATGCATGTCTTTAAACAGGGATATCAAATCTGATAACGAGGGATTGCTGCTGTGCCTTTGGGATCCCGAGGATAAGATCACGTAACAACTCACCGACTCTCCCAATCGAGGTGGTGCCATATATCTCACTCCTCTAGACTTTGAGCAACTATAATGAGTATGCTAGCACCAGACGAAACGACTACGACCTGGGCCACTCAATCATAGTTCCCAAACGTCTAAACAAAAAGGGCGGTTCTGCCCGCTGAAACAAGATTGGCTCAAGATGAATGCATAACAAAACATAAAACATAATTCTTTTAACAAAAACCAATACAATCAAACAATACACAAGTTCCTCATGCTAGAGCAAGTGTAGATGCAAGTATGTGATTTCAAAAGGGAAAACTCGAGAACCACAGTCCCGAGTATGCTATCCCGCTATGATGACTGTTTTTACCTTTCAATGCAGTAGCTCCAACTCTGGATAAGCTACAAAAGAGATTGTATAAACAACTACACAATCTAACAACAACAAGGCAACGGTTCAAGGAAAACTCTTTATACCGTTCTTCGTCCAATTCTCTGAAACGATCAAACAGTTGCTAACTCTGGGCTTGACAACTCCAAACGAATCTGTTCAGATACAAGAGATGATTGATCAATAACCACGATCAACTTACAAGCCAAGTTCAAACTCAAAAACGGTTCAAAATCTCCAAAAACTCAAACCGACGGCATAACGGCTATAACTGAACAAACCGCCAACGCAGACAGCAGTTCAATACTGATAACAACTCAATTCAATGCTAATACAACAACAACAAGACAAACCCAACAAATCTCAAAACCATGATTTTCGAAAATGGCTTCCAAAAATCATAACAAATCCGAACGTCGCTCTATTTCAAAACTGACAGATAATAAACGATCAGAACTCTGTAGAGAACAATATACTCGAATCTAGAACGATTCTAACAACATCCAAAAATTAGAATGTATCCGATCGTAGAAAAACTTACGATATAACAGAGCTCTCACTGCTGTGATCGATAATCTGCCTTCAGAAATAAATTCCAACGGACGGATCGAGCTCGGACTGGATTTGGAAAGCTTAAAGAAGCGTTTCCTCAAGCTTTAATGGAAGGAATCGATGGAGAGGAAGAAGGAGGAGAAGTGAAGACTAAGTCAAGTCTTTTCCAAGTGTAGATAATATATTAAACTCAAAATTTGCGTTTTAGTCCCTGAAATTTCCAAAATTTGCAAAAAGGACCCTGATCAAAATCAAGTCGGCTTGTGAACTCTGCAATCTCCGATTAACTCAAATAAACTCATTTAAGATAAAAACGGGGCGTCACAATTCTCCCCCACTAAGAAGAGATTTCGTCCTCGAAATCAACGAGAACCACAACTCAAAGATAGAATAAAGAACTAAAGACAGTAAGAAGAACTCACGTCATCCGAATAGCTCTGGAAAACGCTGTCTCATGTCAGACTCTGTCTCCCAAGTCGCTTCCTCAACACCGTGACGGCTCCACTGCACCTTCACTAACGGAATCAACTTGGTCCTGAGTTGCTTTTCTTCCCGATCAAGGATCTAAATCGGTCGCTCAAAATAGCTCAGAGTCTCGTCTAACTCGGTTTCGTCAGGCTGAAGGATATGAGAAGGATCTGGATGATACTTTTGCAGCATAGAGACGTGAAAAACGTCGTGAATACCAGATAAAGACGGAGGAAGTGCAAGTCTGTAGGCAAGATCGCCTATCTTCTCGAGAATCTCGTACGGACCGATGAATCTCGGAGATAACTTTCCTCTCTTACCGAATCTGACGGTGCCTCTGAACGGAGAAATCTTAAGGAATACACGGTCTCCCTGCTCAAAACTCAGAGGTCGACGTCTGACATTCGCATACTTTGCTTGTCTATCTTGAGCTGTCTTCATTCTGGTCTGAATGACCTTAACCTGTTCTGCCATAACTCGAAGCATATCCGGCCCCAAATCTGGTGACTCAGATAAATCATCCCAAAACAACGGAGATCGGCATTTCTTACCATACAATGCCTCAAAAGACGCCATACCGATACTCGCTTGGAAGCTGTTGTTGTAAGAAAACTCGACAAGAGGCAAAGAATCCTGCCAACTAGTGCCAAAGTCTAGCACTACCGCTCGCAGCATATCCTCCAACGTCTGGATAGTCCGCTCTGACTGTCCATCTGTCTGAGGATGATAAGCTGTACTCAGATGCAATCGAGTACCAAGCGCCTCTTGCAAACTATGCCAGAAGTGCGAAGTGAATCTCGGGTCTCTGTCTGAAACGATCGACTTCGGCACCCCATGCAATCTCACAACATTGCTAACATAAAGCTCAGCCATCTGATCATGACGATACGTCATCCTGTAAGGAATAAAGCAAGCTGACTTCGTCAATCGGTCGATTACTACCCAAATGGCATTGCATCCTCGAACGGATCGTGGTAACTTCGTGACGAAATCCATAGAAATGTGATCCCATTTCCAATCAGGAACAGATAAGCTGTGCAATAGACCACCTGGTCGCTTCCGCTTTGCTTTCACTTGCTGACAGTTCAAACACCGTGACACAAACCTCGCGATGTCGCTCTTCATTCTCTTCCACCAGAACTGACTCTTTAGATCATTGTACATCTTACGACCTCCAGGATGAATGCTAAACCGACTGCAATGAGCCTCTCGGAGAATACGCTGTCTCAACTCCGAAATATCAGGCACAACAATACGGTTATTCACAAACAAAACGTCATCTCTAACCTGGAATTCTGACTGATGCCCAGTTTTGACTTTCTCTACTGAAACCTGAATGCTCGGCTGAGACTTCTGTGCTTCTCTGATTGCAACAAACAACTCCGGCTCGGCTTGAATAGCAAACACTCTGATAGTCTCCCTATCTGTTTCAAACTCTAAACCAGAAGTGCAACAATCATCGACCAACTGAGAAACACCGATAGTTGAAAGAGATAAAGAACAAAGCTTTCGGCTCAAGGCATCTGCAACTGCATTCGACTTCCCTGGATAATACTTGATCTCACAGTCGAAATCCTTCAACAGATCTAACCATCTTCTCTGTCTCATATTCAGCTCTGCCTGTGAAAACAAGTACTTAAGACTCTTATGATCAGAAAAGATCTCGAAAGACTCACCATAAAGATAGTGACGCCAGATCTTCAAAGCAAATACAATCGCTGCAAGTTCAAGATCATGAACAGGATAACGAGTCTCGTGCGGTTTTAGCTGCCTCGATGCATACGCTATCACATGCTTATGCTGCATAAGAACACAACCCAAACCTCGGTTAGAAGCATCACAATACACTGTGAAACCTCCAGTACCCTTCGGAATAGAAAGAATTGGAGCACTGGTCAGTCTCCTCTTCAGATCAACAAAGCTAGCCTCACAATCTGTAGTCCAGACAAAAGGCGCATTCTTCTGAGTCAGCTGGGTAATAGGCTTGGCAATAGACGAGAAACCCTCGATGAAACGACGGTAATAACCAGCTAAACCCATGAAGCTTCGGATCTCAGGTACTGATGTCGGTCTAGGCCAATTCATAACCGCTTCGATTTTGCTGGGATCGACAGAAATCCCATCTTCAGAAATAATATGACCGAGAAAGACAACTCGATCTAACCAAAATTCGCATTTCGATAGCTTGGCAAACAACTGCTCAACTCGCAAAATCTGCAAGACGATTCTCAAGTGCTCTGCATGGTCAGTACGGTTCTTCGAGTAGATAAGAATATCATCGATGAAAATAATGATGAACTCATCTAAATAACGCTGAAAGATACGGTTCATCAAACCCATAAAAACAGCTGGAGCGTTAGTCAAACCGAACGGCATGACTATAAACTCAAAGTGACCATACCTCGTTCTGAATGCGGTCTTAGGAACATCTTCCTCTCGCACTCTCAGCTGATGGTAGCCTGACCTCAGATCAATCTTAGAGTAGACAGAAGAACCCTGCAGTTGATCGAACAAGTCATCTATTCGGGGTAAAGGATACCTGTTCTTAACTGTAGTCTGATTCAATTGACGGTAGTCGATATAGAGCCGCATAGAAACATCCTTCTTCCGAACGAATAGAACATGAGCATCCCAAGGCGATACACTAGGTCTGATGTAACCCTTGGCAATCAAATCCTCAAGCTGCTCCTTCAACTCTCTCAATTCAACAAGTGCCATACGATAAGGAGCTTTTGAAATAGGTTGAGTACCTAGCACTAAGTCAATGCTGAATTCAACCTCTCGAATGGGTGGCAATCCAGGAACATCTTCCGAAAACACATCAGCAAAATCTCTAACCACTGGTAAGTCAACCAAAGTTGGGCTAGATTTCAGTACATCAACCGCATAAACCAAAAATCCTTCTGCACCTCTCTGTAACAAACGAGTCATAGATAACACTGAAATCAAAGGAATTCTAGATCGAGAACCCTTACCAAAGAATTTCCACTCGTCTGCCATTTCAGGTCTGAACCTGAAAACTTTCAGAAAACAATCAACTGTTGCCCTGTACTTGGTCAAAGCATCTATACCGACAATACAATCAAAATCTGACAACCCAAGCACAATACAGTCGAATTCTAACAAATTCCCCTCGAAACAAAGTTCACAGTTCCTGACTAGTCGGACAGAAACAATTCCTCCACCCAAAGGTGAAGTAACAGCTACTACTGTAGGCAACAATTCAGTTGGCAAAGCATGCAATAACACATATTTCTCAGAGATCAAGGAATGGGAAGCACCTGTATCTATCAAGACATGAGCAGAATGACCGAAAATCGAACAGTTACCTGCTATGACATCGTCAGGTGCTGCCTGAGCCTGATCCTCTGTCAATGCAAAGACTCGTGCTTGCTGTCTCGGAGGCTGATTTGCACTAGAGCTACCTCCCTGTCTGTTCTGCTGTTGCTGGGGTTGGAAAGAGTGCACTGCAGATGACTGCCTCTCCGGCTGAGCTGCAGGTCTAGACGAACTCCCACTCTGAGCTCTATCTCTATTACGTTGAGGGCACACTTTAGAGAAGTGTCCCGGTTGCTGACATGTGTTACAATTGCCGAAGACTCCCACACACTGATCCGGTGAGTGTCTTCCTCCACACTTGCTGCAGTACAAGGATGATGACCCAGAACTCGGTCCTGAACCGAATTGCTTCGAACCACTGGAACTGGACGAACTGTTCCCCTGTCTCTTGAACTGTTTACCTCTTGCCTTGTACTGATCCTTTCTGTTTCCCCCACTGTTTCCACCTTCATACCTCTGCTGCTGGTTCTGATGTTGAGGTGGCTGATTCTGGTACTAAGATGGTTGGTTCTGATACTGCCTCTGCTGCTGAGGTGCCCCCTGATTTCCTCTTTGCCTCCACAAGCCTGCTTCTGCTCCCTTTGCGTAATTCATGGCATCCACAAAGTTGCTAGGCCTGTTGGTGTTAACCAACGTGAAGACATCGGGGTTCAACCCGTTGATGAACTGATCTGCCTTAGCTTCTTCATCTCCGGCAATTAGCGGTGCAAAACGCAACAGACTATCGAACTTAGCCACGTACTCTTCAATGTTCAGATTCCCTTGCCTCAAATTTGCAAACTCTGCTCCCTTATCCTTACGATACGAGATAGGGAAAAACCGCTTATAAAACTCAGATTTAAAAAGAGTCCAAGTAACCTCTGTACCTCTACTCTCAAATGCTTTCTTTGTCATGATCCACCAGCTCTTAGCACCACCACGCAGCTGATGAATTACTAACCTGATTCGGCGGTCATCTGTGTAGTCAATGGAATCAAACAACGGATCCATATCATCCAACCAACTCTCACAGTCAACTGGATTTTCTGAACCCATCAACAATGGCGGATTGAACGACTGAAACCTCTTCAGCAAGGTTTCCATAGGAGTCGCTGAAGCATCCAACTGATCAACCTCAGTGCTAGCTTGCTCAGTCGCAGGGATAACTGGTGGTGTGTTTCTGTTTATCACTCGACGAGGACCCATCTGATAATCAAAGGTTAGCACACGAGATATCTCAATCGCTACCATCAGTGCCCTTACAACCGCTTGGAATACCGAATACCAGTCGAGAACAGAAACAGTTATATCTCAAGTAGATCATGCTTTATTAATTTAAATCACACAACCATGTAATTCAAAAAATGCTCAAACAATAAAGCATGCTCGCATGGAATTAAGTACACAATTAAATAATTCAAACACATGCGAGGAGTCATTGCACACAGACTCGATCTACCCCGCTCACTCTAGTTCGACCAAGAATCTTAACTCTCTGATACCACTTAATGTGAGACCTCGATTCTAAACCACTAATCTCGAAGTAAACAACAATTAAGCGAACAAGAATCCAAGAGTAAAACAATTCAAAGTTTTTTTTTTTTTTTTAAAATGCCGCGCGCCCGCGCGAGGAACCAAGCTCGCGCGTGCGTGGGCTTCAACAACCGAGACCCACCAAAGGCTCGCGCCCGCGCGAGGTACCAAGCTCGCGCGCGTGGGCAAACAATTCAGAGGCCCAACGAAGGCCTCGCGCGCGCGCGGAAGGCCTGGGCAGAAAAATGCTCAGGCTGCAGAAAAATAAAGAAAGGATTTCGCGCTTGGTCCGACATGCCTTCAAATACATATGCAATAACAGGGTGTAGGG
This sequence comes from Henckelia pumila, assembly GCF_033568475.1. Classification (NCBI taxonomy): domain Eukaryota; kingdom Viridiplantae; phylum Streptophyta; class Magnoliopsida; order Lamiales; family Gesneriaceae; genus Henckelia; species Henckelia pumila. The sequence continues at coordinate 72,521,761 of NC_133123.1, forward strand.
AAACATGCCATAACAAGTCATGCTTTCAGAAGGCCTAAAAACAACCAGAAGTCTAAATCGATACAACAACAACATACTTCGATTTTAGATTACAATCCGAATACAAACTAATTCGAATAACAAAACATATCAAGTTCGAGTTCTAACATGCTTCAATCTTAAACTAGATAAACATGCTAATTCTATTTCTAAACCGAGTCTCACTTCTACTACTTGCCCTCGAAGCTAACCATGCCTCTTCTGACTTGTTCCTGCCCCACCTGTTGCCAAGTACACATACAAAACAAAGCAATAGCCGGATAATCGGTGAGAACGACATTCCCAGTAAAAGCAACATAACAAGTAATACAAGTAACAAACATGCTTTCAATACAATAACGAAATCAATAACATCGTAATGAAATGCATGTCTTTAAACAGGGATATCAAATCTGATAACGAGGGATTGCTGCTGTGCCTTTGGGATCCCGAGGATAAGATCACGTAACAACTCACCGACTCTCCCAATCGAGGTGGTGCCATGTATCTCACTCCTCTAGACTTTGAGCAACTATAATGAGTATGCTAGCACCAGACGAAACGACTACGACCTGGGCCACTCAATCATAGTTCCCAAACGTCTAAACAAAAAGGGCGGTTCTGCCCGCTGAAACAAGATTGGCTCAAGATGAATGCATAACAGAAACATAAAACATAATCCTTTTAACAAAAACCAATACAATCAAACAATACACAAGTTCCTCATGCTAGAACAAGTGTAGATGCAAGTATGTGATTTCAAAAGGGAAAACTCGAGAACCACAGTCCCGAGTATGCTATCCCGCTACGATGACTGTTTTTACCTTTCAATGCAGTAGCTCCAACTCTGGATAAGCTACAAAAGAGATTGTATAAACAACTACACAATCTAACAACAACAAGGCAACAGTTCAAGGAAAACTCTTTATACCGTTCTTCGTCCAATTCTCTGAAACGATCAAACAGCTGCTAACTCTGGGCTTGACAACTCCAAACGAATCTGTTCAGATACAAGAGATGATTGATCAATAACCACGATCAACTTACAAGCCAAGTTCAAACTCAAAAACGGTTCAAAATCTCCAAAAACTCAAACCGACTGCATAACGGCTATAACTGAACAAACCGGCAACGTAGACAGCAGTTCAATACTGATAACAACTCAATTCAATGCTAATACAACAACAACAAGACAAACCCAACAAATCTCAAAACCATGATTTTCGAAAATGGCTTCCAAAAATCATAACAAATCCGAACGTCGCTCTATTTCAAAACTGACAGATAATAAACGATCAGAACTCTGTAGAGAACAATATACTCGAATCTAGAACGATTCTAACAACATCCAAAAACTAGAATGTATCCGATCGTAGAAAAACTTACGATATAACAGAGCTCTCACTGCTGTGATCGATAATGTGCCTTCAGAAATAAATTCCAACGGACGGATCGAGCTCGGACTGGATTTGGAAAGCTTAAAGAAGCGTTTCCTCAAGCTTTAATGGAAGGAATCGATGGAGAGGAAGAAGGAGGAGAAGTGAAGACTAAGTCAAGTCTTTTCCAAGTGTAGATAATATATTAAACTCAAAATTTGCGTTTTAGTCCCTAAAATTTCCAAAATTTGCAAAAAGGACCCTAGTCAAAATCAAGTCGGCTCGTGAACTCTGCAATCTCCGATTAACTCAAATAAACTCATTTAAGATAAAAACGGGCGTCACAAGTTAGGTGTCTGATGTGTTGTCAACTTGGGATTGACACGTGGCTACGACCGGACCGTCCAAAGTGCAAGATCGAAGCGTCCGAAGACGTGGCTCAACAGGTGTCGTGGATTTTCACACATGGTCTTGCATGCATGAGTTCGGACGATTCGAATGAAAGAGTTGATGCCCCGTTAGCCAACTTGTGGCTAAGGGCTTTGAGAGTCTCTTTTTGTAAACAATCTTTGTTTAATATAATATACGTTCTTTAAATGGCGTTTATTTTATCTTTCTTCATATTGTTATATTGTGATATACTATTGTTGTTTAGATGAAGACCTTGAATATACTAGAGTCCATGTAAGATGTGATAGTACATTGGGATGACTATCATGAAACACATCTTATAATCACTGTATATTCTAAACTGTTCCTAGTCAATTGAGCCGTCCGCAAATGAGGATAAGGATCGCTCGAGATTGAGACTAGCATTTGCGATGCCGAGTACCACGTTTCATTGGTATGGAACATAAAGATGTTCAAAGCATGCAAATGGATATTCATATGATGAATGATCGAACTACCCTATCCGAACTTTCCAAGTGGTTATCACTTATCGAGTGGATAAAGTTCGCGGTTTTGGTTGTACACCATTAGTTCTTACTACTTGAAACATCATGGAGACTCTATATGCTAGTACTATACTTTGACTCGTTTACCGACTCTATTGGGGTCATCAGGTGTCGGGATTGGGTGCAGTTACGACACATATAGGAGTCGATGCTTTGTTGTCAAGGATTCACCACATGCTTGCGAGTGTGGATATCCTATGCAATCTGAGGAGATATTAGTGTGACGAATCTTTGGCCAGAGTACATGATGTGTTTTAGGTTACTTGGTTTCCTAGTAGCACATGCGATGTCACTATTTTATCTTCAAGATGCATTGCATAGTTATCGAATCTCGTACGACTCTCATTGTACCAATGGTTGTTGATTCGATCGGGATATATGGATGAAGGGACCGTACTGTTAGCTAACCAAAATCTACTGGTTCTTGCAGGCACTATCAGTGATACCTAGGGAATCATGGGGCGATGTTGCTAGACGCTCTTACCATGATTCGATGGGCAAGTCGGAAATTGTTGTTCCGAGTCACAAGGAGTTGTGAGCCCACGGCTAGCTGTATCCCTGAACCATTGAGGGTCACACAAGTAATGGATTTCTAATTCCCGTTGAGATAATTAAATTTAAAGAGTTAAATTTAGTGGATAAAGAAGTAGGACTTCTTATTTAAGAGTAGAGGGAGTAAGATTTCCTAAAATGACATAGTGATGGATATTTTTGGAAACCACTGAATTCGGATTCAGAAAATTTGTCTTGACTTTAAAAAGATGCAAAAATGGTTTCTGTGCACATTGGTGAAATTGGTTTATCAATCTGAGTCACGATGAATTTTATATTAATTTCTGAACATGCGGGCTTTGCTTGTCAGTCTTGAACTTATGACTAATGGGTCCTAAGCTGTTAGTAGCCCACATTATAAATAAGTTATTGCAGTACAGAAATTGAACAACCAAGGTCATAATTTCGAAAACTTAGAGAGCTTTCTCTCAAGGAATTCGGCCCCCCCCCTTTCCTCTACTGTGTTCGAAAATTCAGTCTGTGAATTTTTGAATTTGCAGATTGATTTAACAGATCATATCTGTTCTATCTCATCGTAGAAACTTTTGATAGAATTTCTAGTGCAGTCTATCAGAGGGATTAAATTTATGTTCGTGGACCTGATTGAAGAATTGTTCGTTCATCAGTTCCTGGGATATACAACAAGAGCAGATTAATCTATTGGTGTCCATAATCTCGCTTCGAGATTTCAAGGTAAAATTTATATTGTTTAAATTTTATGTTATCAATTTTAATCGTAGGAATTTGATACCCATGATATGGAATTGTTCCATATAAAATTTTAAAACTTCCGCTGCAACGGGTATCACTTTTTTTTCGATCCGAAGAACGACCGTGTTCCAACAGTGGTATCAGAGACAGGTTGTTCTCGGATTTTACGATTAAAATATTGTTCAATTGTACAAGCCTCGATTTTTCAGAAAAATAAAACGAAAAAATAAAAAAAAATTTAAGTTTCCGGGGGGCTGCCCTGCGCGCAGCTGGGCCGCGGATACGGCCCAGCAGCCCAGCGTGCTGGGCTAGGGCAAACGTTGCCCTAGCCCAGCATGCGGGCGCGGCCCAGCGAAGGGCTGGGCCCCCGGCCCGATTGTCGGGGACTGCCCGGTATCGTCCCGGGCAGCCCAGAAAAATTAAAATTTTATTTTTTTTTAAATTTTGAATTTCAGCCCGTTAATTGTTATCGGGCCCAGTTTTTGGCCCGATTGAAAATTGTTTCAGTTGGTCCACGAGGCAATGGGTCAAAATTATTTGAGCCCAAAATTTTTTAAAAAATTAATTTTTGGATAAATTTTGAATTTTGGAAATTTATAAATTTAATCCAATAAATTAAATCTTTAATTATTAATTTTGGTACAATTGATAATAAAATATGATTTTATGTATAAAATTGGATTTTATATGTAAAATATGATTTTATGGATAAACTAGATAAAATATGATTTTATATATAAAATAAGATTTTATGTATGAAATATGATTTTATCTATTTAAATTTTATTGCCATTGCATGTTATCCAATGAATTTTACATTTGGTTTTATTATTGTTGTTGTGTTTTATTAATGGGCCTGGTTTATGGACCAATATGAATTGTCATATGTAATATAAGTGGGCCTGGTTTATGGCCCGTTCCCACCCCTAAAATATGTATCCCCTACTTGTCATAGTAATTTATTGTAAATTTACTACAAATAGTGGGAGATTTTGAAGATGAAGGTGGGCCCAGCAAGCAATGATAAATACTGAAGAAATGTAAATTGAAAGCACAATGTAATAGGATTGCATTGCATACTTGCATATCACCTAGGATTGGACTTAGACTCGTGATTGGCAACCACGGGTCGATTAGTAATGGAATCGATCATCCTAAAATATAATATATGATATTATTGTTGTATGCATGTTTAGACTAAATTGTATGAATCCCGCAAGCATACACAATTTTGAATGATGAGACAAACCTTTTCAAAATTAAAATCCCTTATTTTAAATTTTATTTAAAATTGATATCAAGATTAACAAAAGGGAATTTAAATATTGTTTAAATGTTCCTTCCATCAACGATTAATGTATGAGATGCTACCCGCGGGCATGGTCCGGCTCATATTATTGGGGGGCTCGTTCGTCGGAAAGCTGTACATTGAATCGACACATGTTGTAAGTTGGGTGGAACTCCCATGGGATTGGCTCATATTATTGGGGATCCACATGGCGATCGTCCATCACAACTTAATATTGATGGGTCATCTTGACATGTCACAATAAACAGCGTCATATTATTGGGCCCTTATTGGACATGAGGTAAATAACATGGGGATTGTTTTGGAAACAATTGGGCTCTATATTTTGAAGAGCATGGTTGGCTGATATTATTCGGGACCATGTTTTGTCAATTGAGCTCCATGTTCCCACTAAAAAAAATAATTCCCTCGTTTTCACTAGAGGGTGGTGGAATCGTTAAAATAGTGGGAGTGTAATTCATAAAATTAAACTCGCCTTATTTTATGTCTTAGTAAATTAATTAAACAATCACTGATTATTGTCTGTTTCTTTTCAGTATTTCATTAAGATGAATTCGCGCAATCCACTATTATCTATTCTCGAACAAAACAAACTGACTGGCGCAAACTATACGGAATGGTTCCGTAAGTTGAAGATTATCTTTACCTCGGAGAAGATGTTCTACGTGTTAGAAAAATCTCCTCCGAAGGAAGCACCAGCTGATATAAGTCCGGAAGAGTTGGCCAAACTTGATAAATGGTGGGACCATGATATCAAGGCAAAATGCTATATGCAAGATTCGATGTCTGATGAACTCCAGAGGCGATTTGAGGATACCGTGAATGCTGCTGACATTCACGTACAACTCAAGGAACTTTTTGGGGCTCAATCGAGAGCTGAAAGGTTCGCTACTATAAAAGAGTTAATGACGTGTCACATGCGTGAAGGGACTTCGGTCCGTGATCATGGGGTACGCGTGATTTGGCTTATTTAGAAGTTGGTAACGCTTGAATTGGTATTGGAGCATGAACTCAATGTGGACTTATTACTTCTCTCTCTTCCTTCATCGTTTGACGGTTTTGTGGTAAATTTCAATATGAACAAGATAGAGGCCTCCCTTGAAGAGATGGTCAATATGCTTGTAACTTATGAAGCCACTTTAAAGAAGGATAAACCGGTTCTCTTGGTGGGCTCCTCTTCTTCTGCTAAAAAGGGGCCAAGTACAAAGGGTAAGAAACGTTCTGCCCCATCCAAGAAAACCGGACCCGAGAAGAAAAACAAGACAAAGGCTTCAAACGTGGAAAATCCAAGGATGTTTGCCATCACTGCAAGAAACCCGGTCATTGGAAACGTAACTGCAAGGAATATCTCGAGCAGTTGCGAATTGCAAAGGGTATGTTTTATATTGAAATAAATGTTTCACTTAATACTACTTCTTGGGTATTGGATACCGGATGTGGATCTCACATTTGCAATGATTTGCAGGTGATGACAAGAAGTCGCAAGCTTAGGATGGGTGAGACCCAGCTGAGGCTCGAAAATGGTTCTCGAGTTGAAGCCAAAGCTGTGGGAGACATTTGTTTAATTTTGCAGAATGATTTTAAGTTATTTTTGAGAGATGTTTTATATGTGCCAGATTTGGTTAAAAATATTATTTCTATTTCTATGCTTGATAGAGATGGTTTTTCTTGCAATTTTTTGAATGGGATTTGCAATATTTACAAGAATGAATGTTTAATTGAATGTGGACAACTTGAAAACGATCTATATAACTTAAAATTAAAAGACGTTCCAATTAATTATGTTGATAAACCGGTAACAACAAATAAAAGAAAAATTGATAATCAAAACCTGACAAACCTTTGGCATGCTAGGCTAGGTCATGTTTCCTCAAGGAGGATGAACAAGCTAGTGGGAGAGGGCATGTTTGATATGAAAGAGTGGGTGCCCAGTGAGCCAACTTGTGGCTATGGGCTTTGATGACTCTTTGTACAAACGATCTTTTGTTTAATGTAATTTACACTTTTATTAATGGCAATGACTTTATATTACTTCATATTGTTATATTGTGATATACTATTGTTGTTTTGATAAAGACCTTGAATATACTATAGTGTATGTAAGATGTGGTAGAACATGGAGATGTCTATCATGAAATACATCTTATAGTCACTGTATATTCTAAACTGTTCCTAGTCGATTGAGCCGTCCGATAATAAGGATAAGGATCGCTCGAGTTTGAGACTAGCATTTGCGATGCGGAGTACCACGTTTCATTGGTAGGGAACATAGAGATGTTCGAAGCATGCAAATGGATATTCATAGGATGAATAATCGAACTACCCTATCCGGACTTTCCAAGTGGTTATCATTTATCGAGTGGATAAAGTCCGCGGTTTTGGTTGTACACCATTAGTCCTTACGACTTGAAACATCATGGAGACTCTATATGCTAGTGCTGTGCTTTGACTCGTTTACCGACTCTATGGGGTCATCAGGTGTCGAGATTGGGTACAGTTACGACACATATAGGAGTCGATGCATTGTTGTCAAGGATTCACCGCATAATTGCGAGTGTGGATATCCTATGCGATCTGAGGAGATATTAGTGTGACAAATCTCTGGCCAGAGTACTTGATGTGATTTAAGAAATGGTTTCTTAGTAGCACATGCGATGTCACTAATTTGATCTTCAAGATGTATTGCATAGTTATCGAATCTTGAGCGACTCTCGATATACCAATGGTTGTTGATTCGATCGGGATATTTGGATGAAGGGACCGTACTGTACGCTAACCAAAATCTACTGGTTCTTGGAGGCACTATCAGTGATACCTAGGGAATCATGGGGCGATGTTGCTAGGCGCTTTACCATGATTCGTTGGGCAAGTCGGAAATCGTTGTTCCGAGTCACAAGGAGTTGTGAGCCCACGGCTAGCTGTATCCCTGAACCATTGAGGGTCACACAGTGTAATGGAGTTTTAATCCCCGTTGAGATAGTTAAATTTAAAGAGTTAAATTTAATGAACTAAGGAGTTGGACTTCTTAAATAAGAGTAAGGGAGTAGGATATCCTAAAATGACATAGGGATGGACATTTTTGGAAACCACTGAATTCGGATTCAGGAAAATTTATTTTGACTTTAAAATGTGCAGAAATGGTTTCTGTGCACATTGGTGAAATCGGTTCATCAATCGGAGTCACGATGAATTTTATATTAATTTCTGAACGAGCGGGCTTTGCTTGTCGGGCCTGAACTTATGACTAATGGGCCCTAAGCTGTTAGTGGCCTGCATTATAAATAAGTTATTGCAGTACAGAAATTACACACAACAGGTCATTATTTTGAGAGCAGAATTTCGAAACCCTCCTCTCTCTCAAACATATTTCGGCCGAACCCCTCCCTCTCTGTCAGAGAAATTCCGGTCTGTGATTTTGAATTGCAGTCAGGAATAACGAATCAGATTCGTTTAATCTCTTCGCAGAAAAACTTCTGATAGATTTTCTAGTGCAATCTATCAGAGGGATTTAAACCCCATTCGTGGACCTGATTGAAGGAGTTCATCAGTTCCTGGGAGAGACAACAAGAGCAGATTAATTCTGTTGGTGTCCATTAATCTCGCTTCGAGATTGAAGGTAAAATTTAATTAATTGTTATTTGAATTTTACACACATAATAATTTAATCGTTGAATGGTTGATACCCACACCATGGAATTGTTCCATGATAAAATTTTTAAACTTCAGCTGCACCGGGTATCAATCGTGATTGATCTGAACGCCAGTTTTCCAACAGTGGTATCAGAGCCAGGTTGCTCAGATCAAACGATTAAATTAATCGATTGTACAAAATTTTTGAATCTCGTTTTTTGGAAAACAAAATAAATATTTTTAAATAAAATTTTTTTTTTCCGGGGCAAAACCCGGGCAGCGATTGGATCGCTGCCCGGTGGGGCAGCAATTGTTGCTGCCCCGGGCGGCGCCAAAGGGGGCGCCCAAAGGGGGCGCACGGCGCCGCCCAGGACGGCGACCGTCGCCGCCCAGGGCGGCGCACGGCGCCGCCCAGGGGCGGCGTTCGGCGCCGCCCAGGACGGCGCACGGCGCCACCCAGGGGCGGCGCCAGGCGCCGCCAGGGCAGCGAGAGTGCTGCCCTAAGGGGGCAGCCGGGCTGCCCCCGGCCCGCGCCCCGGGTGCGGGCCGGCCCGGGAGTGTCCCGGGCGGCCCGCGGGAAAAAATTTATTTTTATTTAAAAATTAATTTTAATGTGTTAAAATTTTATTTTTGGTCCGGTCAAAAATTGTTTTTGATTGGTTCACGAGATTTCGGATCGAATTGTTCGAGTCCGTAAATTTTAAAATTGATTTTTGGATAAATTTGAATTTTTGGAAAATTTTAATATTTTATCCTTAAATTGAATTTTGAAATCAATTATTTTTGGTACAATTGATGATAAGATATGATCTTATGATATATTAAGTAAAATATGATTTTATCTGTAAAATTGGATTTTATAGATGAAATATGATTTTATTTGATATAGAGATAAAATATGATTTTATATGTAAAATGAGATTTTATATAAAATATGATTTTATCTTGTTTAAATTTGAATTGCCACTGCATGTTATCCAATAAATTAATTTTGAATTAAATGTTATTGGATAAGGATGATCGATTGCCATGACCAATTTTGTAGGTGTATGTTAGGAATTTACATTTTGTTTTTATTGTTGTTGGTTTTATTAATGGGCCTGGTTTATGGCCCGATATGAATGTCATATGTAATAAAAGTGGGCTTGGTTTATAGCCCGTTCCCACCCCTAAAAATGTATCCCCTACTTGTCATTGTTATTTATTGTAAATACATTAGATTTAGTGGGAGATCAAGATTTGAAGACGGTGGGCCCAGCAGACAATAAAGACTGAAGAAATGTAAATTGGAAGCACATGTAATAGGATTGCATTGCATACTGCATATTACCTAGGATTGGACTAAGACCCGTGATTGGCAACCACGGGTCAATTAGAAATGGAATCGATCATCCTATATAATATTTGATATTATGATTGTATGCATGTTTAGACATAATTGCGTGAATCCGGCAAGCATGCAATAAATTAAATATGATGAGACAAATATTTTTATAATTAAAAATCCCTCATTTTAAATATGATTTAAAATTGATATCAAGATAAATAAAGGAAATTTAAATTTGTTTAAATGTTCCTACCTTCCATCAACGGTCAATGTATGTGATGCTACCCGCGGATACGGTCCGGCTCATATTATTGGGGGGGCCCGTCCGTCGGAAAGCTGTACATTGGATCGACAAATGTTGTAAGTTGGGTGGAACTCCCATGGGATCGGCTCATATTATTGGGGGATCCACATGGCGACCGTCCATCACAACTTAATATTGATGGGTCATCTTGACATGTCACTTTAAACGGCGTCATATTATTGGGCCCTTATTGGACATGAGGTAAACACATGGGGGTTGCTTTGGAAGCAATTGGGCTCTACCTCTTGAAAATTATGGTTGGCTGATATTATTCGGGACCATAAGTTTGTCAATTGGACTCCATGTTCTCACTAAGGAAAAAGTTTCCCGTTTTCACCAGAGGGTGGTGAAATCGTTAAAATAGTGGGAGTGAAATTCATAAAATTAAATTCGCCTATTTTATGTCTTAGTAAATTATTTAAACAATCATTGATATATGTCTGTTTTTCTTTTCAGTATTTCATACGATGAATTCGCGTAATCCTTTATTCTCGATCCTCGAACAAAACAAGTTGACTGGCGCCAACTATACGGAATGGTTTCGGAAGTTGAAAATTGTCTTAACTTCGGAGAAAATGCTCTACATGTTAGAGAAAGCACCTCCAAAGGAAGCACCAGCTGATGTAAGTCCGGAGGAATTGGCCAAGCTTGATGCATGGTGGGACCATGACATCAAGACCAAATGCTATATGCAAGCCTCGATGTCTGATGAACTCCAGAGGCGATTTGAGGACACGGTGAATGCTGCTGACATTCACGCGCAACTCAAGGAACTTTTTGGGGCTCAGTCGAGGGCTGAAAGGTTCGCAACTGTTAAGGAGTTGATGACGTGCCGCATGCGTGAAGGGACTTCGGTCCGTGATCATGGGGTACGAATGATTTGGCTCATACAAAAGTTGGCGACCCTTGATTTGGTGTTGGAGCATGAACTCAATGTGGATTTACTGCTTCTGTCTCTTCCTTCTTCATTTGATGGATTTGTGGTAAATTTTAATATGAACAAGATAGAGGCCACCCTTGAAGAGATGGTCAATATGCTCGTTACATATGAATCCACACTTAAGAAGGATAAGCCCGTTTTCTTGGTGGGCTCCTCATCTTCTGCTAAGAAGGGGCCAAGTATGAAGGGCAAGAAACGTTCTGCCCCACCCAAGAAAATCGAGCCCGAGAAGAAGCAAAAGACAAAGGCTTCAAACAATGGAAAATCCAAGGATGTTTGCCATTACTGCAAGAAGCCGGGACATTGGAAGCGTAACTGCAAGGAATATCTTGAGCAGTTGCGAACTGCAAAGGGTATGTTCTATATTGAAATTAACGTTTCGCTTAACACTACTTCTTGGGTATTGGATACCGGATGTGGATCTCACATTTGCAATGATTTGCAGGTGATGACAAGAAGTCGGAGGCTTAGAATGGGTGAGACCCAGCTGAGGCTCGGGAATGGTTCCAGAGTTGAAGCTACAGCCGTAGGAGACGTTTGTTTAATTTTGCAGAACGGTTTTAAGTTATTATTAAGAGATGTTTTATTTGTTCCGGATTTAATTAAAAACATTATTTCTGTTTCTATGCTAGATAGAGATGGTTATTCTTGCAATTTTGTGAATGGGATTTGCAATATTTACAAGAATGAATGTTTGATTGGAAATGGACAACTTGAAAACGATCTATACAACTTAAAACTAAAAGACGTTCCAATTAATTATTTTGATAAACCGGCTACAACAAACAAAAGGAAAATCGATAGTCAAAACCCGGCAAACCTTTGGCACGCTAGGCTAGGTCATATTTCCTCAAGGAGGATGAACAAGCTAGTGGGAGAGGGCATGTTTGATATGTCTGATATTAACTCTCTACCTACTTGTGAATCCTGCCTAAAAGGAAAAATGACTAAATCTCCTTTTAAGGGGAAACCTGAGCGTAGTCAGAATCTGTTGGATTTGATCCATACAGATGTTTGTGGTCCATTTAGAGTAGGGACTCAACATGGCCACACCTACTTCATTACCTTTACTGATGATTATTCAAGGTATGGGTATTTATATTTAATGAAATATAAGTCTGAAGCATTTGAAAAGTTCAAAGAATTCAAGGCTGAAGTAGAAAACAAGCTAGGTAAAAGTATTAAAGCACTTCGATCGGATCGAGGTGGAGAATACTTGAGTACCGAGTTTTTGGACTATCTGAAAGAGAATGGGATTCTCTCTCAGTGGACTCCTCCTATGACACCACAGCTTAATGGTGTATCGGAGCGTCGTAATCGAACTTTGTTGGACATGGTTCGATCTATGATGAGCTTCACTGAGCTTCCACCTTCGTTTTGGGGCTATGCGCTTGAAACGGCGGTATTGTTGTTGAACAACGTCCACACTAAAGCAGTGGACAAAACACCATACGAGTTATGGAATGGCAAAGCTCCTAAGTATTCGTACTTGAGGATTTGGGGATGTCCTGCTTACGTGAAGCAGACAGTGGGAGACAAGTTGGATAGTCGATCCAGCTTATGTTATTTTATGGGGTATCCGAAAAATTCAATCGGATATTATTTCTATTATCCTAATGAAACAAAGGTGTTTGTTTCTAGGAATGCCACCTTCTTGGAGAAGGAGTTCTTATTGGATAAGAAAGGCGAGATGATGGAACTCGAAGAGGTTCGAGAAGAACCCGAAATACAAAATAACGATCCTACACCTCAGGAACCATTGCTGAACACGCCTGAACCTAGAAGATCCGAGAGGACTTCTAGACCTCCTATTCGATATGGTCTTCTTCTTGAAGGGGATCAAGATGAACCCGACATTGGATGTGATCCAAGAAACTTCAAGGAAGCAATTTCTGATGCGGATTCGAATTTATGGCTTGAAGCTATGCAGTCAGAATTGGATTCGATGCATACAAACCAAGTTTGGTCTTTGGTAGATCCTCATGATGGAATTTTTCCAATAGGGTGTAAATGGATCTACAAAAGAAAGCTTGGGCCTGATGGTAAGGTATTGACCTACAAGGCGCGATTGGTGGCGAAAGGTTATACTCAAAGGCAAGGAGTTGACTATGATGAAACCTTTTCACCAGTTGCTATGTTCAAGTCCATAAGAATCCTTATTGCCATCGCTGCATGGTATGACTATGAGATATGGCAAATGGATGTGAAGACTACTTTTCTTAATGGAGACATTAAGGAGGAAATCTATATGAAGCAGCCTGAAGGGTTCACATCCATGGGAAGCGAGCATAAGGTATGCAAGCTTCAGAGATCAATTTATGGTCTAAAACAAGCATCAAGAAGTTGGAACCAGAAATTTGATGAAACAATAAAAGATTTTGGTTTCATCAAGAACCCGGAGGAACCTTGCGTGTACAAGAAAGTAGTTAAGGATGCGGTGACATTCTTAGTACTTTATGTTGACGACATCCTACTCATTGGGAATGACGTAGGGATGTTGCAGTTAACAAAGATATGGTTATCAGGTAGATTCTCGATGAAGGATTTGGGTGAGGCATCCTACATTCTTGGGATACAGATCTATAGAGATAGATCTAAAAGAATGATAGGACTCACACAATCAACCTACATCGACACCATATTGAAACGGTTTTCAATGGATGGGTCCAAGAGAGGACATCTACCCATGTGTCATGGAGTTTCTCTATCCAAGTCTATGTGTCCCAAGACTGATGCAGAGATAGAGAATATGACACATGTACCATATGCGTCAGCTATAGGTAGTATCATGTATGGGATGATATCTACCAGACCGGATGTAGCATTTGCTCTGAGTGTCACGAGCAGATATCAAGCTAATCCCGGTCAAATGCATTGGAAAGCCGTGAAGGACATTCTTAAGTACTTACGAAGGACTAAGAATATGTTCATGGTATATGGAGGACGAGATCTGAAATTGGAAGGCTATACCGACTCTAGCTTCCAAAGTGACGTGGATGACTCGAAGTCAACCTCTGGATTTGTGTTCATGCTCAATGGCGGTGCTGTCTCTTGGAAGAGTTCCAAGCAGGACACCACAGCGGATTCCACCACTGAGGCTGAATACATTGCAGCATCAGCTGCTGCTAAAGAGGCCGTTTGGATGAGGAAGTTCGTCCAAGAGTTGGACGTCATTCCTGAATTTGTTGGTCCAGTCCCGGTGTACTGTGACAACACGGGTGCCGTTGCTCAAGCAAAGGAACCAAGGTCTCATCAAAGATCCAAACACGTACTGAGGAAATACCACATCATCCGGGAGATTGTGGAAAGAGGAGACATCACTGTCGAACGAGTGGCCTCTGCAGACAATATCGCTGATCCGCTTACTAAGCCCTTGCCAGGACCATTGTTTGACAAACATCGCGAAGCAATGGGTCTACGTAGTATGACTAGTTGGCTATAGGGAAAGTGGGAGATTGAAAGAGTGGGTGCCCAGTGAGCCAACTTGTGGCTATGGGCTTTGATGACTCTTTGTACAAACGATCTTTTGTTTAATGTAATTTACACTTTTATTAATGGCAATGACTTTATATTACTTCATATTGTTATATTGTGATATACTATTGTTGTTTTGATAAAGACGTTGAATATACTATAGTGTATGTAAGATGTGGTAGAACATGGAGATGTCTATCATGAAATACATCTTATAGTCACTGTATATTCTAAACTGTTCCTAGTCGATTGAGCCGTCCGATAATAAGGATAAGGATCGCTCGAGTTTGAGACTAGCATTTGCGATGCGGAGTACCACGTTTCATTGGTAGGGAACATAGAGATGTTCGAAGCATGCAAATGGATATTCATAGGATGAATAATCGAACTACCCTATCCGGACTTTCCAAGTGGTTATCACTTACCGAGTGGATAAAGTCCGCGGTTTTGGTTGTACACCATTAGTCCTTACGACTTGAAACATCATGGAGACTCTATATGCTAGTGCTGTGCTTTGACTCGTTTACCGACTCTATGGGGTCATCAGGTGTCGAGATTGGGTACAGTTACGACACATATAGGAGTCGATGCATTGTTGTCAAGGATTCACCACATACTTGCGAGTGTGGATATCCTATGCGATCTGAGGAGATATTAGTGTGACAAATCTCTGGCCAGAGTACTTGATGTGATTTAAGAAATGGTTTCTTAGTAGCACATGCGATGTCACTAATTTGATCTTCAAGATGTATTGCATAGTTATCGAATCTTGAGCGACTCTCGATATACCAATGGTTGTTGATTCGATCGGGATATTTGGATGAAGGGACCGTACTGTACGCTAACCAAAATCTACTGGTTCTTGTAGTCACTATCAGTGATACCTAGGGAATCATGGGGCGATGTTGCTAGGCGCTTTACCATGATTCGTTGGGCAAGTCGGAAATCGTTGTTCCGAGTCACAAGGAGTTGTGAGCCCACGGCTAGCTGTATCCCTGAACCATTGAGGGTCACACAGTGTAATGGAGTTTTAATCCCCGTTGAGATAGTTAAATTTAAAGAGTTAAATTTAATGAACTAAGGAGTTGGACTTCTTAAATAAGAGTAAGGGAGTAGGATATCCTAAAATGACATAGGGATGGACATTTTTGGAAACCACTGAATTCGGATTCAGGAAAATTTATTTTGACTTTAAAATGTGCAGAAATGGTTTCTGTGCACATTGGTGAAATCGGTTCATCAATCGGAGTCACGATGAATTTTATATTAATTTCTGAACGAGCGGGCTTTGCTTGTCGGGCCTGAACTTATGACTAATGGGCCCTAAGCTGTTAGTGGCCTGCATTATAAATAAGTTATTGCAGTACAGAAATTACACACAACAGGTCATTATTTTGAGAGCAGAATTTCGAAACCCTCCTCTCTCTCAAACATATTTCGGCCGAACCCCTCCCTCTCTGTCAGAGAAATTCCGGTCTGTGATTTTGAATTGCAGTCAGGAATAACGAATCAGATTCGTTTAATCTCTTCGCAGAAAAACTTCTGATAGATTTTCTAGTGCAATCTATCAGAGGGATTTAAACCCCATTCGTGGACCTGATTGAAGGAGTTCATCAGTTCCTGGGAGAGACAACAAGAGCAGATTAATTCTGTTGGTGTCCATTAATCTCGCTTCGAGATTGAAGGTAAAATTTAATTAATTGTTATTTGAATTTTACACACATAATAATTTAATCGTTGAATGGTTGATACCCACACCATGGAATTGTTCCATGATAAAATTTTTAAACTTCAGCTGCACCGGGTATCAATCGTGATTGATCTGAACGCCAGTTTTCCAACAGTGGTATCAGAGCCAGGTTGCTCAGATCAAACGATTAAATTAATCGATTGTACAAAATTTTTGAATCTCGTTTTTTGGAAAACAAAATAAATATTTTTAAATAAAATTTTTTTTTTCCGGGGCAAAACCCGGGCAGCAATTGTTGCTGCCCCGGGCGGCGCACGGCGCCGCCCAGGACGGCGACCGTCGCCGCCCAGGGCGGCGTTCGGCGCCGCCCAGGACGGCGCACGGCGCCGCCCAGGGGCGGCGCCAGGCGCCGCCAGGGCAGCGAGAGTGCTGCCCTAAGGGGGCAGCCGGGCTGCCCCCGGCCCGCGCCCCGGGTGCGGGCCGGCCCGGGAGTGTCCCGGGCGGCCCGCGGGAAAAAATTTATTTTTATTTAAAAATTAATTTTAATGTGTTAAAATTTTATTTTTGGTCCGGTCAAAAATTGTTTTTGATTGGTTCACGAGATTTCGGATCGAATTGTTCGAGTCCGTAAATTTTAAAATTGATTTTTGGATAAATTTGAATTTTTGGAAAATTTTAATATTTTATCCTTAAATTGAATTTTGAAATCAATTATTTTTGGTACAATTGATGATAAGATATGATCTTATGATATATTAAGTAAAATATGATTTTATCTGTAAAATTGGATTTTATAGATGAAATATGATTTTATTTGATATAGAGATAAAATATGATTTTATATGTAAAATGAGATTTTATATAAAATATGATTTTATCTTGTTTAAATTTGAATTGCCACTGCATGTTATCCAATAAATTAATTTTGAATTAAATGTTATTGGATAAGGATGATCGATTGCCATGACCAATTTTGTAGGTGTATGTTAGGAATTTACATTTTGTTTTTATTGTTGTTGGTTTTATTAATGGGCCTGGTTTATGGCCCGATATGAATGTCATATGTAATAAAAGTGGGCTTGGTTTATAGCCCGTTCCCACCCCTAAAAATGTATCCCCTACTTGTCATTGTTATTTATTGTAAATACATTAGATTTAGTGGGAGATCAAGATTTGAAGACGGTGGGCCCAGCAGACAATAAAGACTGAAGAAATGTAAATTGGAAGCACATGTAATAGGATTGCATTGCATACTGCATATTACCTAGGATTGGACTAAGACCCGTGATTGGCAACCACGGGTCAATTAGAAATGGAATCGATCATCCTATATAATATTTGATATTATGATTGTATGCATGTTTAGACATAATTGCGTGAATCCGGCAAGCATGCAATAAATTAAATATGATGAGACAAATATTTTTATAATTAAAAATCCCTCATTTTAAATATGATTTAAAATTGATATCAAGATAAATAAAGGAAATTTAAATTTGTTTAAATGTTCCTACCTTCCATCAACGGTCAATGTATGTGATGCTACCCGCGGATACGGTCCGGCTCATATTATTGGAGGGGCCCGTCCGTCGGAAAGCTGTACATTGGATCGACAAATGTTGTAAGTTGGGTGGAACTCCCATGGGATCGGCTCATATTATTGGGGGATCCACATGGCGACCGTCCATCACAACTTAATATTGATGGGTCATCTTGACATGTCACTTTAAACGGCGTCATATTATTGGGCCCTTATTGGACATGAGGTAAACACATGGGGGTTTCTTTGGAAGCAATTGGGCTCTACCTCTTGAAAATTATGGTTGGCTGATATTATTCGGGACCATAAGTTTGTCAATTGGACTCCATGTTCTCACTAAGGAAAAAGTTTCCCGTTTTCACCAGAGGGTGGTGAAATCGTTAAAATAGTGGGAGTGAAATTCATAAAATTAAATTCGCCTATTTTATGTCTTAGTAAATTATTTAAACAATCATTGATATATGTCTGTTTTTCTTTTCAGTATTTCATACGATGAATTCGCGTAATCCTTTATTCTCGATCCTCGAACAAAACAAGTTGACTGGCGCCAACTATACGGAATGGTTCCGAAAGTTGAAGATTGTCTTAACTTCGGAGAAAATGCTCTACGTGTTAGAGAAAGCACCTCCGAAGGAAGCACCAGCTGATGTAAGTCCGGAGGAATTGGCCAAGCTTGATGCATGGTGGGACCATGACATCAAGACCAAATGCTATATGCAAGCCTCGATGTCTGATGAACTCCAGAGGCGATTTGAGGACACGGTGAATGCTGCTGACATTCACGCGCAACTCAAGGAACTTTTTGGGGCTCAGTCGAGGGCTGAAAGGTTCGCAACTGTTAAGGAGTTGATGACGTGCCGCATGCGTGAAGGGACTTCGGTCCGTGATCATGGGGTACGAATGATTTGGCTCATACAAAAGTTGGCGACCCTTGATTTGGTGTTGGAGCATGAACTCAATGTGGATTTACTGCTTCTGTCTCTTCCTTCTTCATTTGATGGATTTGTGGTAAATTTTAATATGAACAAGATAGAGGCCACCCTTGAAGAGATGGTCAATATGCTCGTTACATATGAATCCACACTTAAGAAGGATAAGCCCGTTTTCTTGGTGGGCTCCTCATCTTCTGCTAAGAAGGGGCCAAGTATGAAGGGCAAGAAACGTTCTGCCCCACCCAAGAAAATCGAGCCCGAGAAGAAGCAAAAGACAAAGGCTTCAAACAATGGAAAATCCAAGGATGTTTGCCATTACTGCAAGAAGCCGGGACATTGGAAGCGTAACTGCAAGGAATATCTTGAGCAGTTGCGAACTGCAAAGGGTATGTTCTATATTGAAATTAACGTTTCGCTTAACACTACTTCTTGGGTATTGGATACCAGATGTGGATCTCACATTTGCAATGATTTGCAGGTGATGACAAGAAGTCGGAGGCTTAGAATGGGTGAGACCCAGCTGAGGCTCGGGAATGGTTCCAGAGTTGAAGCTACAGCCGTAGGAGACGTTTGTTTAATTTTGCAGAACGGTTTTAAGTTATTATTAAGAGATGTTTTATTTGTTCCGGATTTAATTAAAAACATTATTTCTGTTTCTATGCTAGATAGAGATGGTTCTTCTTGCAATTTTGTGAATGGAATTTGCAATATTTACAAGAATGAATGTTTGATTGGAAATGGACAACTTGAAAACGATCTATACAACTTAAAACTAAAAGACGTTCCAATAAATTATGTTGATAAACCGGCGACAACAAACAAAAGGAAAATCGATAGTCAAAACCCGGCAAACCTTTGGCACGCTAGGCTAGATCATATTTCCTCAAGGAGGATGAACAAGCTAGTGGGAGAGGGCATGTTTGATATGTCTGATATTAACTCTCTACCTACTTGTGAATCCTGCCTAAAAGGAAAAATGACTAAATCTCCTTTTAAGGGAAAACCTGAGCGTAGTCAAAATCTGTTGGATTTGATCCATACAGATGTTTGTGGACCATTTAGAGTTGGGACTCAATATGGTCACACCTACTTCATTACCTTTACTGATGATTATTCAAGGTATGGGTATTTATATTTAATGAAATATAAGTCTGAAGCATTTGAAAAGTTCAAAGAATTCAAGGCTGAAGTAGAAAACAAGTTAGGTAAAAGTAGTAAAGCACTTCGATCGGATCGAGGTGGAGAATACTTGAGTACCGAGTTTTTGGACTATCTGAAAGAGAATGGGATTCTCTCACAGTGGACTCCTCCTATGACACCACAGCTTAATGGTGTATCGGAGCGTCGTAATCGAACTTTGTTGGACATGGTTCGATCTATGATGAGCTTCACTGAGCTTCCACCTTCGTTTTGGGGCTATGCGCTTGAAACGGCGGTATTGTTGTTGAACAACGTCCACACTAAAGCAGTGGACAAGACACCATACGAGTTATGGAATGGCAAAGCTCCTAAGTATTTGTACTTGAGGATTTGGGGATGTCCTGCTTACGTGAAGCGGACAGTGGGAGATAAGTTGGATAGTCGATCCAGCTTATGTTATTTTGTGGGGTATCCGAAGAATTCAATCGGATATTATTTCTATTATCCTGCTGAAACAAAGGTGTTTGTTTCAAGGAATGCCACCTTCTTAGAGAAGGAGTTCTTATTGGATAAGAAAGGCAAGATGATGGAACTCGAAGAAATTCGAGAAGAACCCGAGATACAAAATAACGATCCTATACCTCAAGAATCATCACAAGACACGCCTATTACTAGAAGATCCGAGAGGACTTCTAGGCCTCCTATTAGATATGGTCTTCTTCTTGAAGGGGATCAAAGTGAACCCGACATTGGATGTGATCCAAGAAACTTCAAGAAAGCAATTTCTGATGCGGATTCGAATTTATGGCTTGAAGCTATGCAGTCGGAAATAGATTCGATGCATACAAACCAAGTTTGGTCTTTAGTAGATCCTCATGATGGAATTGTTCCAATAGGGTGTAAATGGATCTACAAGAGAAAACTTGGGCCTGATGGAAAGGTACTGACCTACAAGGCACGATTGGTGGCAAAAGGTTATACTCAAAGACAAGGAGTTGACTATGATGAAACTTTTTCACCAGTCGCAATGTTCAAGTCCATAAGAATCCTTATTGCCATAGCAGCTTGGTATGACTATGAGATATGACAAATGGATGTGAAGACTGCATTTCTTAATGGAAACATTAAGAAAGATATCTATATGATGCAGCCTGAGGGATACACATCCATGGGAAGCGAGCATAAGGTATGCAAGCTTCAGAGATCAATTTATGGTCTCAAACAAGCATCAAGAAGTTGGAACCAGAAATTTGATGAAACAATAAAGGATTTTGGTTTCATCAAGAACCCGGAGGAATCATGCGTGTACAAGAAAGTAGTTAAGGATGCGGTAACATTATTAGTACTTTATGTTGATGACATCCTACTCATTGGGAATGATGTAGGGATGTTGCAGTAAAATAAGATATGGTTGTCAGGTAGATTCTCGATGAAGGATTTAGGTGAGACATCCTATATTCTAGGAATACAGATCTATAGAGATAGATCTAAAAGAATGATAGGACTCACTCAAGCAACCTACATCGACACCATATTAAAAAGGTTTTCAATGGATGGGTCCAAGAGAGGACATCTACCTATGTGTCATGGAGTTTCTCTATCCAAGTCTATGTGTCCCAAGACTGACGAAGAGATAGAGAAGATGACACACGTGCCATATGCGTCAGCCATAGGTAGTATCATGTATGGGATGATATCTACCAGACCGGATGTGGCCTATGCTCTGAGAGTCACGAGCAGATATCAAGCCAATCCCGGTCAAATGCATTGGAAAGCCGTGAAGGATATTCTTAAGTACTTGCGAAGGACTAAGAATGTATTCATGGTTTATGGAGGAAGAGAATTGAAATTGGAAGGCTACACCGACTCTAGCTTCCAAAGTGACGTGGATGACTCGAAGTCAACCTCTGGATTTGTATTCGTGCTCAATGGCGGTGCTGTCTCTTGGAAGATTTCCAAGCAGGACACCACAGCGGATTCCACCACTGAGGCAGAATACATTGCAGCATCAGCTGCTGCTAAAGAGGCGGTTTGGATTAGGAAATTCATCCAAGAGTTGGGTGTAATTCCTGAAGCTGTTGGTCCAGTCCCGGTGTACTGTGACAACACGGGTGCCGTTGCTCAGGCAAAGGAACCAAGGTCTCATCAGAAGTCCAAACACGTACTGAGGAAATACCACATCATCCGGGAGATCGTGGATAGAGGAGACATCACTGTCGAGAGAGTGGCCTCTGCAGACAATATCGTTGATCCGCTTACTAAGCCCTTGCCAGGACCATTGTTTGACAAACATCGCGAAGCAATGGGACTACGTAGTATGACTAGTTGGCTTTAGGTCAAGTGGGAGATTGAAAGAGTTGATGCCCCGTTAGCCAACTTGTGGCTAAGGGATTTGAGAATCTCTTTTTGTAAACAATATTTGTTTAATATAATATACGTTCTTTAAATGGCATTTTACTTTATCTTTCTTCATATTGTTATATTGTGATATACTATTGTTGTTTAGATGAAGACCTTGAATATACTAGAGTGCATGTAAGATGTGATAGTACATTGGGATGACTATCATGAAACACATCTTATAATCACTGTATATTCTAAACTGTTCCTAGTCAATTGAGCCGTCCGCAAATGAGGATAAGGATCGCTCGAGATTGATACTAACATTTGCGATGTTGAGTACCACGTTTCATTGGTATGGAACATAGAGATGTTCAAAGCATGCAAATGGATATTTATATGATGAATGATCGAACTACCCTATCCGAACTTTCCAAGTGGTTATCACTTATCGAGTGGATAAAGTCCGCGGTTTTGGTTGTACACCATTAGTCCTTACTACTTGAAACATCATGGAGACTCTATATGCTAGTACTGTACTTTGACTCGTTTACCGACTCTATTGGGGTTATCAGGTGTCGGGATTGGGTGCAGTTACGACACATATAGGAGTCGATGCTTTGTTGTCAAGGATTCACCACATGCTTGCGAGTGTGGATATCCTATGCAATCTGAGGAGATATTAGTGTGACGAATCTCTGGCCAGAGTACATGATGTGTTTTAGGTTACTTGGTTTCCTAGTAGCACATGCGATGTCACTATTTGATCTTCAAGATGCATTTCATAGTTATCGAATCTCGAACGACTCTCGTTGTACCAATGGTTGTTGATTCGATCGGGATATATGGATGAAGGGACCGTACTGTACGCTAACCAAAATCTACTGGTTCTTGCAGGCACTATCAGTGATACCTAGAGAATCATGGGGCGATGTTGCTAGACGCTCTTACCATGATTCGATGGGCAAGTCGGAAATTGTTGTTCCGAGTCACAAGGAGTTGTGAGCCCACAGCTAGCTGTATCCCTGAACCATTGAGGGTCACACAAGTAATGAATTTATAATCCCCGTTGAGATAATTAAATTTAAAGAGTTAAATTTAGTGGATAAAGAAGTAGGACTTCTTATTTAAGAGTAGAGGGAGTAAGATTTCCTAAAATGACATAGTGATGGACATTTTTGGAAACCACTGAATTCGGATTCAGAAAATTTGTCTTGACTTTAAAAAGATGCAGAAATGGTTTCTGTGCACATTGGTGAAATTGGTTTATCAATCTGAGTCACGATGAATTTTATATTAATTTCTGAACATGCGGGCTTTGCTTATCAGGCTTGAACTTATGACTAATGGGCCCTAAGCTATTAGTAGCCCACATTATAAATAAGTTATTGCAGTACAGAAATTGAACAACCAAGGTCATAATTTCGAAAACTTAGAGAGCTTTCTCTCAAGGAATTCGGCCGCCCCCCGTTTCCTCTACTGTGTTTGAAAATTCAGTTTGTGAATTTTTGAATTTGCAGACTAATTTAACAGATCATATCTATTCTATCTCATCGTAGAAACTTCTGATAGGCTTTCTAGTACAGTCTATCAGAGGGATTAAATTTCTGTTCGTGGACCTGATTGAAGAATTGTTCGTTCATCAGTTCCTGGGATATACAATAAGAGCAGATTAATCTGCTGGTGTCCATAATCTCGCTTCGAGATTTCAAGGTAAAATTTATATTGTTTAAATTTTATGTTATCAAACGAGATTTCAAGGTAAAATTTATATTGTTTAAATTTTATGTTATCAATTTTAATCGTAGGAATTTGATACCCATGATATGGAATTGTTCCATATAAAATTTTAAAACTTCCGCTGCAACGGGTATCACTTTTTTTTCGATCCGAAGAACGACCGTGTTCCAACACCGAAGTCCAGTTAGGACCGTCCGATCAGGGTTTTCAGGCACATGGCCAAGCATGCAGGATCGACTCGTCCGATCTCTGCCTATAAATAGTGCATCCAGGAGCCCATTTTCTTTGCCAATTCACCAAAATTCTCTATCGTTTCTTAGTATTTTTAGGGGCTTCCAGTCTTCTTTGGCAAGGGACGGGCATTGGCGAGATGTCTCCTGAGTCGCAGCGGAGTTGTGCCTAAGTTCTGGGGCAATCGACAGCAATGGGATAAAGACGGACGAATGTATAATAATATGAGTTTCTAGAAATAGTTTGGGAATATCTATTAGCTTAGTTAAGGCTTTTAGAATGATTAAAAATGGATTAAGGGCTTAATTTGGATTATAAATAAGAAATTTGGAAAATCCTTCTCGGGTGAGTTCGGATGGTCTGAACCCAAGTTTGGAAGGTCCGAACTTTAGTAATTCAGAAGCTAAGTTGGAGTTTGGTGGGTGGGGTGAGATCTGACGATCCGATCCCAAAATCGGAGTGTCCAAACTTCATCAGTTAGGTGTCTGATGTGTTGTCAACTTGGTATTGACACGTGGCTACGATCGGACCGTCCGAAGTGCAAGATCGGAGTGTCCGAAGACGTGGCTCAACAGGTGTCGTGGATTTTCACACATGGTCTCGCATGCATGAGTTCGGACGATCCGAAGTCCAGTTGGGACCATTCGATCAGGGCTTTCAAGCACATGGCCAAGCATGCAGGATCGAATCGTCCAATCTTTGCCTATAAATAGGGCATCCGGGAGCCCATTTTCTTTGCCAATTCACAAAAATTCTCTCTCGTTTCTTAGTAGTTTTAGGGGCTTCCAGTCTTCTTTGGCAAGGGACGGGCCTTGGCGAGGCGTCTCCGGAGTCGTAGCGGAGTTGTGCCTAAGTTATGGGGCAATCGAAAACAACGAGATAACGATGGACGAATGTATAATAATCTGAGTTTCTAGAAATAGTTTGGGAGTATCTATTAGCTTAGTTAAGGCTTCTAGAATGATTAAGAATGGATTAAGGGCTTAATTTGGATTATAAACAAGAAATTTGGAAAATCCTTCTCGGGTGAGTTCGGATGGTCCGAACCCAAGTTAGGAAGGTCCGAACTTTAGCACTTTGGAAGCTAAGTTGGAGTTCGGTGGGTGGGGTGAGATCCGAGGATCCGATCCCAAGATCGGAGCGTCCGAACTCCATCAGTTAGGTGTCTGATGTGTTGTCAACTTGGGATTGACACGTGGCTACGATCGGACCGTCCGAAGACGTGGCTCAACAGGTGTCGTGGATTTTCACACATGGTCTCGCATGCATGAGTTCGGACGATCCGAAGTCCAGTTGGGACCGTCCGATCAGGGCTTTCAGGTAGGGCTGGAAAATTTTACATAAATCCCGACCCTTCCCGATTCACAACCTGTTCCCGTCCCGAATTTTTCCCATCCCGAACTTTTTACGACAATCCCGACCCGATCAATTTTGGGATCGGGATCGGGATAGGGAACTCTTCCCGATGGGATTTCCGACCCGATCCAAATATAAAAATAATATTTTTTAATTAAAAAAATAATTTTTTTATAATTTTATGTTTTAATTTTAATGTTTTATAATTATCTACCATATAATTTTTTTTTTATATTTATCTTTTTTTAATATTAACATTGAGTTATAAATTTTTATTTTGTTTTTTTATTATTATGAATAATTATATGTTTTTTTGTATTAATCAATTAGTTGTTTTAATTTATTTGTAATGTACTAAGAAGATGTTTTAGTTTTTTAATAGTCATATACAAAGAAATTTTAATTTATTTGTAATGTACTAAGAAATTGTTTGATTTTCTTCATAATTTTTTTTAAAAAATATTTTCATAGAAAATTTTTTTTTAAAAATATTGTTCGGGATTACCCTCTCCCGACCTGACGGGATCCCGAATATTCGGGATCCCGAACATTCGGGTCCCGACACTTCTCGGGTGCGGGATCGGAAGAAAAAAAATATCTCAATTCCTATCCGGACGGGAATCGGGTAAGGGGGTTACGGGACGGGTCCCGACCCGATTCCACCCCTACTTTCAAGCACATGGCCAAGCATGCAGGATCGAATCGTTCGATCTCTGCCTATAAATAGGGCATCCGGGAGCCCATTTTCTTTGTCAATTCACCAAAATTCTCTCTCGTTTCTTAGTAGTTTTAGGGGCTTCTAGTCTTCTTTGGCAAGGGACGGGCCTTGGCGAGGCGTTTTCAGAGTTGTAGCGGAGTTGTGCCTAAGTTCTGGGGCAATCGACAACAACGAGATAACGATGGACGAATGTATAATAATCTGAGTTTCTAGAAATAGTTTGGGAGTATCTATTAACTTAGTTAAGGTTTCTAGATGATGATTAGTGATATAGTAATCTTCTTATTATAGGCTTGGACAGTAGAGCTGGTGTAGCTTATCCGATATTATTGAGGTACGGAAGTACTGTTCGAGATACCCTGACTGAGTATGCAAGTATTATGTGTTCCATTATTTATATGACATGGTTTTATCTAAATATGATATGACACGATATTATGTTTCATGCAGTATCATATTGAGCTTTTATCCTTGAGATAACCTGTATAAGGGTGGTTACTCTAATGTGTTGGTGGATGGTTGGACACGTGTACTCGTGATCAGGTCATTGATATCCACAATAAGGTGTGTGAGCCACCTCCTGGTGCGACGACATAGAGTGCTACATACCTTGGCGCCGAGTCTATTTGATCAGAGTTTCTTGACTTTGAGTCTTGGTATCCAATACACTTGCATTCATGCTCATATAATATTTGTATACTCATACTCTCGTGTTGAGCGTAGTAGTTCACGTCCGTGTTTTTGAGTTTCTTGAACACTCCATTCGACGGGACATACCTTAGGTTGGACGAAGCAGGAGGCTCAGGGAGGACTTAGTTGCAGGTGTTGGCAGGTGGCAGTTTATTCAGCAGGTATTTTGTCTGTATTTGCTGGTTGGTTAGATACTGAGAACTTTTTATTCGACATGGTTGTACTAATTCAGTATTTTCAAATTCAGTACCTTGGGTTGTATAACTGTTTTTAGTTTCCGCTGTGTTTTATCTGGTTATGTTTTAATCTAGATTATTTGCATGCATAAGTTTCTGATTAGTAGGTGATCACGGTATGGGTCACTACATTTATGATATCAGAGCATGCACAGGATATTTCAAGGATTTAGATTTTCCTCTTTGGGTTTTTGATGAGCATTTATCCTTTCAGATGGCTGAGAGAGACGATGAGAGCCAGGTTAGTGTTGGTTGATAAGGACATGGTGATGCTCTGAGACGTCCCCGCGCATACCGCTATCATCGAAAGGGTAGACATCGTTTTGAGATCCATAGGTTCTTACAGATGATACTTAAGACCTTAGTAGGATGCGAGACTCCCGAGGCGACTGAGGATGGCTCGAGCATATGGAGAGTTGTTTCCATGTTTTTGATTGCTCGAAAGACCAAAAGATGGAGGTTGCTACTTTTCTCTTGGAGGAACGTGTTCGTAAGTGGTGGAGATCCGCGTCTGCACCGTTACTTCAGGAGCATGGGCATGTCTGGTGGGAGGATTTCTGTAGATTGTTCCGTCAGTTGCATTTTTCTCCAGCTATTCGTCATTTGAAAGCGATTGAGTTGCTTAATTTAAAGTGGGGATCCTTGTCTGTTGATGAGTATCAGCAGAATTTTATTGATCTCCTTCCGTATTGTCCTCATATTGGCGCCAGTTCTGAGGCAAAGTATGATCACTTCCTGCAGGGATTGAACCAAGAAATTTTTGATCGGGTCACTGTCTGTGATGACCCCACTTCTTACGAGGGTTTGGTGAACTGTTGTCAGCAGGAAGAGATCAATGTGAACCATGGTAGGATGTTTTAGACTTCTACTTGCGAGTTCTTTGGGTCCTCGTGCTCAGTCTTTTAAGAAGTTTACTTCTACTACTTCTTCTTCAGGATCCGGTGGAGTTACGTGATTGTTGTGTTTGTGTTTCATATTTTAATATCATTCAGTTGTTGTTTTGCATTTATTTATGTGTTTTAATTACGTATTTTGTTCGTATTTCATATTTTGTGTCTACATGATTTGTTTCCCGATTTTGTTGTGTAGGTTGTGCATTTTGGAGGACATTTGGACATAACCTTGGAGCGGAGGAGTGGAAGATATGAAGATTTAGGGATAGAAGTTTGGCCTCTCGATCCTCCAACTTTTACCGATCGAGCGACCAACGAAGTTTTAAAAACAATAATGGCCAAGATTTTTTCTCGCTCGATCGGTCAATGTTTATCGATCGAGCGAGCGGGCGCTCTTTGGGAGAAAGTTTTTATTTTTGGGAACTCTTTTATTTTGAAATCTAGCCTTTTATTAGGTCTTTTATTTCGTTTTTTAAAGATCATTTGAAGGCTTAGAACACCAAGTTTTCCTTGGCGGCTAGGTTTTGTTCTATCTTCTCTTATGATTTCTTCTTCTCTTTTAATTTTTCTTCGTTTTTCATGAATCGTTGTGGCTACTTTTTAGAACTTGGTTGAGAAAGACGAACCCTTGATTTTGTTTATTCATGAGATTTTGATTTTCAGTGTTTAATTATTATTGAGTATCAAAAGTTGTTCTGATTTATTCCATGCTTGTATATGAGATTTTTGGATTGGCCATCTTAGGATTTCATTGTACAATCTACTGCTAAATTAAAATTCAAATCCGTAATTGTTTGAATCAACTAATTTGCGAAGCGACTACAATTGATATTTTCCGCTTGTGAATTTATTAAATTGTAGGGACAACAATTGACTAGGATAAATACATCCGCTTGTGTATGTGTTGTCTAGATTCATCAGTTTCACTAGTTTGCATGCCATCGTGGATTTAAATCTAATCGCTTGTATTGGGTTAATTCATTGGTAAGGGTTAACTTAAAACGCTTTTGTCTAGTTAACTAAGATTAAGGTGAAACAGGAATTTAATTTTCAATGATGAATATTCGATAAAATTAATTAATTTTAGGTGATCGATGTTTGAATGAATAAATTCAAGGGTGTAGTCGACCGATACCAAGACTTGTTTCTCATTGATTTCTTCGTTATAATTTAATCTTGCATGATAGTTGATAGAAATTCATTAAATATTGTTTTTTTAAATTTTTAGCAGTTAATCTCAAACTTAAAACCCCTTTATTTCATTTTAGAACACATTAAATTTCCCTTTTCTCGTGGGAACGATCCCTACTCACACTACTGCATATTTTTTTTATCTGATTGAGTTGGGTAATTTGGGTGTGACACGACTTAGCGCTACCAAATTTTGGCACCGCTGCCGGGGAAACGATGTTTAATTTATTGTGTTCTTTTTTTATTATTATTTTGTTTAATCTCACTCTATTTTCTTTGCTTTGTTTCTAGTACTTCTCCCGTCGTTCATGCTTTCAGGTGACTCTTCTGAAGAAAAATTCCCCTACGACCCGGAGATTGAAAGAACTTTGCACATGCGAAGGAGAGAAGTTCGTAGGAAACAAGAAGACGAAGAGATTCGTACTGAAATTCCTGAGCACGAAATGGCTGAAAACGCAAATCTGAGCCTTAGACAATTGGGCACTCCTGATCCAAACCAACAGCCCTTGTGCATTACTTTTCCTACTCCAGAAAATAATGCTACTTTTGAGCTTAAATCTAGATTATATGAGCAGTCGGTTAATACATCTTTGTTGAGAAGTTGGACTTATAAACCAGTGTATCTTTGTGATCTCGAGCAGTCTTGATTCTAGAACTGGTCATATGAACTGGTTTCTTCAACTAGTCTTGAGCTTAACACTGGATTGCTTGATCTTGAACTTCTTCGTCTTGACTTTTTGAATATATTTTTATGTTTTGTCAAACACAAAAACCTAATTCCAACAGTTTTCCCCTTTTTGGTATTTGAATAAACTCGTTGCATTTATTTCTCGATATATTCTTTTTGAAAAATAGATGATTCTTTCAAACGTTCTTCAAGTAGTTCCCCCTTGATGTGATATATAATATCTTCAACTATTTCTCTTGGAATTCTCTTTTAAATACTTACAATTCTCGCTTTTCAATACACCTCTCCCATCTCCTGAAATTTTATTGGAAATAGTTATTATCTATAACTCTTTATATTCTCTAAACAATTCTATAAATAGATTCGAAATGCATAGACTTGAACATATCAACAAGTTCATAGAGTGTTTAAACAGAGTTGACATGGAGGCTATCATCAAAGAATATTAAATGCTCGTTGATCATAAAGTGATGTCTCTTATGGCCAAGGTGATAATGATGAAGACTCATAAAGTTACTCCATATCCACCAGCCATAGCTGAGAGACTTGCCAGAATTGAAACCAAGTTTAAATAGCTTCTTGATATATCCGATTCTAAAGACATTTTTTTTGGAAAAAAATATATTTCATTTGAAGCTTATTAAGGAGCTTCAAACGCTAGATAAGATAATCTATTCTCCAGATTTTCAGAATACATCATCAGGTGAACTGGTCACCTAGATGTCTTTCTGGAAAATGTATGTTGAATGGGAAATATACTTTTGTACTCTTTGAATTATGATTTATGAATGAAATAAATTTTAATATTTAGCAATATTTCAAACTATTTAGCAAGATATCAAACTTTTCGTATATAAATATTGATATAAAGCAATTTTAAGGGTAAGAAAGCTTAGTCTCATTTTTGGTGTGATCCTATTTGATCAATTCAACAGTCTTCTTGTGATAGTAAGAAGTTACCCTTGAATTTGATATCTTTTCCTGCAAATCTTGTTACAAACTGCTCTATAGTACCCATAATTACGTAGGTCCTTGATGGATTAGTCCATTGGGAATCCATACTTGAATCAACCTAACAGGTTGATTATTTTTTTTATCCCATAAAGTTTTTGCTTTGTGTTTTGTGTGCTTGTGATACTTATAAAGTGCATTAAATCGTGTATAAGATTGAGCTTGTGTTGCAGTATGAGACATCTCCATTTTTGCATTATAATTCTGTATGTATCTTATTTGAACTGGTCTTTCATGTGATTTAAAGATACATTTTCCAGTTATATTATCTTGACTAGGTTTTCAGTCTTGCTTTTCACATGATTTTTGTGGATCATAACTGTAGTGACCGCACCGTGATCACCTACTAATCAGAAACTTAGACATGCACTTAAACAATAATTAATCCAGATCAGAGAAAATGCAAAAACTATAAATAGATTAATACTAAAAAGGTAAAACTTAGTGGCTGACCCCACAATCCTGCCTTGGTCACCATCCAATCTCCAGATCTCTAGGAGAACTACCTGTAAATGCCCCATCGAATGGGATGTCCAGACAACAGAAAATAACTGAACGTGAGCAATAAATCTCAATACGCTAGCACAGGTAAACATACCTATATGATGCATGAAATGTAATGATTGGTATCATTTCTGGGTACATGAATCAGATCCACTCAGACTAGCACCTAGGATATGAGCAGTACAATCGTGGAATCAAACCACTAGGTACATCCACTCACTCCTAATAGGACGTGGACCAAATGTCCCTAGATCACTAGAGTCCGACAGACCCATCGGTCGTAATGACTCTAAGTGTCAAAACGTCCTAACAAAGACTGAGTACCCTATAACACTGGCTTATCTCAAAGGAGATCCAAGTTCAATATGAAATGTACATGCAACATAATATCATAAACTTGTAACATACATCATGTCAAATAATATTCAACACATAAGCATGCAAACCCGCTGGCAATCTCAGTCAATACTTACGTACCTTTCTAAGGCAGTTCCTAAAAGCACCCATATATGTTCCAAGCCTACCATGCAACCTTACAATTCATAATAACCAAGTATCATCTAACATGTTCTAAAAGCCTTAATAAAACTATAACATACTCCCTATTTTCCATAAGGAGCTAGAGTTATACCTTCGTCCGTCATCAGCCCGCTGATGTCGAATGCCCCGGAGCTTGGGCATAGCTTTGCTATGACCTCTGGACACCTTGCCACGGCTCTGCCGATTGGATACTATTACGGACACTGTTCGTTATCTATAAAAATACTTCTACACACTCCAACTCTGTAATATTTATAACAGAGTCCCAATGCCCTTAAAATAGAGCCATCATGGGAGAGGAGAGGATTCTGAACGATTGAAAATGAGAAATCTCACCCCTATTTAGGCGGATTTCGGATCGTCCGATCCCTAATTCGGACGGTCTGATCCTCATGGGAGCCACGTTGCATGCATGCGAGTTCGGATGGTCCGATCCCTCTTCGGATCGTCCAAAATACTTGTATAATTCCTCTTGACACTTGTCCTGTGCACTTCAGATTGTCCGATCCTACCCATTGGATTGTCCGATATGGCCATGTGACGTCAACCATGACGTCATCCCCTTCACAAGATTTGGACACCTGTCCTAAGTGATTTTGGATCGTCCAATCTCCTGATCGGAGCGTCTAATCTCCCTCAGCTTCCGAACTTATGCCCTCCTTCCGAACTCCACTGGTTTGGATGTTCTGATCTTGGGTTCGGAGCATCCGATCCTTCCTAAGCGTTGGACCCCTTCTGGACTATTTTGGAAGTTCTGGATCTGATTTCTTTGTCTGTTTGATCATATAAATATCCCTTTATCATGTTTCATTTAATCTAAACATGTTTAGCAAAATAACCTTGTAAAATGGAACCGGGATGCTACAATAACCAATTCCATACTTTCGAATATTATTCAATTTCTCAACTGTTTCATTATCCTGTAAAGGAGATCTATTCATAGGTTTAACGAAATGAATATATTTTCCTTTACACTTGTTTAACTTTGGCCTGGTATCAACTTTAGAACTACTTGAATCTTCTTTAAAACCTAGATCAGTCTTGTCATTACCTGGTCTTTGCAGTTCATGAATTGTGTTTAACACAACCGAAGATTTATTCCAGGTTTGAATCAGCTTAGTTAATTTAAAATTTTATAATTTTAACTGCTGTTTCTCATCCTGTAGATCTTTATTTTCAGTTCTAAGCTTAACAATTTTTGCCTCTAAATCATTTTTGTTTGGCAGTTCATTTTGTTTTGCCTTAATTTTTTTCAAATGCTAAACATAATTTTAGATATTCATTAGCCATATCGTGCACTACATTTGCTAACTCTTTTTTATAAAATCAGTAGAGTTAAAACTTAGTACTTGTTCACTTGTAGAAGGTTGATCTTCATGAGCCATGACACAACTATCTTCTTCTTCATTTGAGCTTGATGAACAACAAGATTATTCAATATCTTTTATTGGAAGTTTTTCTCCCTACTCAGATCATAAAATTTTTTGGTCGACTGCTGCCAAAGATTCTTAGAAGTCGGAAAATGTTTCCATGGTTTTGATTGAGCAATTATCCATGGTTTTTACCATAAATTCATAGCATCTATCCGAAAGCAGCCGTGCAAATATGTTCAGAAACGAGAAAGAAACCTGTTCTGATACCACTGGTTAGGATCAATTTTGGACTGCTCCTTAGAACTACGAAGAGCAGTTCAAGATGAAAATCTTCAAATGTGAGCTCAGTTATTGTTAAAAATCAAAATCTTATCTTTCTCGTGTGTCAATGTTAATTGGCCAACAAATATATGTACGAAAACAAGCCAACTAACAGATTGAACAAGTGTATGGAAGTGATTGCACTGCTAAATAACACAGATATGTTTATGGATGTTCAAAGACTTCAACTGCTCCTACCCTTCTTCCATAAGGGAAGGATCCATTAGAAAACTTTGGCTTATACAACATCTTGTATACAACCCACTCCAATCGTAGGACTTACCCTTACCTAGATCGAAACTCCTAACATACACCCAAGTTAAGACACTGCGTCCTAACAGTAAAATACAGTAGTGAGTGAATCCTTAGATTCAAACAACAAATAAACTCCTCGTAATCAATAAGGCGGTTGAGAGTTGATTCTTGGCCTTTGATGATCCTTAGAGATCTGATATATCAATATGAGTGAGAAGATGAGCAAGCAAGATATTTCTCT
This sequence comes from Henckelia pumila, assembly GCF_033568475.1. Lineage (NCBI taxonomy): Eukaryota > Viridiplantae > Streptophyta > Magnoliopsida > Lamiales > Gesneriaceae > Henckelia > Henckelia pumila. The sequence goes on from NC_133123.1 coordinate 72,555,988, forward strand.
CTTTTGTGCTTGAGGAATACTTTGACAGATTATGTATTTCTCTTATATTGTATCTTTGTCTCTATCTCTGTCTGTTCTTTTATGCTCTCTTGTATTTTTTTTTCCATACTTCATTTATATATAAGTGCATATCTCTTTGCAACGTTCGACTTTGATATTAATGCACATCTCCATTGTCTCTAGATCTTCAATAAGTCTTTATGAGATCTTTAAATGAAGTCGCACATCTTTTAATAAAGATGTCCGATTTTTTCAACGTCTCTTATATTTGAATTAAGATTTCCTCTTTAAATAGCTTGTATGAGCAGTCGGTTAATATATCCTTGTTGAGCAGTTGGTCTTATAAACCAGTGTATCTCTGTGATCTTGAGCAGTCTTGATTCTAGAACTAGTCATATGAACTGGTTTCTAGTCTTGATCTTAATACTGGACTGCTTGATCTTGAAATTATTCGTCTTGACTTCTTGAATATATTTTTATGTTTTGTCAAACACCAAAACCTAATTCCAACAGCCACTTTCGGTGTTCTTAACGTATACACATTTGTCACACTCATTGACTCTAAATCCACTTTCTAACATGGCTTTATCAAATTTTTCGTGTCATTGTTTTGGTGCTTGCTTTAAGCCATAAAGCGACTTCACCAATTTACAAACCTTATTTTCTTTCCGAGGTGCAGAAAATCCCTCATGTTGTTTCATGTAAATTTCTTCTTCTAAATCTCCATTTAGAAAGACAATATTTACATCTATTTGGTGTACTTCAAGATTACTCAAGGCGACAATTGCAAGTATCACTCGAATTGAAGTTATTCTTGTTACTCAAGAATAGGTGTCAAAGTAATCAAGCCCTTCATATTGACGGTAACCCTTGATTAAAAATCTTGATTTATACTTATCTATTGTTTCATATGATTTCATTTTCCGTTTAAAAATCATTTATAACCTAGTGGTTTGATTCTCGAAGGAAAGTCCACTAGTTCTCATGTATGATTTTTCAAAATAGATTCAATTTATGAATTTATAGTCTCTTTCTATTGAGGTCCTTAAGATGAATTCATAGCTTCTTTGAAGTTTTGTGGTTCAATTTCCATCATGAAAGTGATGAAATCTGGACCAAATGATTTCTCAGTCCTAGCTGTCTTGCTATGTCTAGGTACCTCGTGGTTATCCTCTTTTCCATTGTCTCGTATGATCTTTGGGATGATATTGATTCTTACTTAGATTTGCAAGGGAATACATGCTCAAAGAATGAGGCATTTCTTGATTCCATTATCGTATTCTTATGAATATCAGGTATTTGAGATTCATATACTAGGAAACGATAAGCGATACTGTTGTGTGCATATCCAATGAAAATGCAATCAACAGTTTTAGGTCCAATCTTTATCTTTTTCAAGGTAGGTATGATTACTTTAGCAAAACACCCCCACACTCGTAGATATTTGTAGGAAGTTGTTATTCATTTTCATAATTCATATGAACTTTTATATTGCTTCTTTCTGGGTACCTTATTTAAAAGGTAATTAGATGTTAGAACAACACAGCTTCCCCCACATGTTCTGTGGTAAACCAGAGCTCAATAACAGTTCATTCATCATTTCTTTCAAAGTACGATTTTTCCACTCTACAACACCATTTTGCTGAGGAGAATAAGGTGCAGTTCTTTCGTATCTGATACCATGTTGAACACAAAACTCAGCAAATGGTGATTCATATTCACCTCCACGATCACTTCTTAACAACTTAATTTTCTTGCTAAGTTGGTTTTTGTTACGCCTTAAACGCATACAAATCTTGAGTTGTGAGATTAATGTTTTTAATGCATTAACAAGTCTCAAATATTATGTTTTGATGATTACAAAACTAGGTTAATTATTACTAATATTTTAAAGTGAGAAATTTGTAGATATTAAAATTCTTCATTAAATAAAAATATTGGAAGCAAGTACCGATAACCAAAAAATGAAGAAACTATGTAAAGTGTTTGAGTTGCAGAGTTTGGAAGGTCCGAAGCCACGTTCGGGTCCGAAGCTTTCTCATAAATTTTAAAATGTTCGGATGCTAGTTCGGATGCTGCGAAGTCCATAGTTCGAACGATCCGATAGGAGATCGGACGGTCCGAACTATGTAATCAATATTTTAATCTTCGGAACCAAGTTCGGAGGCAACAAAGCCATGTGTTCGGAGGATCCGAAGACCTGATCGGACGATCCGATCTCTTTACGGCAATGACAGAATTTGTCCGGAGACTTTTGCTCGACAATGAATTTAATGCAGCCAATCGGACGATCTGATCTTCAGTTCGGATGCTCCGAACAGTGCCAAAATATTTGAATTTGAATTAAAGAAGTTCGGACGCACTGAAGACCAGATTGGGCGATCCGATCTCTCTCGATTCAACATTATAAATAGAGCATTTCCGAGGTCATTTGAAGACAAAACTCACATTTCGATTCTCTCATTCTTTCAAGCATCATTTGAATGATTCTTCAAGCATTCTAAGACTATTTCAAGTCTCTCAAAATATATTTGTGTATCGAGTTGTATAAGTGCTTGAAAATCGTAGTTGTGTATACTCGAGTGTGAAGCCGAGTTATCGAGTTTTTGTGAGGCTATCCTTGGAGCCCTTAAGGCCAAATGTTTCGATTTTTTATGAGGCTATCCTTGGAGCCCTTAAGGTCAAGAGACGCGGTGATCATGTTGTTGTTGTATCGGCTAACTTGGAGCCATCAAGGTCAAGACGAAGTGCTAGTGATACCTTGATTAATCGACCTTAACCAATAAGAGGAGACGTAGATGATTTATCGTCGAACTTCCATAAACATATTCTCTCTTATTTATCGCTTTATTTACTTTTCATCATTTACTTTATTTACTTACTGCATTTATACTTGACTGCCCTAAGTCTTCCGCTTGCGTTTTTGCAAAATCATTTTAAATTGCTAAAGTTGCCAATAGAACCTAATTCCCCTCCCCATTAGGTTCTAACAAGTGGTATCAGAGCCGCATTTTGAAAATATTTTTGAAAATGCTCTATGGCAAATCTAACGAGTGATTTTGCTCAAGGGCAATCAACCAATCTTCCTCCTCTTTTCAACGACATAAATTACGGGTATTAGAAAAATAGAATGTCTCTATATATCAATCCGTAGATTATGACTTTTGGAAAGTGACGGTGAAATGTCCCTCCCTATGAAAATAGTGGATGATATCGAAGTTCCAAAAGGAATGGACGACTTTCCAAAAGAGAATATGCAAGTAATTTCTCAAAATGTTAAATCTATGAATATTTTGCATTGTTATCGAGATATGAACGAGTACAACCGGATCTCTATGTGCTCCTCCGCAAAAAAGATTTGGGAAAAATTGAAGATTTGCCACGAGGGAACAAATCAAGTGAAGGAGACAAAGATTGATCTTCTACAACTAAAATATGAGACCTTCGAGATGGATGCCAAAGAAGATATTTATACCATGTTCTGAAGGCTTACTCAAATCATCAATGAGCTTACCCAAATTGGTGAAAACTATCCAACCAAGAAAGTATGGAGAAGAGCACTTCGAGCACTACCCAAAGAGTGGGATGCAAAGAGAACGACGATCATTGAATCTAAAAAAGGTGAAACTGCCTCCTATGATCTTGATCAACTTCATGGAATCCTAAAAACCCATGAACTAGAGTTATCCACAAGAAAGGAGATAAATAAGGAGGATGAAAAGATCAAATAAAACGGGATAGCCTTATCAAAACAAGTTGAAGAAGATGTTGATGATGACATGACACTCTTTGCAAGGAAATTAAAAAAATTCATACGAGGGAATAAATTCAAAAAAGGGAAGAAGCCGAAAAAGGAAGTGACAATTGCTACAACTGCCAACAACAGGGGCACTTTGCAAATAAATGCCCTTTCAAGAAGAAAGTTGAAAAGGGGAAAAAGAAGGCACTCATAGAAACATGGAGCGATAGTGACGATGACGATGATGAAGCCAATATCTGTCTCATGGCCAAGGATGATGAAATCGTCTCTGACGATGATGACGAGGTACCTTCTTATGATGATTTAATACATGCCTATAAACTTATGTTTGACATGACTAAATCACTTAGAAAGGAAAATAGAAGTTTGAAAAATGAATTAGAATCTAAGAAGCATGGAAACTTAAGATTAAGAGATGATATAGCTCACTTAGAAAAATCATTTGATAAATTCAATGTTAGTAGCAATAAATTAAATAATCTTCTAAGCATGCAAAAATGTAGCTTTGATAAAGGAGAAATAGAGTATGGTATAAATCAATAGATTTCACTAGTCTTATTGCTAAAGCAAAAATGAGGTTACCCCCTATCTGTACTTATTGTTGTAAAACTGGTCATATTAGACTTAAGTGTAGATCATTAAGACATCAGTATAATGAAAATAGTTATATGAAATGGAGACCAAATATTTCTCAATAATCATGAGGTGATATTATGAAAACATGATTTAAGGGAGTTCTTCACAGACCAGTTTAAATGCCTTGACATGCGACTGGTCTCCCTGATGAACGTTGCTTTGTCTAAGGAGATAGGTTTTTAAAGAGGCCTTAACCCTACCTACCTTTCCTGGGAGAACTCTTAGAAAGTGTTGATTATGTTACCAAGTGACTATTGTTATATCCCTAACAATGATGGACCCAAAGAACTAAAGGGTACCAAAAATTTTTATAGCAGGGACAGAAAAAAAAATGCCACCAAACATATGGTATCTTGATAGTGGTTGCTCTAGACACATGACGGAAAACAAGGAGCTGCTCCAATCAATCAAACCAAAAGAAAAAAGGACGATCACCTTTGGAGACAACAGTAAAGGAATCATTGAGGGCATCAGATCATTAGGTATATCTAACTCTACAATGACTGATGATGTTTTTTTGTGAAATGACTGAAGCATAACCTAATAAGTATAAATCAATTATGCGATAGAGGTTATGAAGACAAATTCACTTCACAACACTGCACCGTATCACTCATGTCTGACAAATCCATAAATTTCAAAGGGTGTAGAAGTGAAAATATTTATAAGGTTTCTTTAAATATTTTATTTTTTTCAAAAATCAAAAGTCTTGTATCCTTGAATGTTGATGACAATATTCTTTGGCATAAACGTTTAGGTCATGTTGGTCCTAGTACCATTGAATTTTTTTTTAAAACTTGATCTAGTTGTTGGTATGCCAAAGCTGAATTTAAAATTAGATTCTGTTTGTGATGCGTATTAGCTTGACAAACACACAAAAGAATCTTTTTAAAAAAAAAATTTTGTATCCACTTCTATGCCCCTTGAACTTCTCCACCTAGATCTATGTGGTCCCTCGAGAAACGCTAGTCTAAGAGGAAAGTTTTATGCTTTTGTCATTGTAGATAATTTCTCACGTTTCACCTGGACATTGTTTCTAGCTCACAAAAATGATGTCTTTGACTATTTCAAAGCTTTTGTCAAAAGATTTGAAAATGAGAAAATTCTTTTTATCAAACAGATCTGTAGTGACCACAGAACTGAATTTCAAAATGAAAATTTTACAAAATTTTGTGTAGACAAAGGCATTGGTCATAATTTTTCTTGCCCTAGGATTCCTCAACAAAACGGTGTCGTTGAGAGAAAAAATAGGACACTTGTAGAGATTGCGAGGACCATGTTATTTGAGCATTCTCTACCAAAATATTTTTGGGCTGAATCAATGAGCACTGCTTGTTACATCATCAATCGTGTATCAATAAGGCCAATTCTCAAGAAAACTCCATACGAGTTATGGAGAGGGAGAAAACATAACATTTCATATTTTTTAGCATTCGGATCTAAGTGTTTCATTCACAATAATGGTAAGTGTAACCTTGGTAAGTTTGATGCTAAGTCTGACAAAGGTATTTTTCTTGGATATTCTACTTCAAGTAAGACATATAGAGTTTTTAATAAACGCACTTTACTTATGAAAGAATCAATGCATGTTGTATTTGATGAATCTATTTCTATACCTTCTTGCACTAACAATGACGATGTAGAATTACTCGAAGAAGAGATGACCTCCTCGAGCTTAAATGATAACAATGACAAGTGAGGACACATCCCTTCCAAAAGAATGGACACTTCACAAAGACCATCCTATGGATTTCATCATTGGAAGTCCATCAAAGGGAGTATCTACTCGTTCATCTCCTAATAATTTATGTAAATATCTTGCATTTGTTTCTCATGTTGAACCTAAATCTATAGATGATGCATTATTATATGATTAATGGATTATTTCTATGCAAGATGAGTTGAATGAATTCAAGAGAAATAATGTATGGTATCTTGTTCCTAGACCTGATGATAGTACTAAATGGGTGTTTAGAAATAAACTTGATGAGCATGGTACTATCACTAGAAATAAAGCTATACTTGTAGCTAAAGGATATAGTCAAGAAGAAGACATATATTATAATGAGACTTATGCGCCTGTTGCTAGACTAGAATCCATTCGCATGATACTTGTTTTTGTTTGTTTTAGAAGTTTTATATTATTTCAAATGGAAGTTAAAAGTGCATTCTTGAATGGTGATTTGAAAGAAGAATTTTATGTTGATCAACCATCTGGCTTTGTCAATTCCCATTTTCCCGATCATGTTTACAAACTTGATAAAACCTTGTATGGATTGAAACAAGCTCCTCGAACTTGGTATGGAAAACTTTCTTCTTTTCTTATCTCTAGTGGTTTTTCTAGAGGTGTTTTTTATATTACTTTGTTTACCTTGACTAAAAATGATGAGTTATTGATTATGCAAATTTATGTGGACGATATAATTTTTGGTTCTACTAATGAAAATCTTTGCCAATAATTATCCAAGCTTATACAGAACCACTTTGAGATGAGCATGATGGAAGAACTTAATTATTTCCTCGGATTGAAAATCAAGCAATGCAAATATGGGTTCTTTACAACCAAGGAAAATACATTAAAGAGATTCTCAAGAAGTTTGGGATGGAGAACTCAAAAGCATCATCTACACCAATGAGAACATCGGTCAAACTCAACAAGGATAAGAATGGTAAAACTGTAGATCAACGATCATTTTTCGTAGCATGATAGGCTCCCTATTATGCAACTACTAGTAGACCTGACATTATGTTTAGTGTTTGTCTGTGTAAACAATTTCAATCATGTCCAAAAGAATCACATTTATTCGCATTAAAACGCATTTTCAAATATCTTTCAAATACTCCAAATCTCGGCTTATGGTACTCCAAAAATTCTTTCCTTGATTTAAAAGTTTACTGTGATGCCGACTTTTTGTGGATATAATGTGGATAGAAAAAGCACTAGTAGAACTTGTTTCTTTGAAAAACTGTTTAGTATCTTGGTTTTCAAAGAAACAAAATTGTGTTGCGTTGTCAATTACCGAAGTCGAATACATGGCTGCCGGTAGTTCTTGTGCACAAATTCTTTGGATGAAGTATCAATTACTTGACTATGGTGTATTTTTTTTCAAAAATTCATGTTTTCTGTGATAACACTAGCTCCATATGTCTTATAAAGAATCCGATTCAACACTCTCGCACCAAACATATTGATATTCGACATCATTTTAATCGTGATCACATCGAACGAAATGAAGTTGAACTTCAATATGTTGACACCAAAAATCAACTTATTGATATTTTTACAAAACCACTAGATGAAATTATTTTTATTCGTTTGCGTGGTGAACTTGGAATGATTGAGTTGTAATAGCACTTAAACATAAAATAAATTTAATGTCAAATTGAGGGGGAGCTTAATAATAATTTTGAGCAGTTTAATATTGGATAATACAAATTAATTGTATTTATTCAAAATTATAAGCTCACATTTTATATGAACTAATTGTTAAGGACTTAAATGCAATTTATAAAAGCTGAGGGTCATTTTCGTAATTTTGAACACGAGCAGTTCGGATCCACCGAACCCAGTTCGGATCGTCCGAACTGCATACTGACCATTTAGTTAAATTTTTTTGAATTTTACCCCCAAAATCAGATCAGAACGTTCGAACATCTTCGGACCGTCCAAACATCTTATCTGCGGTTAAATTCAAAATTTATTATGTCTCGTATTTCGGATCAACCGCCCAAAATTCGGATGCTCCGAACCCCTTTGGAAGCTCCGATCTGTCAACCCTATCCAATTCAGTCAAACCTTATTAAATTTTCTAGGGTTTCGGAAGTGCTGTCAGGGATCAAACGCTCCAAACGACTTCGGATCCTCCGATATTTTCAAATTTTATCTGATAAGTCAGAAATCTTATCTCTCAGTAACTAGGATCGAACCGTCCGAACCTTCGCCTATAAATAGGATTCGGATCTCCCGAAATCATTCACACCTTTCTCTTCTTTATCTCTTAATATATTCGAAAATCCTCTCTAAAATGCCTCGTCGCAATATTGAAGTTGGCGGTTCGAGTCGCAATTCTCGACCCCGCATTGAGCATCTCCTCGTGACCCAAACCAACCCACCGTATCTCATCCTATACCCAAAGATTACCCTTCTCACCCAATCCTTCCCGGTCGACTTCTCGACATCGACTATCTTGCTAGCTCTCATATTCTATTGTTGGGCCTTACCAACGCTCAACAACGGGCTTATTTTTTCTTAACATCTATTCCAGACCTTATTTTTCCTTCACTTCTTTTTGAGTTTTTTGCCAACCTTGAACTCGATCTGGGCAGTGATGATATTTATATGGCCACAGTTGTTCAAATTCGGCATATTTATTTTTCTTCAGCTGATCTTGCTGATTGGTTCGGCCTTCCTAGGAACGGATTAAGTTTCTTATTTTCCCAGCGATGGCCTCAAAACGATCATACTTTTGATCGTGATGAAGCCTTATCTACTATTCTTGGTCGTCCTGCTAATGCCGCAGATGATTGTCTCTTTCTAAAAAATCTTTGTCTTGATTTTCAAATTGTTCAAAAATTTATCACTTCGTTTATCGTTCCTTCTGGTCCTCCTCGTGAAGATATTCCTTCTTCTTCTTCTTCTTCTGCTCCACCTCATTCTCCTCTGCCTATTATAAATATGGCGGATCTTCCTTCTTTTCCACCAAACGTTCCTCCTACTCCTCAACAGTTTTATTTTGATCGTTTCTCTGAGTACTTCATCCGTCTCGAGAACACCATTGCAAGCAACCATGCCCAGTCAACTGCTACTTTGATCGAGATGAGTTCTCGGGTCACTACTTCTTTATATGAGTTGACCGCTCGTGTTGCTTCTTTGGAGACTCGTTTTGACCACTACATGTCACATCCTCCGCCGCGGAATGAAGATGACTCTTAGATTTTATTATTTTTGCATTTAAGATGTAATTTTTAAAGTTAAATGTAATTTCTAGTTGTTTAATGAAATTAGTTTATGTCTTATCTCTATTTTCTCTCTTTTAATTATTATTCTTTTTTATTATCGCAAAAAGGGGGAAAATAAAATTGGTTAAATAATAAATTAATTAAATTGTTTAATTTAAAATATGTTGTTTATTTGAAGTGGAGTTATTTAAATGTTTATGCTATTTATTTTAATGCATATTTGTTTTTCTTATTTAACCAAGTTTTGTGATTATCAAAAAGGGAGAGATTGTTACGCCATAAACGCATACAAATCTCGAGTTGTGAGATTAATGTTTTTAATGCATTAACAAGTCTCAAATATTATGTTTTGGTGATTATAAAACTAGGTTAATTATTAATAATATTAAGTGAAAATTTTTAGATATTAAAATTCCTCGTTAAATAAAAATATTGGAAGCAAGTACCGATAACAAAAAATTGAAGAAAATATGTAAAGTGTTTGAGTTGCAGAGTTCGGAAGGTCCGAAGCCACGTTCGGATGGTCCGAAGCTTTTCCATCAATTTTAAAATGTTTGGATGCTAGTTCGGATGCTGCGAAGTCCAGATTTCGAACGATCCGATTGGAGATCGGACGGTCCAAACTATGTAATTAATATTTTAATCTTCGAAACCAAGTTTTGAGGCAACGAAGCCATGTGTTCGAAGGATTCGAAGACATGATAGGACAACCCGATCTCTTTACGACGATGAAAGAATTTGTTCGGAGACTTTTGCTCGACAATGAATTTAATGCAGCTGATCGGACGATCCGATCTTCAGTTCAAACTCTCCGAACAGTGCCAAAATATTTGAATTTGAATTAAAGCAGTTCGGACGCTCCGAAAACCTGATCGGGCGATCCGATCTCTCTCGATTCAGCATTATAAATAGAGCATTTTCGAGGCCATTTGAAGACAAAACTCACATTACGATTCTCTCATTCTTTCAAGCATCAATTGAGCGGTTCTTCAAGCATTCTAAGCATATTTCAAGTCTCTCAAAATATATTTGTGTATCAAGTTGTATAAGTGCTTGAAAATCATAGTTGTGTATACTCGAGTGTGAAGCCGAGTTATCGAGTTGTTGTGAGGCTTGCTTGAAAATCGTAGTTGTGTATATTCGAGTGTGAAGCCGAGTTATCGAGTTGTTGTGAGGCTATCCTTGGAGACCTTAAGGCCAAGTGTTTTGAGTTGTTGTGAGGCTATCCTTGGAGCTCTAAGGCCAAGAGACGCGGTGATCGTGTTGTTGTATCGGTTAACTTGGAGCCATCAAGGTCAAGACGAAGTGCTAGTGATACCTTGATTAATCGACCTTAACCAATAAGGAAAGACGTAGATGATTTATCGTCGAACTTCCATAAACCTATCCTCTCTTATTTATTGCTTTATTTAATTTTCATCATTTACTTTATTTACTTACTTCATTTATACTTGACTGCCCTAAGTCTTTCGCTTGTGTTTTTGCAAAATCATTTTAAATTGCTAAAGTTGTCAATAGAAGATAATTCCCCCCCATTAGGTTCTAACAGTTTTCAACTTTACTTTTGTCGTGGACAAACTTTTTAATAGTTTCATCTTTACTTTTAAAAAGATACACATATCAATATTTTGTGCTATCGTCCACAAAAGTAATGAAATATTTGTTTCCACCCCATGTTTGTACTCATTTTAAATCACATATATCAAAGTGAATTATATCAAGAGGTTCACCATTTATTTCAACTGTTTGAAAAGATGATCTTGTTAGTTTTTTCTCAACACAATTACACAAGTTTCACATTTTTGTTATTTATTGATTTGGAATGTAGGAATGCTTTTTAAGTTAATGAATCTATGAATCGTGTCATAATTAACTTGTTCTAGTCTACCATGCCATAAATTGGAAGACTCAAGCAAGTAAACAGAAGATTTCATTTTATTAATAATGGGTTTAATATCCATTACATTAAGTTTGAACAGACCATTGCTTACATAACATTTTGTCAACAAACATTCAATTCTTAGACATAACAACCTTATCTGACTCGAAGTCAATGCGGAAACCATGCTTGTTTAAAAGAGAACCGGACACCAGATTCTTTCGAACCTCTGGCACATAAAATCATAGTTGTGTATACTCGAGTGTGAAGCCGAGTTATCGAGTTGTTGTGAGGCTTGCTTGAAAATCGTAGTTGTGTATATTCGAGTGTGAAGCCGAGTTATCGAGTTGTTGTGAGGCTATCCTTGGAGCCCTTAAGTCCAAGTGTTTTGAGTTGTTGTGAGGCTATCCTTGGAGCTCTAAGGCCAAGAGACGCGGTGATCGTGTTGTTGTATCGGTTAACTTGGAGCCATCAAGGTCAAGACGAAGTGCTAGTGATACCTTGATTAATCGACCTTAACCAATAAGGAAAGACGTAGATGATTTATCGTCGAACTTTCATAAACCTATCCTCTCTTATTTATTGCTTTATTTAATTTTCATCATTTACTTTATTTACTTACTTCATTTATACTTGACTGTCCTAAGTCTTTCGCTTGTGTTTTTGCAAAATCATTTTAAATTGTTGAAGTTGTCAATAGAAGATAATTCCCCCCCCCCCCCCCCCCCCCCCCATTAGGTTCTAACAGTTTTCAACTTTACTTTTGTCGTGGACAAACTTTTCAATAGCTTCATCTTTACTTTTAAAAAGATACACATATCAATATTTTGTGCTATCGTCCACAAAAGTAATGAAATATTTGTTTCCACCCCATGTTTGTACTCATTTTAAATCACATATATCAAAGTGAATTATATCAAGAGGTTCACCATTTATTTCAACTGTTTGAAAAGATGATCTTGTTAGTTTTTCCTCAACACAATTACACAAGTTTTGCATTTTTGTTATTTATTGATTTGGAATGTAGGAATGCTTTTTAAGTTAATGAATCTATGAATCGTATCATAATTAACTTGTTCTAGTCTACCATGCCATAAATTGGAAGACTCAAGCAAGTAAACAGAAGATTTCATTTTATTAATAATGAGCTTAATATCCATTACATTAAGTTTGAACAGACCATTTCTTACATAACATTTTGTCAACAAACATTCAATTCTTAGACATAACAACCTTATCTGACTCGAAGTCAATGCGGAAACCATGCTTGTTTAAAAGAGAACCGGACACCAGATTCTTTCGAACCTCTGGCACATACAACACATTGTTGAGATTCAGCTCTTTCCCAGAAGTCTTCTTCAAGATCACTTTCACTTGTCCCTTGATATATGAGGTAGCAGAATTCCCCATAAAAAAATTTTCACCATTCTCTGATTCATCTAGAGTTGCAATCATTTCTTTTTCATAGCAAACATGACGGGTGGCACCAGTGTCGATTAACCACTCTCTTGAATTTGATCCAACCAGATTCATTTAAAAAATGACAACACAGTGGATCATGTTTGAAACGTCTTGAGATATGTTCTCCACCATGTTCACCTCTCGGTTTTTCTTTGGATTCTTGAACTCTGAGGCCTTGTGACCAGTACCATCAAAGTTGTAGTATTTCTCAGAGAATTTCTTCTTCGAAATGCCTCCTTTCGGTCCCATTTCATCCTTTTGTTGGAAGGATTTAAGTTTTTCTTTTTCGAGCTCTGGAAATGATCAACAACATTTGCTTTACCAGTAATTGGGAAAACAGTCGCCTTTTAGAATTCTTGTTGTCTTCCTCGATACGAAGTCGAACAATGAGCTCTTCAACATTCATCTCCTTGCGCTTGTGTTTCAAGTAGTTTTTGAAATCCTTCCATGCTGGTGGTAGTTCTCAACAATGATAGCCACTTGGAAGGATTCACTCAACGCCATCTCCTCAGCATGAATCTCGTGGAGAATCACTTGGATCTCTTGAAATTGGCTGATAACTGGCTTGGAATACACCATCTTAAAATCTAGAAAACGGCCTACAAAAAACTTCTTTGGCCCCCGCATCCTTGGTTTTGTACTTTCTGTTAAGGGATTCACAAAGCTCCTTGGACGTTTTCTTTTCGCATAACACATTGTAGAGCGAATCTGCCAATCCATTCAATACATAATTTCGGCATAGGAAATAAGAATGATTACATGCCTCCAAAGCACTGACGGATTCAACATCTCCCTCACTCTCCTTGAGCTTAGGAGCTCGAAGAGGAATCTGGCCAGGTTCAGTGTCGTCAAGTAGAAGAGCATTTTCTGCTGCCAGCTCTTGAAGTTCACACCAATGAACTTCTCTGGCTTTCTCCATGACTGTTAGGCACGCGAATTGCAGCACCACATGGGCAAAAGGAGGACCGACACGAGGTGGAACATTGACATAAGGGGAAACGAGAGTAGTTTCACTTGAAGCAGAAGCCATTTCTGAAACAATTCACGTAATGAGTACAACGGACCTGTTTTAAGATTGTTAGCCAAAATGCTAAACTTGAAAAAACGTGAACCCAAAAGTTTGGCCAACAGAAGCACCAACAGTCAGGGTGGAAGGTAACAATCCAAAAGACAATTTTTGCCTTGATCGATCCGACATTCGACGACCTGGCACCCAGGTCGCGCTCGTATGCTTGCACATAAATCAAGCATTTTTTAGTGCAAATCGGGCTCTTGATTTGCTCTTACACCATCATAAAGTATAACATTATATAATCTCACCCATTTTCTCTTTTGTATTCAATGTGGAATATTCTCACATGACTTCCATATGTTAAGTCCAATTTCCATTTATTATGTAAAAGCCTAATAGTAATCTCAAAGTCCAACAAATTTATTTACAATATATTACCCATATACTGATGGATTCTCAAGAAATAAAAATAAATAATAAATAAAAGAACCCAATTTGATAGGGCAAAATGGTCACAATCCGATCAGCCAAAAGATGGCTGAATGAACGCATTTTTTTAGTAATGACATTATGATGGTACACGTGTGTTGGTCAAAAAACATTCAATTCAATATATTTCTCCACTTACACTCGAGTGATCACATGAGGTTGCAAATCTTATGCAACATTTTTATATCATTCTCGATGATATTCCTAATAAATAAGTTACTTTTTTTAAACTATTAATAATAAAATACACGTACTAAATTTTCGTTGACGATAAACTTATTGATGCTTGATGCAATCCCAAAATTTCCTTCGTCGTCTGCTCATGAATTTCTCCACCTTTTTTGCCTGAAAATCATGAAAATCCGGTTAGGGGGCACCAGGATTACGTGATCCCTCTGATGCCTAAGTCAAACAAAGAAAACATGGGAGAAAAAGATGGAGGAAAACATGGGAAACATCATGAGAAAGAAAGTGCAGAAACTTCATTCCCACGTTGTTTGTGTAATCAGGCAGAAACAGTATATAAAACTTCCGTGTGATTTAGATCGTGGAAGACGTGTATCCTTTTATGTCAGTTCATGACTAAGAGGGCAAGACCCATGATCTGATGAGATGTGGCACATGATCTAATAATATTGACAAGTCTAAGCCCGAGTGTGGATAATGAATATTTGCGAGACTCATATCCAATAATAATTACTAGACGTAAATTACCACCAATAATCTGCCTGTTATCACAAATCCCGATATAAGTTTATGCGAAAAAATAAATATATGCCGAGATATCATCAGACGATATCTCGGGATATATCCCATGACATCAATGCTAAAATATATTGTAGAAGATTTCATCCCAATTTCAGATGCTAGAATTCAACACTGTCCAAGGGGAAGAGTGGAATGGGAAAAATCGATAATCTTAAATTTTCCAAGTGCTAGAATTCATACTTAAATTTGTATTGACGATATATAGATTGTTGTTAAAAAAATATCACAGAAGATTTCCTCCCAATTTCGGGATGCTTGAATTCAACATTTTCCTCCCAATTTCGGGATGCTATAATTCATTCAACACTTTTCAAGAGAAGAACACTTTTCAAGAGAAGAGTGAAACACAAAAACTACTGTTTCACGGATAAATTTTGTGAAATAAATATCTTATATGAGTTATTCATGTCAAAAATATTAATTTTATATCAAAAATATTAATTTTTATTGTGAATATAAATTAAATATCCGTAAAAATCTATAAAATTGTCTTTCGAAAAGTTATGATACACAGATGATAAGCACAAAGACTAAGTTCGAAGCCTGTCTTATATGATTTTGAAATTCATAACATCACACCAACTAATTAAATATAAATTGGATCTTTGATAAAATGCTATAGAATTTCTCGAAATTTCAATGCATTATTTTTGTTTGCTCAGCATTGTGGATAAGATGATTCATATAAAAAAATCGAGGCTAATGGTCCTAGTCACCATCATGAACAGCGCAGCATCAGCAAACGACCATGGAGAATGGGACAAGTTAGCTCGGTCCCTGTAAATTACGCTAATCAAATAAATTATATTAGGCTTTGTGTGACAAGCTAGTCCAAAAAAATTTTGGCAAAGAAATCGAATGACCAATAGTTTATCTACTATACCAATTTGAACACCCCTTAAAGGCTTCCAAACACTACTTTGATATATTAATTTATCGTCTTTATATTATGTAATTTTTGTGTATGGTATCATCTATCGATCGAACGGTGCCGAAAAAGTGTAGGACCCGTCATTATATTCATAGAGACACGCGGCGGCGTCTACGAATTCATCAGCAAAAGAATGCCTTGGAACCCCAATTTCTTGACCAGCTGGTGCAAGTAAAGTGGTTGTCTTTCTCTTTTTTTATATATTTACAATAAATCTGCATACAGTTGGTTATCTCTCGCTGATTGTCAGTTTCCCAACCAACGAATCTGCTCGAGAATTGCACGAAATTCCTCCCCGCCGCCGATCGTTCTAAATCAATAGCAGTGTTTACCGCCATGGACGGAGAGAGTTCGCTACAGGGTAATGGCAACAATGGCTCTGCCCAGACCCGCCAACATTCGTCCGGCAGCTCGGGGTCTAGGAGGCCCGACTTTTTCTTGATTACCTGTCGGGGCTTCGGGGTCATTACTGCGCTGGCTGCTATTTTCTGCATTGCGATTAACGTCATCTCCGCCGTTCAATCTTTCAGGAACGGAAACGACGTGAGTTTTTTTTTTTCATGGATTTTCTTCTTTTTCTTTTTACTGATTTTTGGGCAAGCTTGTTTTTAATTTTTTGTTTTCTTTTTTTTTGGGTTCAGATATTTGATGGGATTTTCCGGTGTTACGCGGTGATTATAGCTATATTTGTGGTTATCGCGGAGACGGAGTGGGAACGCTTTCTAAACTTCTCCAAGGTTTGATTCGTTTGCTCTTCTTTATTCACTCTGTTTTTTTAACCTAGAGACAGGGCTGTAAAAAAATCTGGAATCTAACCCCTAGTGTAAATATTAATATTATAAGATAGTTCAAGAAATTTGAGCATAAATCCAGGAATGAAACTATGTAAGCATTTTGAGAAAAGGGTAGCCCTGCAATTACACCTATTACTGGTGGAGTGCTGGTGTCCCAGACTCCCAGTTCAGCTTTTGATCTGCTTCCAGTGAATTAGTGTACTGTCCATGGATGATGTAAATTTTTCTTAAAAAAAAAACTAATTATGATCTAAAAAATTCTAAACAGCTTCCCTAAGCCTATGTTTTTGTCACCGGTGTATATTGCTTTTCGATAAACCTAGCCCAAAAAAAAATTTAAAGATGGTCCCATACTTTGGACGAATCCATCCACAAGTTCGAGGGGGTGGAGGTTGCTGTTTTAGAAGATTTGGCCCCAGTGGTTCTATTCAGCTTCAAAACCATGAAAATAAATTTCATTTGCTTCAAATAGGTCATTGGTGATGGAAATATTTCATTTTTGAGATGGGAATCCAGATGCTTCTGAGATACTTGATAAATCAAAGATTAATCTGTTGGGTGGGATTAAATATTTGAATTCTGTCTCTGCAAGGCCTTTGTCTTGGCCATAGTCTTACCATGTTTAAAGATTTGAATGTTATTTTGTGAGATTGATGTCTATATAATGCGATGAGTGGGTAAATATGTTAAGTATTCATCATATTGTTGCATAGTGGGTAAATATATTAAGTATTCATCATATTGTTGCAGGTTCTTCAGTATTGGGTTGGCAGAGGAATGCTGCAGATCTTGTAAGTCTATATCTTGTGATTACGAATCGAGTGATTATCGATCGTTATTTGCTGTTAGGATGTGTATCACTGCTGATAGTTAGCTATGTTTATTGTATGTGGATTATCATCTTTTTTTGGATTGGTAAAATTAAAAAAATATTATGAAGTAAAAGGTTATACATGTACTCTAGGCATAACCAGACAAATACACCACATAACAGTCAAAACAACTATATCCCCTAAAAAGTGTCCTGGGGAAATAATGCATACGTATTTCTGAAAACATGAATCTTAATTTTTGCAAAGAGCAAATCCATATTAGTGACAGTGCTTTTGAAAAGTGTCCTGGGAAAATTATGCATGCATATTTATGAAAACATGAATCTTAATTTTTTAGAAGAGTGAATTTTATACCAGTGGCAGTGCTTTTGAAAACCGCCCTATCCCTTGACGTCCAAATGTAACTGACTCTGCAAGACATCAATAGATTATCATCTTGCTCAATATAGATACGTAAATATCATAGCTTACTAGATTAAATGTGTATTGGTGCACAATTAGCCAACACTATTTCTTGTTTTATAACACACAAATAGCAAGAAGTCACGCACGCATAATAATAGTCTACACACAGCTTTGTGTGGGATATTCTAATATTTTAACAATGGAAATAAATTTAAGTAACTAGGAATTGGAAAATAAAAAAGGTGAGTTGATAAGAACCGGGAATATTTTAGGAAAAGGCCTAGAGATTGCTAAGGTGGTCTTCCACTATAAACACTTATAGATATATAATATAATGTTTGCTGCTAGATTGCTGTTGCTGCATATACTGGATAAAGTCTCAAATGAAATATTACTGCATCTGTTTATTCGTTTAGAGACCCTGTAAGTATAAATAACAGCATCGTTACACCTATACTGTCACTAATCATAATTCTTTTATGTCGGCAATTCCAGTGTTGCAGTAATGACCAGAGCGTACCCTGAGCATTTACGGAACCATCAAGAACTTTTTCTTCTCCAGAGCATAGCAGCCTACTTGCTCCTTGGATGTGGTGTTATCTATATTATATCCGTAAGTTCAAGAAATCATGTACCCACTATTTCATATGGTATTAGGCTGATTGCATCAGTTGCGAATGCATAATCAATTCAGGGCACAATTGACTTCTTACATAAATACGTTTTGTGTTTTAGGGGATATTTTGCCTGGGTATGCTCAAACGCTCTCACAAAAAAAGGCACGTGTCACGAGACCAAGCGATAAAGGATCTCGAGGTAATCCCTTGAGTTGCCTTACTGAAATAATGAAATTTTATTTGTTAAGATACTTGCTTGAACGATAAGATTGGTACATAATATTTTCATTATTCAGTCATCTCTTTCAGCATTTAACTGTTATCGGGATCCAAGTTTTAAAAAGAAACAAGGGTTCTGTAGTTGTTCGAATTCAGTGTTAATTGCTTTGAAATGTTTGATGATATTTGTTTTTTCTATGCTTCTTGGATTGGATTTTGTTGTATCTGTTCCATGTTTAAAGAATCACATAATAAATATGATGCAATATAATGACAATGACAGAACCTCCAGCGTCGTAGAGAAGAGCTCGAGGCGTTATTAATTCAAGATCAAGCATGAAAAACGAGATAGGATTCGTTTGTCAGGAGTTGTTGTGTACTTGGATCCCAGATTGCATTATGTTGTGTAGTTTGTTGAAATTTTAGCTTTGTTTGGTTTGTGGTTATCTCTGTCCAGAAACGATTCCAGTTGTATTCGTGTGGTTATCTCTGTTCAGAAACAATTCCAGTTGTATTTTTGCAATATGTTTGTTTTTGTATTTTCTTGGAGTGAAACGCAGCAAAAATAATTTATTGAGTTTCTCTTGAAATCTTAAGAGTAATATCCAAATTATGCATCTAATGATTCATATATTTACATATATGCGTAATATATTGTTGACGTGACAAATCATTGGACATTATATCTATCGTCAGGTAATATCCATATGGTAGGTTGAAATCTATCACTTTTGTCCACTATCATTAATTGTTTTGGTTGACTCTATTGGTATACCTGTGTTAGAAAGGTCTATAAGCACCTAGAAGGGGTCATATTGTAAATTTGTTTATATTAAGTATTATTACCAGCACTAAATTTTTATCTCGACAAAAATGAAAGACAAGAAGTTTTTTTCTCCCATTTTGAAATACTGTGTGCTGTTCTTATTTATTTTAGGGAATTATTTTTAGTTAGATTTTCTTAATAAGTGTAAAATGTGCTTTAATCTCGCCACACATGTCGTGTTGGATATCGGGTCAGATAAACAACATTTGATATATATACAGGGTGTGTGGATTAATTTGAAATTGAAATTGAAATTGAAATTGGAATTGGAATTGGAATTGGAATTGGAATTGGAATTGGAATTGGAATTGGAATTAGAATTAAATTTGGATTTGGATTTGGATTTGGATTTGGATTTGGATTGAAATTAGATTTTGGTGTTTGACAAGTTTTTAAATAAAAAAATTATCGTATAGACCGATCGAATAAAACTTACTGGCTGATTGAATAAGTTTTATTTTATAACGTGTGTTCAATTCATGTAATAACCGATTGATAAAAGCTAGATAGACATGCCATTTAAGTAAATTTAAATTTCAAGAAACATAACAATAAGTAAATTTAAATTTCAAGAAAAAACATAACAATAATATAATCATATTTTATTAATATATTCTGGTTATGTTTATAAATAAGATAATTATTAATTTATATTATCGAAGAAACTATATATTCCAAAAATTATTATTTTATTAATTAATTTAACATATTGGTCTAGTCGAGATCGAGAAAAATTATTGTTTTATAGATGTTATCAATGTATTTGATTTATAGAGATTTTTATTGTAATTAAAATCTCTTTAAATATGTCGGTCTAACAAAATTAAAATTAAAATTTTATAAATCAGGATGTGATTTGAGAAATGAACGAACAAATTGACATATTTGCAT
Organism: Henckelia pumila; assembly: GCF_033568475.1. Taxonomy (NCBI): domain Eukaryota; kingdom Viridiplantae; phylum Streptophyta; class Magnoliopsida; order Lamiales; family Gesneriaceae; genus Henckelia; species Henckelia pumila. The sequence continues at coordinate 72,576,468 of NC_133123.1, forward strand.
TATCAAATTAGATCGAACTGAGAATTAATAGTATCAAGGAGAAATTCATTACCTTTGTTTATTACAGTTGAATGAAAATATAGGATCTACGTGAAAAATTATAAGGTATCTGCCTCACAACTCACAAGGGTAGCAATTGTCAGACTCGTGCGTAAGCTCACGTTTTTAATGGCAAACATAGTAACCCAAAAATTTCGTTTTGGTTTTTCAATAATTTTTTTTATTTTTTGCCAATTTACAAAATTATCCATTTGTATCAATTTATTTATTTTATTGAGTGGGATAATTTTTGAAAGTTTATATCTAGAGATTCAAAAGTAGTTTTTATAAGATATAATCACCTAAAAAATTGAGAAAAGTTCATTGGGAGAGAGATGTTAAGTTTTTAAAAGCGCACTCTTATTAAAGATCAGACACCTATAAATCTCTTCCTAAATTCCAGTATGGTCTTGGCTTCACAAACATACAAGGGGGACACATATAATTCAGACATCCACCAGCCAAAGGAAAACTGGGTTTATTATTATTATTATTATTATTTTAATAATGTGTCACCAAAGAGAATATTTGAATTCAAATCCACAATGATCTTGAGTTGACATACTTTCAATAGGATGGACAAATTACGAGTGACCTTTCGTTTCTGATGAAGTTGATTTCTGCGAAAAATTACGCCACCTTTGCTTGTTCTTCTCCAATGACACCTTGCTTTGAGAAAAGTCGGAGAGCCCCTGTCTAAAAGCTCCTAGATTCACACCATTGCCCACCAAGATGCTTGTAACACCCATTTTAGAAATCTATGCATGAGGAGAGTCACAGAGAGAAACTGTGATTAACAGCCAAGTATAGTGTTTTTCTTGCAATTTTCCAGAATCGGTTCTTGTAAGCTATAGAATAAATAACATCACTGGAGAAGAGATCTCACCGTATCTATGTTGCGATCCTCATCATCAAAAAAGAGCATTTCCTTATATGGAACACCCGTCTTTCGATGTATTTTCTGAAAGTGGTCGGTTTTGTGGGTCCAGCTGGAAAATATCTCCTGGAAATTTAGAAATATTCAGTACATGTCTCCTTGCTAATATGCAAAAAGTTTTCATTTAGCAATGTATGGTACATCTCGAACACTACAAGTGCCAAAAATTTATTGAATGCATACTAGGATTGGCAAGTAACTCAACTATCACATTTTTACATCAAATCCCCATTTGACGGCAATGTGAAATTTACATTGTTTCCAAGACAAGTTAAGAGATTAACTTAAAAATGGACATCTTTTAGCTTATATCTTGCATCTTAATGGTCATACTCCCCACATTTTTGTTTGCTGAAACGAACCAAATATTTTCTTCAAAAAGGAAAAAAACATCAACCAAATATTATTCTAGGTTTGATTGGGGTATAGAAAAGTCAGAGGTATCTCCAAGCATACAAAAACAAAGCCATGGGTCATGTTGTCTTAATATTGTTTGACAATGTCATGATTCTCTGCATAAGCCTCTTATACTGGAGCATATTCTCTTTTCAAGGTACTTATTATAAAAGAAAAAAAATCATGGGATGATATAGACATAAAAATCTTGGTACACTCACTCAAAGCAAAAACAAAACAAAATATCCAGCTCACCTGAGAAACAAACTTTGATTTTACCCCTAATTTCTCAAGAAAAGTGTTCGCTATATCAGGAGTAGGTGACCTTGAGGCAATAGCAATATCAACGCCTTTCTCCTCAAGAGCATACAATATGCCTTTGGCATGAGGATACAATGATGGCATCTCACGTTTAGAACGACATTCACTGAAACAAATCAACATATTACATTAGCATACCAATGTTCTCAAGAAACTCTCAAAGGCAAGCCTGCAATGCAGGATACGACAATTAAAGCACATACAACAGTCACATCCACCAAGAAAAGTAATTGATCAGAATAATTGAAAAATGCAATCTAGTTATCCATCTGTTTGCTAATTAACATACCCTGACACCATGAGTGTCAACAAATCAAATTAAACTATTGAAGTCAAACGGTTACGTCGACGCTGAAACAAAATGCCAAAAAACGCAGTTCAAATCCAGTTCTAACTGATTCTTTAACAGTTTTAACATATTCAAGCACTGGCATGCTGCAGTAGTGGAACTAAACTCTCGAATCCTTCGAGGATGGGTACCGTACAAGGGGTATAAACACAACCATTAACCAAAAGAGTAACAATGGGCATCATTTCTCAAGCCAGAATCTTTTCGAAATTGATTTCAATTCAAAAGGAAATAATTCCATTAACAAGTTCAACTCATTTAGTTTCAGAGGTAAGTTGGAGTCGTCAACAAAAAAGAGAATAAAGCCACATACATATCTGTAGCACATTCGATCTTCATCATCCCAAGCAATTAAGAAACAACCGCGGGAATTTCCAACATTTTTTTTTGCAAATTGAGCCCCCAAAAAAAAACATTAATACGGACGAATTTCACAAATTCCAAGAGGAGAAACTCTCAATCGACACAAATAAAAAGCATCAGCAGAAAATTCATAAAAATAAAATGGCGAAAAAGGCGAAAAATTTACCAGTAGAAAGGCCAGAGGGTATAATCTAGATCGAAAACAACGAGACGCGGGAGAACCTGAAACAATCCAAGAATCTCCATTGCTTCATTCTTCACCCCATCGTCTCCCATGATTCCCTCAGTTGATTCGTCGATGATTTTTAAGTCCACGCGGTCTATTTTGGAACCTTCACTACATAAACTTTTCCCTGAATTTTCTAAATTTATTGTTTTCCTCCCCATATTTTATGGCTTCTCACAATTCCATCAAATTTTAATATTAGTAAAAAATTAGTAAACATATATATACAATGTGTCTACATAAATTAAATGTCACAAAAACTTATGTGAAATGCCCTCACAAATCTATTTTGTTTTTCTCTCTAGATTTCTTATTTGAATTGCCCATAAAAAAATTATTACTTTTTATATCAAAAATATTACTTTTTATCGTAAAATATGAGACATATAAAGATCCGTAAGAACGTCTCACAAGATACCTACTTATTAGTTTATCTATAGTATAATTGTATATTTGTAGATAATAATTTTTTTATATGAAATATAATAAGATTAGAGTAGTTTCTATTTAATGTTATCTTTAATCATTATTTTATTACTTTTTATTTTATTAATTAAAAAAATCATCATAGTTACTGGATAAGAGTATCTTGAAGAAAAAAATCAGTATGACATGACGTACCAAAAGTGGTGACTATTCATGCATCAACCTTTAATAATATATACACTTGTGTGTGAGAAATAAAATTCATGGTTCGAAATGATCTTTGTACATGCGTTGTGTACGTGAGAGAAATAAAAGTCATGGTTCGCCTCTAATGGACCGTCTAATTGATGGAGTAGTTAAGCTCTTGAAAATTGATCAGGAGTTTGATTTCTCCTACCAACACCTTCTCGGAGAGCATGTCGCACAAGGCTTGCTCAGTGCGGTTTAACTGGCTAGTGTAGTTTGCAGGTTATTGCGTTTAGAGGTGTGATCGAGTCGGGACCCGTTCCGTAACTCTCATATCCTATCATTGTCCCGATAATTGAGATTTTTTTCTTTCGATCCCGTACCCGACAACTGTCGAAGACTCGAATGTTTGAGATCCCGTCGGTTAGGGAGAGGATATCTCAATATATATATATATATATTTAATCTATGTAGATCTCAAACAATTTCTTGCTACATTAATTACATGTAAATTAAAACAACTTCTTGGTATATGAGCATTAAAAACTAATATAACTTCTTAGTATATTACAAATAAATTAAAATAATTTTTTGATTAATCCAAGAAAATCCAAAATAAAAATTAACATGACAAGTCATTGCATCATCAATGATTATAAACCACCTCATGAACAAAGTATTCTTTCACCATGAAGCATTTGGAGCTTACACTTGAGGTTTGAGGAGGATGTCTTTTCCTTGCGCATGATGATACCTACAAACAACAAATACCATATAATCATAATCTATAACAATATTAAAATTTACAAGTATAAAACTAAAGAAATGTTTACCCAACCAAGGAGTATATAGAAATGCAACCATTACATAAAACCAAAAATATATATCAAGCATCAACTTGCCCAACTCCAACTTAGTGAGCCGCATTCCTCTTCAAGAACATCAATGACTAAAATAAATAGATACCCTTTTGTTAAAAATGTCCTCATTTTGTAAAAGTTAATTTATCGTCTGATTGATATGATTAATAAATAATGATAGAAAAAATTCAATGTATTTATAAAAAAAATACTTAACAAGTTAAATTTTGACTTACTTGTCACCACTTCTTCACAATCTTCATAAAAGTTGAATTCTTCTTCTATCGGCTCCTTGTATAAGTTAATTTATTCACCTCTAAGTCAGTCACTAGTACACAAAAAATGATGGAAACACTTGTGTATGAGAAAAATGCAAAACTCATATGGATTAAAATACACTTAGGTATCATTTGGTCGATGAGAGTGAGATGAGCTATTATTTACTGATCTCATATTTGTCTCTTTTTTTAGTTAACATAATTTCATCTCATGATCCATAATGTCGTTACATAAGGATGTTCACGGATCGGTTAACCGCCCGAACCAAAATCAAAAATTCGGTTTGAACCGAAAATTCGGTTCGATTTTCAGTTTTTGGTTTTTCGGATTTTCGATTTTTTGGTTCAGTTCGGTTCGGTTTTTTATCCTGTTAATCGAACCGAACCTACAATCATTTTTTTTATTTTTAAATCATTTTTTGCATTTTTTAAATCATTTTTATTTTTTATTAAAAAAATAAATAATAATAAATGTAAAAAATAACAAAAAATTTTAAAATTGAATTTCGGTTAAAATTGAAAACCGAACCGAAAAACCGAAATTTTTTCGATTTTTAAACGAATAGAATCATTAAATTTGGTTCAGTTTTTGGTTCGTATTTCGAACGATCGGTTCGGTTCGGTCAAAATGCACATACAAGAGAGATAGATGTTTACTGCAGAAACCGAGAGCTTGAAGATCGAAGACCATCTAGATTTTTTGAAGTAAATTTCTGGCCGATCGCTGCCGTATTTTCTGTGTTGCCGTGGCTTGTTGAGAACATCCGAAGACAACACTTGCAAAAGTGTTGATTGAAGACTTTCGTTTTGATACGTTCAAAAATTTCACATCAAATAAATTAACTTGAACCGATAATCAACAAACCAATTTTTTCAATAAACCGAGCCGAATGATCTCAAATATTTCTGTGTATTAAAGAAAACATATGAGATGGATCGCCTGAAGGCGAAGCCACTCCGACGCTCAAGTGAGTATAGGATTCGATAGAAAAGATATGAAATTTTCAAGTGATAAAAAATACATATATGAGATGTAAGAGCGTGTAAAAGATATATATAAGAGACATATTAAAAACATGTAGAAAGGTATAAGAGCGTGTAGAAGGCGTATAAAAACGTGTAGAAAACATATGTAAGACATGCAGAAAAAGTGTAGAAAAAATACCATAATAAGGGTTAGAGACCTCTTATTTATAGAAAGAGGGTCCTAGTCCATATAAAATTTTTAATGTATAAGACAACTAGAATACTAAATCCATGCATATCAATGCAATATTCTAATATATCTCTAAAATATAAATAAAGATATGATATGATTTTTATCATATCATCATGTTTGTTTCTCAAATTTTGGCACTCAGGATTAACACTCTATTGAGTTTATTGTTTTAATGTTATTTTTTTAGAGTGTTAATTATTTTCTCACTTTATGATAAATATAATTTTTCATAGACAATCACTTATATTGATTTTTGTAAACTGAATATTTTTCTAGTGATTATTTTGTCCTGAGAAACCGCACAAGTACTGGTTATTTGTGCATGACTACATCTGAGTATTTGTTTAATGTTTGGTTTTTATTCACATTTTTATTCCGTTGCATGTTGTCTTAGGTGTTGACAACACCAAGAGACAATACCTACTCAAAATTATACCATTGCTTATTCATGTGAAGACGAAAAACTCTTTCAAGTGTTATGACCCATGATTTCGGTTATGACTAGCAAATGCACTAGGTCAAGTAATAGTAAATGGACAATGAGTCCAAGTATTGATCTCACAGAGACTGTAGTCAATTCTCAAGATTTAATTATTTTACTTAATCTAGAAAAAATAATAAATTTTTTTTGATTTGTTCGATTAAACTGACAATAAATAAATTGCAAACAAACACAACTAGAACTTTGGATTATAAATTCAATTAAAATATACAACCAAGACACACAAAGATATCAAACTAATTTATGCATGCATGTGACACAAACTGAAAATCATGTTTATTTCAATCACAGTGAATTTTCCTATATTATTCAACAATCTATTTCTAGAATTGCTAAATATATTCAAGTTGGATGGATTAATTATTTTTAATTGATTCTAATCAAACTTAAACACATTCAAGATTTATGAAAATTCAGTTTTCACCTAAAACCGCATACTAAAACCGAATACTATTTTTAATTGGTTTAACCATATGTTGATTGATATCTTTGAAGCTATATTTAATCAATCATCTTTCGATTCATGATTAATCAACAAACATGTGACTAGATGATCAGACTATTCACAAGAAATATTAAACTAACATCAATCAATAACTGAAACTATTCAAAAATATATCAAATATGCAACCACGTCTCAAACATAAATTAGTTTCGACCCAATCTTGTGGTCTTGGATGAAAAGAAACTACTCAATAAACGAGAACTTAATTCAAAAAAGTATTTTAAATCATAAAAAGAAAAATAACGGAGAGAAGATGGAGCATTCTTCACAGTCCTCGATCCCCAAGACCTAGCCGTCGTCTTAAAAAATTTGACCGGTTCTACGAAATTCTGATGAAAAACATGTTTTTATACCTCCAAGAATCATGGCCTTTGTTTCTTTTTTAAAAGACTCCAAAAATTATAAATTTCTTGGCCCCCAAATGCGCTCGAGCGCAACAATCACCAGCTCGAGCGCGCATCACGAGATGCGCTCGAGCGCAAGAAGTTTCCGCTCGAGCGTGTCCACTTCTGCCCCAAACATCAAAATAATTCTTCTCGTGCTCGAGCGATAAAAAGTACCCGCTCGAGCGCGATCTCTTCTGCCAAAAATCCTATTTTATTCATTAATTCCTACAAATAGACCAAAAAAAGTGGAATGAAGACAATGTGCATAAACAAGAATAAAATTAAACTTAATTAACTCAAACACAACATGAATGCATGCAAAATGAATCACAAACTAACACAAAATAATGCATGAAAGCACTTCTATCAATTCTCCCATACTTACCTCTTGCTTGCCCTCGAGCAAGACAAATGACAAAAAATAGAAACACCATGACACAAAAGGAAATTAAGACAATTCCATGGGATAGTAATCGCCTCAGTGAAGTATAAATACATCCCATAATCTCTCAACTATTGTTGCAGCCAGAGCAGTTGAGCATAACAACTTCCTGCAGGTAGATACTTTTTTTCTGTTGTAGAGGTTGCAATGGACATTTGCTTTTTGCTATACCAATAAATCTATCTATCCCCCAAGAATTGACATGATCCTCTTGTGCTTTTTCTGTCCGTTTTCACCCTGCATTATCTGCATCTGAATATCCCACTAAATTAAAATATTTATCCTTAGCATACCATAACCCAATATTTTGAGTTCCCTTAATATACTTCAGTATCCGCTTGACAGCTATATAATGGGATTGCTTTGGATCTGATTGAAACCTAGCACAAAGACAAACAAAAATATAATATCAGGTCTATTGGCAGTTAGGTAAAGAAGTGACTCTATTAGATCTCGATGCATGGTTGCCTCAACTGAAATTCCCCTTTCATCTATATCAAGCCTAATGAATGAGCTCATGGGAGTAGTGGAAGCTGTGCAATTTTCCATCCCGAACTTTTTGATAAGTTCCTTGGTGTATTTGGTTTGACTTATAAAGATCCCATTCTCCAATTGTCGAACTTGTAAACCAATAAAGAAGTTCAGTTCACGCATCATGATCATTTCAAACATTTCCTGCATTAACTTAGAAAATCTCTTGCATAGTTTGGGGTTAGTTGACCCAAAAATAATATCATCAATATAAATTTGAACAAGGAGTGTGTGATCATCTTTTGTAAATTTGAACAAAGTTTTATCAACTGTGCCTATAGTGAAGTCATGTTCAATAAAAAATTTGGTTAAGGTATCATACCAGGCTCTAGGAGCCTGTTTCAGACCATATAAAACTTTATTTAGATGGTAGACATAGTCTGAAAATTGATGATTTACAAATCCTGGAGGTTGTTCAATGAAGACTTCTTCTTGAAGATTTCCATTTAGAAAGGCACTTTTAACATCTATTTGATATACTTTGAAATTTTTGAAAGATGCATAGGCAAGGAACATTCTTATTGCTTTCAGTCTAGCTACTAGTGCATAAGTTTTATCGTAGTCAATTCCTTCATCTTTCCTATATCCTTGGGAAACTAGTCTTGCTTTGTTCCTGATAACTGTTCAATATTCATTTAGCTTATTTATGAATACCCATCGAGTTCCTATAACTATATGATGATATGGTCTTGGAACAAGATCCGAGACCGAGTTTTTGATAAACTGATTTAGTTTTTCTTGCATGACCTCTATCCAGCAACTTTCAGTCAGTGCATCATCAATTTTATTTGGCTCTGTTTACGATATAAAAGCTGCATAAAGAAACTCTTTGATCATTTGTACTCTTGTTTTCAGTGGTGCAATTGGATTTCCTATCACTAGATTTGGTGGATGTTTCTTTGACCATTTAAGATTGGGTCCAAGCTGTCCTTCAGGGTTCAGTGTTTCTCTTTGAGCTTGGTCATTTATGTCTCCTTGATCATCCACTGTATCACCATTGTGAGATTGATCTACTTGAGTACCTTGCTGATAACTTTCATCTCTCTCAACTGGTTGAGTTTGTTGATCTTCAACTGCTTTCAACTAGGATATTCTCTACTGCTGGATATATCAATTTGGGTTCTGGAGTTTGAAGAGACCTTATGATCATAGATGAGTCATCTTCACTATCATCCTCCAGCTTTATCTCCTGGAATCTATTTAAGAGTTTATTGACATTAGTTGTAGTTTCTATGGACATTGTTTCATTAAAAATGATGTGAACAGATCCTTCAACATTCAATGTTATTTTGTTAAAGACTCTATAAGCTTTACTAATAGAAGAATATCCAATAAATATGCCCTCATCCGACTTTGCATCAAATGCAGTTGTAGTAGGATACATTAGGATGTTTACCATTCCAGATCTCATATGGTGTTTTCAAAAATTTCTTACATATCATCGATCTGTGCTGAGTATAGCAAACAATGTTCAAAACTTCTGCCCAAAATCTTTGAGACACCCCAGAATCAGCTAACATGATTCTTGCGGCTTCTTTTAGAGTTCGATTTCTCCTTTCTGCAATACCATTTTGTTGTGGTGTTCTAGCTGTTGAGAATTCATGTTTGATTCCATGATGTTCTAAAAATGAAGACAAAGTTTGATTGACAAATTCAGTTCCCCTGTCACTCCTAATTCTGTCAATCTTGTTTGATTTTTCATTAAAAAGTCTTGAAAATCTTGATCTGTTGGGTAGCAGTTTGGTCTTTAGATTTTAAGAAAATGACCCAGATGAAATGTGAGTAGTCATCAATGATGACAAGAGTATACTTCATTGCCCCTAAACTTGTCACTGGTATAGGACCAAACAAGTCCATATGTAACAGTTCCAAGAATCGGGTGGAAGAGTTATAACCCTTGTTTTTAAAATATGACCTAACTTGTTTTCCAAACTGATAAGCTGGGCAAACTTTGTCTTTTGAAAACTCGATTTTAGGCAGTCCTGTTACTAATTTTAGTTTACTCAAACTGACAATAGCCTTGAAATTAAGTAGATTCAATCTCTTGTGCCATAACCAGTTGCGCTTATAATTGGAAGCTACGAGGCAAACTGGTTTGCTAGACTGATCATTCCAACATACTTTATATGTGTTTCCACACCTGTTTCCTTTTAAGATAATATTACCAGAAACATCTTTGACAAGGCATGAGTGTTTTTGGAATTCAACTAAATGCTTATAATCACACAGTTGGCTGATACTTATCAAATTATATTTCAAATTCTCAACTAGTAAGACACCTTAATAATGATGTTTGGATAATTTTAGTCTTACCCACGGTCCTACCTGTGAGTTATCACCAAAGGTAATTGTAGGTCCATTGCATTTAGTAAGTTTAGACAACATTTTGGCATTTTCCGTCATATATCTTGAATATCCACTGTCTAGAGACCATGATTCATCCATTTTTTATTCAACACCTGTTACCTGCAGTCACATATTTGAATAATTTTGGTACCCATATCTATTTGGGTCCACGGAAGATTAATTCTTTAGGAACCCAAATATGGATTACTTTAACCAGTTTACCAGTTTCAGTGTTTCTATAAGTTTGTGCTAAATTTTGTGCTCTAGATCGTGGAAAGTGATATGCTTGTGTCACAAAATGTTGTTTTCCTTTTCCCAAATTGTTGAGTTGCCGATATCGCTTCATAACCGGACGCTAATTGTGATACTGTTTTCGATTTTCTCTCATAGGATTTGGTTGGACCGCATTAGTCCGATCAAGACTTTTAGCAGTTTCAACCTTGAATTCCTCAGGAGTGAAACCAATACCCAAGCTATTCCTAGTCATTTGCTCAATTGACTTCCAATTTTTTAGGACATGTTTATCATAGATTTCTCCATGTTCATTTTCCATACATGCTCGTTCAAAGTGTATAAACTTCCCTTTGCACATATTTAGTTTGGGTAGAGTACTCGATTCACCGATGTTCTCAATTTTACCAAACCCTAGACCACTTTTGTCATTTGTGGGTTTTTGTAAAATTTGCATCTCTGTCAGCATGCTTGAAGATTTATTCCATGAACTTATCAAATCATTTAACCTTTGATTTTCCATTGTAAGATTCATGAAATCCATCTTAAGTTGCTTATTCTCAGTCTCGAGCTTAGCAATCTCTGTTTCAAGACTTATTTTCTCAATTGATTGCTCCCAGTTGGGCTCAGTTGAGGTGTCTTGCAGATCCTCTTGCTTTTCTTTGAATTCATCGAATGCTATGGACAATTTGTGATACTAATTTGTTATTTCATGAAGTGCTGTGATGAGATCTTCTCTGGTGAATTCATCCGAGCCAAAGTCAAATACCTGTTCACTTGTAGATGTCTGTTCATGATCATTAGCCATGAAGCATGTTACTTCTTCTTCATCATCACTGGAGCTAGAAGACTAGTTTGATTCATCTGATTTGCTGTCAGTTTTCTGCCCATTTGGCTTTACTCTCCTCAGCAACAAGTGCTTTATTCTTCTTTTTGGATGTGTGTTTAGCATCTCTTGAACTTTTCTTCCTTCCAAACTTCTTCTTTCCCTTTTCTGCTGATCTTTTCTCATCCTTCTTCGGTTTAGGACAATTTGATATGAAGTGTCCTGTCTTGACACAGTTGAAGCAGACTCTTCGTTCCTTATTTGAATCTTTCTTTTGAAAGTTTCATCTGTAGGATCCTTCTTGATTTTTTCTCATGAACTTTCCAAACTTCTTCACAAACAGTGACATAGAATCACTGTAGTAGCCCAGTTCCAATTTACTAGATTAATTGGTTAATTATATTTTATTAACAAGAGCACAAGTTAAGATCAAGAACACATGACATGAGTAGCTCGGGTCGGTCATGAGTAGCTCGGGTCGGTCATGGTTGTTCAACAATAGCTCGGGCATTGAACAAGAGCTCGGGCATTGAGCTAGATCTCGGGCTTGGAGCTAGGGCTCGGGAATGTGTTTGTGCTTGGCTCGGGTCGGGGCTTAGGATGCTCAAGAAAGTGATGTGCAAGGCCAGGGTAGTGTTCGGTCATGGGATGAACACAAGGTATTCAGGACGGGAATGGACACGTGGCTGGAGCTAAAACACGATTAGTGTCCTGCTAGGTGTCATGCACTCGATTGACACCTGTCCCAGCTCACCCTCTATAAATAGGAGTTGAGAGTTCGGTCATTTGTACACCATTTCATCTCACTTCTTAGTTCTAATCGGATCAAAGAGTAGCTCGGGAGCTCGGGAAAGAGTAGCTCGGGAGTTCGGGAAGGAGTAGCTCGGGGCTTGACCAGGAGCATTTCAGGTCGGGCTTGACCAGAAGCAGTTCAGGTCGGGTTTGAAGGGAGAGGTCAGGTCGGGTCAGTCTTGAGACCAGGTCGGGTCGGGACTTGGACCTAAGGCAGCTAGGGGTTGTCTTCTTCCAGCTTAGTTCAGAATTCGGTGTTAGGTACGATAGTACTGTTCGAGATATCCTGACTGAGTATGCATGTATTATGTGACTGCATGATTTATATGTCATTGATTTATGCTGCATTCATCTGCATATTGAGCTATCTCCTTCGAGATGTATATTAGTAGGGTTGTACCCTATCCTGTTAGTGGATGGACTTCCATCGATTTGGGTCCGGCATATCCACTGGTATATTGGTATGGGAGCCACCTCCTGCAGCGACGGCACAGCGTGCTACATACCAGGGCCCGGTCTGTCTCTGTTATCTGATCTTTGACCTCGAGTTATAGGGAGTTCACTTTGCATGCATGTATACTCATACTCTCGTACTGAGCGTTTTATGCTCATGTCTTGTACTTTGTGTTTCTGGACACTTTATTCCATGGGGCAGGTTTGCGATTGGACGAGGCAGGTGGTTCCAGGAGGGGCTAGGCAGCGGTTGGTCAGCTGGAGCTTTGCTTAGGTTTTTATTTCTGTTGTTATCGGATTGATACAGCTTTTCGATATGGTTGTATAATCTAATTGGATTTTTACAAATTCCTTGCCTTGGGATTGTAGTATTTGTAATGTTTCCGTAGTTTATTCTGATATCTGTTTAATTAAGTTAATTTCCTGCCTAAGTTCTGTTTAGTAGGTGATCCGGGTAAGGGTCACTACATTTATGGTATCAGAGCATGCATAGTTTTCTTGGGATTTAGATTCTGCATAAGATAACCGTGAGGTAATTTGTGTAGATGGCAGATCGTGATGATCAGAGCAGCCATGGCAGTGTAGGTGGACGCTGGGGAGACGATGACCGAGAGCGTCGTCGTGAGCGCCATCATCATCGCCATGATGATCAGCGTTTTAGCGTACTCCGATTTCTTCCGATGGGTCCTAAGCCCTTGGTTGGAGGTGAGTCTCCGGAGGATGCGGAGAACTTGTTAAACCACATGGAGACGACTTTTCAGACGTTCCATTGCACTGAGGAGCAGAAGATGGAGACGCTGGGATATCTTCTGGAAGGGCGAGCCCGAAAGTGGTGGAGGTTCACTTCTGCACCGTTCGTCACGGCGAGAGGGGTTGCTACTTGGGCTGAGTTCCGCATAGCTTTTCAAAAGCTGTATTTTCCTCCTGCACTCCGTCAGGCAAAGGCAGGTGAATTACTGAGTCTGCGACAGGGTGCCATGTCTATTGATGAGTACCAGCAGAAGTTCTTTGATCTTCTATCCTATTGCCCCGAGATTGCTGACAGCTCGGAGATGAAGTATAACTGTTCCTTCAGGGTCTCAACCCTGAGATTCATGACCGTGTGGCGGTTGGAGATGACATGTCCTACGAGGGTTTGGTGAGCCGTTGTCATCAGGCAGAGGACAGCATTCGGAGGAACCGGTCTTTCTCTCAGTCTAGGCCTGCTAGTTCTTAAGGTCCCCGTGCTCAGTCTTTCAAGAAGTCTGGATCTACTTCTTCTTCCTATGGTTCTTCTGGTGTTATCCATTTTGGGAAGAAGGAGAAGTGTGATCATTGTGGGAAGAACCATCCATCAGACAAGTGCCGTAGAGCTTGTGGAGCTTGTTTCCGTTGTGGAGAGGTGGGTCATCTCCGGAGAGATTGTCCACTATCTGGGGGAGGCGGTTCTGGTTCTGGATTAGGTTCTCAGGCCACCGTTCAGCAGAGGTCGCAGGGACAGCCTGCTGGGAGTTCTCACTTGAGGTCGCGGGCTTCTGGCCAGGTGTTTGCCTTGAGGCACGACCAGGCCGTGGAGGAGAATGAGAAGGTCATCGCAGGTACATTTCTGTTATATGGTTTACCTGCTCTTGTACTCATTGACACTGGTGCATCTCATTCCTTCATTTCTGCACGTTTTTTTAAGAGGCATAAGTTACCTTACATTGCACTAGACGTAGTAGTTTCTGTTTCTACTCCGACGGGTCAGTCTGCTTTGGCCAAGCGTCTAGTGATGGGTTGCCCTTTAGAATTCGAGGGTAACATTCTGATTGCAAATCTCATGGTTCTTGCGATGGACGACTTTGATTGCATTCTGGGAATAGATATGTTGACTACCTATCGAGCTTCAGTGGACTGCTATCAGAGATTAGTACGCTTTCATCCGGAGGGGAGTGATAGCTGGTTTTTCTATGGTGAGGGAGCGCGACCCCCGATGCCTTTGGTATCTGCTTTGAGAGCCTGTCGAGCTCTAGAGTCTGGCGGGGAAGGTTACCTCATCTATGCAGTTGATTTGTCCGCTGAAAGCGTAGGGATAGAGAGCATTCCGGTCGTGAATGAATTTCCCGATGTATTTCCAGATGAGATTCTGGGTTTACCTCCTGTTAGGGAAGTCGAGTTTGGCATAGAGTTGATGCCAGGTACTTCGCCTATTTCTTGAGCACCATATCGTCTGGCTCCGTCAGAGATGCGTGAGTTGAAGAATCAGCTACAGGATCTTTTGGACAAGGGGTACATTTGTCCTAGTATCTCCTTGGGGAGCTCCTGTTCTCTTCGTGAAGAAGAAGGATGGGTCGATGCGGCTGTGCATTGACTATCGTCAGTTGAACCGAGTTACTGTGAAGAATAAGTATCCTTTGCCTCGTATCGATGACTTGTTTGATAAGTTGCAGGGTACTTCAGTCTACTCCAAGATTGACTTGAGATCTGGGTATCATCAGATGAGAGTCCGAGATCAGGACGTAGCCAAGACAACATTCCGTACTCGCTATGGGCATTACGAGTTTCTAGTGATGCCATTTGGTTTGACTAATGCGCCGGCTATATTTATGGATCTGATGAACCGTGTCTTCAGGGAGTACTTGGATAAGTTTGTCATGGTCTTCATTGACGACATTCTGGTGTTTCGCGTAATGAGGACGAGCATGTTTCTCACTTACGGGTGGTACTGCAGACTCTTCGGGACGAGCAGTTGTATGCCAAGTTGAGTAAGTTCGAATTCTGGATGGATCGAGTGGTCTTTCTTGGCCATATCATATTCAGGGAAGGGATTTCTGTCGATTCGAGCAAGATTGAGGCCGTGCTTAATTGGTCACGTCCGACGACAGTTGCTGAGATCCGTAGTTTTCTGGGTCTAGCAGGGTATTATCGTCGTTTCATTCTGAATTTTTCTCAGTTAGCTCGACCTTTGATGCAGCTTACCCGCAAGGGTGTGGATTTTGAGTGGTCCTCCGAGTGCGAGGAGAACTTTTGTGAGCTTCGACGATGGTTGACTTTTGCGCCGGTGTTGGCATTGCCGTCAGGATCTGGAGGGTATGTGGTGTACACTAATGCTTCTCTTCAGGGGTTAGGTTGTGTCCTGTCTCAGAATGGGCATGTGATCGCATACGCTTCTAGACAGCTGAAGCTTCACGAGGATAATTATCCGGTTCATGATTTGGAGTTGGCAGCGATTGTGTTTGCTTTGAAGATCTGGCGTCATTATCTGTATGGCGAGAAATTTGAGATCTTCACCGACCACAAGAGTCTCAAGTATTTGTTCACTCAGGCAGAGTTGAACATGAGGCAGAGACGTTGGATGGACTTGGTTAAAGACTATGATTGCGAGATTAAGTATCATCCTGGAGCTGCTAATCTCACTACTGATGCCTTGAGTCGCAAGGTGCGTCTTTCCGCACTGCAGACTTGTTCGATGTCTAGTGCGATCGAGGATTGTTGTTCTTCAGGGTATACCTTCAAGCACAAAAAAGGTATGCAGTGTATCAAGATGTTTGCAATTTTATCTGAGCCAGCTTTGTATTCGCGAATTTGAGATGCTCAGATGTCTGATTCGAAGACCCAACGTTTGGCTCGCCTAGCCAACGAGGGTAGTACGTCTGGATTTCACTATCAGTCAGATGGTTTTCTGTGTTTGTCTGGTAGGCTTGTGATTCCGAAGGATGAAGAGTTGCGAGATGATATTTTGTCTCAGGCGCATCGCACTAAGTTGAGTATTCATCCAGGGAGCAACAAGATGTACAAGGATCTACGTACTCGTTTTTGGTGGAAAGGAATGAAACGCAGTGTGTATCAGTATGTTTCGAGATGCTTGGTTTGTCAGCAGGTCAAGGCAGAACACCGACGACCTGGAGGTTTGCTTCACAGTCTGCCTATTTCTGAGTGGAAATGGGAGTTGATCACGATGGATTTTGTCACCCATTTGCCAATGGCCTCGAGGAACTGTGATGCTATCTGGGTGGTGGTAGACTGACTCACCAAGTCAGCACATTTCATTGCCTATAGCCGAGGGTATTCTGTGGATCGTATGGCGCGGTTGTACATTCAGGAGATTGTTCGACTTCATGGAGTGCCTGTGAGCATTGTCAGTGATCGAGACCACAGGTTTACTTCTAGGTTCTGGGGGAGTGTTCAGAGTGCGATGGGTACTACTCTCAGTTTGAGTACTGCTTATCACCCGGAGACAGATGGTCAGTCAGAGCGCACTATCCGTACTTTGGAGGATATGCTTCGAGTGTGCACTATGGATTTTGGTTCAGCCTGACAAGATCTTTTGCCTTTGATTGAGTTCGCGTACAACAACAGCTATCATACTAGTATTGGTATAGCACCTTTTGAGGCGTTGTATGGGCGACGTTGTTATACTTCACTCTTCTGGGAAGAAGTGGGGGAGAGACAGGCTGAGGGACCAAAGTTAGTCCAACAGGCAGCAGATGTTGTTGATCAGATCAAGAAATGGATTAAGACTGCACAGGATCGTCAGACCAGCTATGCTAATACCAAGCGTAGGCCTTTGCAGTTCGATGTTGGGGAGAAAGTATTTCTGAGAGTGTCACCTTTCCGCAGAATTCTCAGATTTGGCCTTAAGGGCAAGTTGTCTCCCAGATTTATCGGTCCGTTTGAGATTTTGGAGAGCATTGGCGATTTGACTTATCGTCTAGCCCTGCCACCGTATCTGTTTAGTATCCACGACGTGTTCCATGTATCTTTGTTGCGACGGTATGTGGCGGATCAGTCTCATATTTTGCAACCGTCTGAGGTTCAGGTGGATACCGATTTGACTTACGTGGAGAGACCTATTCGTATCCTGGATCATAAGGATAAGGTCTTGCGTAATAAAGTCATTCCTTTGGTTTTAGTTCAGTGGCAGCATCGAGGCACTAAAGAAGCCACTTGGGAGCTTGAGAGCAGGATGCGTTTAGAACATCCTGAGTTGTTTTGATTCTATTATATTCAGTTTTATCTTGTAAAATTTTCAGTTTGAATAAAGGAACGTTTGTATCTTGTTTTACATTCAGTACTTATGATCTTATTTCGAGGACGACATATCTTAAGTGGGGGAGAATGTAGTAGCCCAGTTCCAATTTACTAGATTAATTGGTTAATTATATTTTATTAACAAGAGCACAAGTTAAGATCAAGAACACATGACATGAGTAGCTCGGGTCGGTCATGGTTGTTCAACAATAGCTCGGGCATTGAGCTAGAGTTCGGGCTTGGAGCTAGGGCTCGGGAATGTGTTTGTGCTTGGCTCGGGTCGGGTCGGGGCTTAGGATGCTCAAGAAATTGATGTGCAAGGCCAGGGTAGTGTTCGGTCATGGGATGAACACAAGGTATTCAGGTCGGGAATGGACACGTGGCTGGAGCTAAAACACGATTAGTGTCCTGCTAGGTGTCATGCACTCGATTGACACCTGTCCCAGCTCATCCTCTATAAATAGAAGTTGAGAGTTTGGTCATTTGTACACCATTTCATCTCACTTCTTAGTTCTACTCGGATCAAAGAGTAGCTCGGGAACTCGGGAGCTTGGGAAAGAGTAGCTCGGGAGCTCGGGAAAGAGTAGCTCGGGAGTTCGGGAAGGAGTAGCTCGGGGCTTGACCAGGAGCAGTTCAGGTCGGGCTTGACCAGGAGCAGTTTAGGTCGGGTTTGAAGGGAGAGGTCAGGTCGGGTCAGTCTTGAGACCAGGTCGGGTCGGGACTTGGACCTAAGGCAGCTAGGGGTTATCTTCTTCCAGCTTAGTTCAGACTTCGGTGTTAGGTACGATAGTACTGTTCGAGATATTCTGACTGAGTATGCATGTATTATGTGACTGCATGATTTATATGTCATTGATTTATGCTGCATTCATCTGCATATTGAGCTATCTCCTTTGAGATGTATATTAGTAGGGTTGTACCCTATCCTGTTAGTGGATGGACTTCCATCGATTTTTCGGCATATCCACTGGTATATTGGTATGGGAGCCACCTCCTGCAGCGACGGCACAGCGTGCTACATACCAGGGCCCGGTCTGTCTCTGTTATCTGATCTTTGACCTCGAGTTATAGGGAGTTCACTTTGCATGCATGTATACTCATACTTTCGTACTGAGCATTTTATGCTCACGTCTCGTACTTAGTGTTTCTGGACACCTTATTCCATGGGGCAGGTTTGCGATTGGATGAGGCGGGTGGTTCCAGGAGGGGCTAGGCAGCGGTTGGTCAGCTGGAGCTTCGCTTATGTTTTTATTTCTGTTGTTATCGGATTGATACAGCTTTTCGATATAGTTGTATAATCTAATTGGATTTTTACAGATTCCTTGCCTTGAGATTGTAGTATTTGTAATGTTTCCGCAGTTTTTTCTGATATCTGTTTAATTAAGTTAATTGCATGCCTAAGTTTTATTTAGTAGGTGATCCGGGTAAGGGTCACTACAATCACTGCTTAGTTGTTCAGCGATTCTTTCTATTGAGGCTGGAGATTCCACTTTGACTGATGCCAGATCTTTGGTCAGTTGAGAAGTAGATTGATCTTCTTCTCTAGTTTTTAGATCAGCAAATAAGTCATGTAATTCAAGTTTGTTCAGATCCTTTGCTTTTATCATAGCCATTGTCTTGACATCCCACTCTTTGGGAAGACCTCGAATAACCTTTAGAATGACTTCTTGATTGGGATAAGTTTTTCCCTACGCGTTGAGTTCAATCACAATGATGCTGACTCTTTCATCAAACTCTGTCATAGATTCTCCTGGCTTTATTTTGATATTGTCAAATTTTTGTGTAGCCACCGATAACTTGTTTTCTTTTGTCTGTTCATTTTTTTTACAAAGCTGAATCAGTTTCTCCCAAATTTCTTTTCCAGTTTTACATATCTTGATCTTGCTAAATGTATTTTTGTCAAGAGTCTTATAGAAAATGTCTTTAGCAACATTGTCAAGATTTGCTTTCTTTTTGTCTTCGGTAGTCCATTCAACCCTTGGTTTCTCAATGTATTGTGGTCCACCACTTGAGATAGCTATAGCAGTGTTTACTTTGGTAATGTTAAGAGGTCCATCAGTGATGACAAACCACATATCATCATCTAGAGCTGATAGATGTGCTTGCATACGTATCTTCCAGTCATCAAAGTCATGTTTAAAGAACATATAAATTTTTTTGAATGAAGACATCTTGAGATAGTGTTCAGAGGCAAGATAAAAATTCCGCTCTGATACCACTTGTTAGGATCGGTTTAGAGTAGAGAGGGGGGGTGAATACACTCTAAAATTGTTCCAATGGGATGAATAGAGGTGCAAATGGGTCGAGCCGAGTTGAGTATCATACTACTCGAGCTCGATCTTGACTTATATTTGTCTACTTAAACTCAAGCTCGAGCTCGATTGAGTAACTAATTTCATACTCGAACTCGACTCGTGTATATTTCGAGTTACTCGAGCTCGAAAAATAAATAAATAAATATATAAATAAATATATATATATATATATATATATATATATATAAATAAATAAATATGAATAAATAAATAATATATATATAGTATTATATGAATTATATTATATATTTTTATATTATATATTATATTATATTATATTACATTATATATATATAAGTTATCGAGTAGCTCGCGTGCTACTCGAACACACATATTTGATACCCGAGCTCGAGCTCGAGCTCGATTTATGTTTGAGCTACTCGAGCTCAAGCTCAGTCAAACCGAGCTCGAGTCGAGTTTTGACCGAGTTGCTCACGAGTAGCTTGACTCATTTGCACCCCTAGGGGTGATAGCGAAATATTCAATCGGTTTGGTGATTGAATTCTAGATTTATCTTGGTGTCTAATGCAAGTTGACAAACAATATATGTGCGAAAATATGTCAAGAGGAAGATTCTAAACACTTGATGTAAATGTGTATGCAAGATTGATAGTATGTAAGTAAACTGATGAAAAACACAGTGAGATGTTTATGGATGTTCGGAGATTTCAATCACTCCTACGTCAGCCCTTTTTCCTCATCGGAAGGATATTACTAGAAGACTTTGACTGTTACAAGTAATTTGCAAAAGCCCGATCCAAGATTAGGACTTACACACGACTACCTATCTCAGAACTTCTAGTTACAACTCAGTTGCAGTCCTAGATTGATAAGATACAAATGTTACAACTCGATTTGACCTTGCACAAAGATGACCTTTGAATGATCAGAGTAACAGTTTTAGTGTTGTGCTTCAAGTTTCTTGATCAAAAAACTTTACAGACTTGAAGGCTTGAATGTTCAAATATTCTCAGGAGCAAGAGTTTGGCCAAAATTGTTCTTCGTCTGATCAAGATGCCTATTTATAGGCTTCAGATTTAAACGGTCATTAATTTAAAATGTCTTTGATAGGATTTGAAATATACCCGTTGCTTCGTCTCTTTCACCGAAATACTCTGAGGCCGACATTCTCTTGGATCACGGCAATACGTTGCAAAGCAGAGTACGAAAAACCTTATCCAATTTAAAGCGCGATGGTAAACTGATGATCGCGATGGTAGACTGATATAGTGTGATATGTTCAAAAGATCAGTATACTACCTTGGTAAAGTCTTTGAGATAACAGTTATGACTCAGCTTAGTATCTTCAGTCCAGTTGATATTCGAAGGGATCAGTTTAGCTAGCTTAAAATCATTCTTTTCTGTTTAGCGCTTTTCTTCATAAAGTCGCTCTTTTCCTGAAGACTCGGTTAGACAATTTTACTCATAAAATCACACTTCTTTTTTCGATACAATTTAGTCCTATAATTTATCTTCAATTTAGCTCACTTAAGTTTAGCTCGTACCAGTTTGGCTCGCATCAGTTTATTTCATCTGTCTATAAGTTTATCTCTCATAAACACCAAAACTTAATTCTCAACACAATTATATCTTAACTTAATTCTCAAAAAAAAAAAATTATTAGACACATTAATTACTCGTTTTATATGACATCATCTTTTTTTAGTCATTAGATGTTTTTTTATTTACAAAAATAATACCCACTTTGTGTCATTTGATATGTTTTTTATTTATGAAAATATCACTCACTTTATACATATGATGAATTAATGAGTTTTTGTGACTATTTGTTTACGGAAACACTGTATTTTTTTCCATTTCTTAAAATTTTATAATTTTTGTTTTCACTTTTTTTTTCGTTAGAAAAAAAACAGACTATGCACGGGAATACTAGTTATTATTATAAAGTTGAGGACCAACTATACTAATCAACTTCTAAATGATTTGGTGAAATCTTATAAGGAAAATAAGTTTTTTAGTCCAATAACTTTATCCCCTTTGGGTTTTGGTCCATTAACTTTTTTGATGTGAGTTTTGGTACACTAACTTTGCATTTATAGTGTTTTTTGGTCCAACTGCATACGTGTCAGCTTTTTATTGGTCCACGTCATTTTTTGGACCAATCAGAAATTGACACGTAAGCAGTTGGACAAAAAACACTAAAAATGCAAAGTTAGTGTACCAAAACCCACATCGAAAAAGTTAATGGACCAAAATCAAAACATGGACAAGTTAATGGACCAAAAAACTTATTTTTCCTTAAATTTACAACTACA
This sequence comes from Henckelia pumila, assembly GCF_033568475.1. Lineage (NCBI taxonomy): Eukaryota > Viridiplantae > Streptophyta > Magnoliopsida > Lamiales > Gesneriaceae > Henckelia > Henckelia pumila. The sequence continues at coordinate 72,598,662 of NC_133123.1, forward strand.
CCCTCGTTATAATTTATTTAATAAAAAAGTTTCCTACAATGACCTTCTATCTATATTTTTATGTTCAATCCTATCTTTATTTGTATTTTTAAATTCACAAAAACTCTGAGATTATCTGACGGGTAAATTTTTATTATAAATATGTGTGGGGTTGATTCGTTCGTCTCATAAGAGATCCATTCTTTTAAATTTTTGGATGGCTACTACATGTTAAAAAGAAATACAGACAAAATAATTAAAATCATTATGTTTAGATAATTATCGAACAACGTTATAAACATGTGATGCGTGCCACTAGCATGAATGAAACACATGCAAGTTCATGAATCTACACGATGAAAGGCTCGAAGAGCAAACTCAAAATACGTTTCTTGATTTGAGGGTTCTGATTGCCATGCCCATCTCCATGCTCGTATATATACATCGACATTCTACTTAGACCCGCACCACTTTCTGCAAATTCACAATAATCTTTCTGGTGCAAATTGTTTTTCATCTTTTTCCAGGCGCTGCGTATCAAACCCCTCAAATGCTCTTCTGCCTCTTCTTTGGATGCACCACTTTGATTCATGTAACATTGGATTGCTTTTGGTGTATCGCCTCTTTCCATCTCCTCTTAGTTTGAAAGAAATATTTTATTTCTTAAAATCATCCTAGTTTGAAAAGAATTTATTTAATATCTTTTGCCTTTCTTGGACATGAAGTAATTTTATATAAGTTATTCATTTCCTTGAATAACTTGATTTGAGATATTATTAAGTTTATCATAATATTTATTATCTTATCTCTAATGATTTAATTTCATTATTATGTAGATTTGACTTGATCAAAAAGGAACAAGATCTAGAGAATCCTATGTCTACAAGGAAACACCTACAAGGAAAGATTCTAGTTTATATATTGGAGAGAGACAAATAAATTGATGAACGGATACATACTAGAGAACTGAAGATCTTCTGAAGACTTTTCTCGGTCGTGATTGCTTGAAGCCGTGAAGAACACTCGAAGATTATTGATCGAAGAGTGTTATTGTCTCACGTGTTTTGGCTTCAAGTTTTTCTCCTTACTTTGTTTTCATTATTCTATTTCATATAGAATGTTTTAGGAGAACTTTTACTCTTTATTTTCTCACTTGTTTTGAGAAATTGAATTTTACAATAATCACTACTTTTAGGGTTTGTAAAACTCTTTGAATTATTTTCTAGTGATGTTTTGCCCTGAGGCGCTGCAAGAGTATTTTATACTCTTGCTTATTTATCTGAGTCTATTTATTTGGTTGCTTGTTTATTTTATTTACGTTTTAATTATATTCCGCTGAAAATTACTCAAGGTGTTATTGTAGGTGTTGTCAACACCTTGTGACAACACCTCAAATAGTTTATGTACAACCCCTATTCCCTTACAAGTGGCATCAGAGCCATATTCTTGATACACTAAGAACTGATCTTGGTTTGTTTATTTTATTACAGGGAATAAGATGGACTCATCGTCTGTTGCGAACTCGTTCCTGAAACCTCCGGTCCTTGATGGCACGAATTACACACTATGGAAGAATAGGATGCGATATACTATTAAAGCAATGGATGTTCGTGCTTGGCAAAGTATTCTGACTGGTTGGACTCCTCCAAAGACGCTAGATGAAGATAGAGACTATATCATCAAGCAAGAAGAAACTTGGACTGCTAAAGAAACACAAAGTTCAAGCTACAATGCTAAAGCACTCAATGCAATTTTTGCAACTGTTGATATGAGGATGTATGGAATCATAGCTGATTGCACTGTTGCTAAGGATGCATGTGATGCTCTTCAAGAACACTGTGAAGGAACTGATAGCGTGAGAAGAACAAGATTGAGATTGTTAAACGCAAGATTTGAGAATATCAGGATGGATGAGGATGAATCTATTGCTGATTATGATAAGAAACTTAGGGAGATAGCTACAGAGGCACATGCTCTTGGAGGACCTATTGCTAGTGAAACTATGGTGAACAAGGTTCTTCAATCCTTGCCTAAAAGATTTAATGGAAAGATTTGGGCGCTTGAAGAAATTAAAGACACTTAAAAGATGAAGATGACTGAACTGATTAACATCCTTCAAGTTTTTGAGATGAACAATTCAGAACAAGAGAAGGATAAAGGAAAATCAATAGCCCTTCAAGCCTCGAAACCCTCATACGAGGAGTATGTTCAATTTCATCAAGAAGTTCAATAATCTGACTTGGAAGATGATTCGATCTCTCTTATGACTAGGAAATTCAATGATTATCTGAAGAAGATGAAAGAGTCAAGAAAGACGGATCAAAAACTCAAGGCTCCAATGTTCTCTAACAAGCCTTTAAGGATTACTGGACCAGAACAATCACCAAGAAAACCTGTTGATACTCCTAAGCCTCGACTGATGTTGGAAGGGAAGAAGAAGTTTGTGTCAAAGAAGTTGGACACTGTTCAATGTCATACTTGTCAAGGTTTTGGACACTATGCAAATGAGTGTGCCAATATGCTTAGGAAAGGGATGAACACGTCCTTGAGTGATGGAGAGTCTGAAGAAGAAGAACAAGAAGATGAAGAAAGCCATACTGCCTTATCTGCCCTACTGAAAATCAAGAAAAAGTTTCAAGTCAATCCTTTAGGTGTTGCCGCAGGTGTTGCCACACCTGGCCGCAACATCTCCCAAAGGTCAGTTTGTTTGAATTCCTCCATTACTGATAATATGTGTGATAATGATACAGGTGAAGAGAGAATGTCCATGGAAGAAGCTCGGATGATGTTTGAAGAGTTACATACTAATTGGGTTGAAAGAAATAAGATGAATACTATTCTTTCAAAGGAAAATTCTGATTTAAAGGCTGATGTGTCAAGACTGAAAGTCATGCTGAGTAAGAAAGACATGGAATTAAGCCAAGTGAAGAAAGAACTCGGAAAATCAAATGCTACTTTGGCCAAGTTTAATTCAAGCACTTCCAAGCTTGATTCGCTACTCATGATGGGAAGAGATGGTACGACTGGTTTAGGTTTTGAAAATAGCATATTTGAGGTTGGTGATAGTTCGAAAGGCCCTGTGTTTGTCAAAAAAAGAAGTAGTACAGAAAGCTCAAGCAGAAAGGCCTTACCTATTGATCCTCCAAAACCAAAGCCACAGCCTGTTGCTCCTTCAATGTCTAGAAGGAAACGTAGGTACATATGTCACTACTGTCATAGACCTGGTCATATTAAATCGTACTGTTCAAGCTGCAGGAAGACTACAGGTATAGATCTTCATCGAAGGTGTTGCCAACACCTCCCCACAACATCCCTAGAAATAGATCTTATGTACGAAAGATTTGGGTACCAAAAGCTGATATTCAATGTCATATGATTTATACTGCTTTGAGAACTAATGTTTCAGGTGCATGGTACTTTGATAGCGGTAGCTCTCGTCACATGACAGCTTCCAAAAAGTTTCTCACTGACTATGTTGAACAGAAAAGTGGAAAAGTAACCTATGGTGGAGGTTCAAAAGGAAACATTGTTGGAAAGGGAACTCTGAATGTTGCTGGTCTGCCCAAGCTTCGCAATGTGCTTCATGTTGAAGGATTAACCGCAAATCTAATAAGCATAAGCCAACTTTGTGATGATAATCTACATGTGCAATTTGATAAAAAATTATGCAAAGTTTTTGATGATTCAAATCTCTGTGTCATGACAGGTACTAGGTCATCCGACAACTGCTATCAACTCGGAGAAGAGATGTCTTGTAGACACACCAAAGTTAATGAGTTTGATCTATGACATCAAAAATTGGGTCATGAAAATTTCAAGACATTAAAGAACTTAAGTAAGTTAGATGCTGTAAGAGGTATGCCTAACTTAAAATCTGGTATTCCATTTGTGTGTGAAGCGTGTCAGAAAGGGAAGCAAACTAGGGTGTCACACGAGGTGTTGCCAACATCTGTGACAACACGCTGCCTTGAACTTTTACATATGGACTTGATGAGTCCCATGGATGTTGAAGCTTTGGAGGTAAGAAATATTCTTTTGTTTGTGTGGTTGATTTCTCACGATATACTTGGATAAATTTTCTGAGAGAAAAATCGAACACATTTGATGCCTTCAAGAAACTGCTCACTAAGATTTTGAACCTATACAATCTGAAGGTAATCAGAATTGGTACTTACCATGGTAAGGAATTCGAAAATTATTCTTTTGCAAGTTTGTGTGATAAGAAAGGTATTTCTCATGAATTTTCTGCTCCTAAAACTCCACAACAAAATGTAATTGCTGAGAGAAAAAATAGGACTTTTCAAGAGATGACAAGAGTGATGTTAAGTTCGAAAAAAATTTCAAAACGTTTTTGGGCTGAATTCTTGAATACTGCATGTCATATTTCAAATAGAGTTTATTTGAGGAATGGTACTACTATGACATCGTATGAAATTCTCATGAGAAAGAGGCCAAACCTTAAATATTTTCATGTTTTTGGATGTGTATGTCACGTTTTGAATGATAGGGATCATCTTGCTAAATTTGATGCAAAAAGTGATAAGTGTATGTTCTTGGGATATTCATCAAATAGCCGAGCCTATAGGATGTATAACTTGAGAACAAGGACTATTTTTGAGTCAATTAATGTTGTTTTTGATGACTTTGCAGATCTAAAGAAGAAAACAGCTGAGGATGAAGTTAATGATCTGCTGGATAATTCTGGAAATTTAGATGATGTCAAAGGAGTGTTGCCAACACCTTCGACAACACCTCTTACAGAAAATCCAGAATCAAAAGTTGAAAAGCCTACTGATGAGAACATTGATGAGAACAGTGAGGTAAATAAAGCTGGAAAGAATGTTCCAAGCAGAATTTATAAGAATCACCCAACCTCACAGGTCATTGGAGATGTGCATGGAGACTTGAAAACTCGAAGAAAAGAGAAAGTGGATTATCGAAAGATGACAGGTTTGTTGTGCATGAGTTCTACATGTTCTCAGGTAAGATTTTCTTGTTTCGTGTCAAACATTGAACCCAAAAAGGTTGAAGAGGCTTTAAAAGATGAGTTTTGGGTCAATGTTATGCATGAAGAATTAGAACAATTTGTTAGGAATGATGTTTGGTACTTAGTACCGTGTCCTGCTCATGGTAATGTCATAGAAACTAAGTGGATTTTCAATAATAGAACTGATGAGTCGGGAAACATCATTAAAAATAAAGCTAGGTTGGTAGCTCAAGGGTACACACAGGTTGAAGGGGTGGATTTTGATGAAACCTTTGCTCCTGTAGCCCGCATTGAGTCTGTCCGAATTTTGCTTTGGGAATGAAATTTTTTCAAATGGATGTAAAGAGTGCCTTTTTGAATGGGATCCTAAATGAAGAAGTCTATGTGAAACAACCTAAAGGGTTTGAGGATCCAAATCATATTTATTATGTGTATAAGTTAAAAAAGGCATTGTATGGATTGAAGCAAGCATCACGTGCATGGTATGGGAGACTTACTGAGTACTTGCTCAATATTGGCTTCAAAAGAGGTGAAGTTGATAAGACTTTTTTTGTGCAAAAGTCTCAAGGTAATATCTTAATTTGCCAAATTTATGTGGATGATATAATTGTTTGTGCTTCAAATGATAAACTTGTTGATGATTTTGTGAAGTGTATGTCTTCTACATTTGACATGAGCATGGTTGGTGAGTTAACATATTTCTTGGGCTTGCAAGTGAAACAAATGCATTGTGAGGACCTCGATTCTAATCAACTAATTTCAAATAGTAAAACAATCATCGACAAATAAATGAGCCAATTTTTTTTTTAAAAGGAACAGTGCCTCGCTCCAGCGGTAGAAAAATATTCGGCTCGAGCGAGACCATCTCGGGCTCAACTATAAAAATCAATTTTAAACTCGTTCTTCGACATACATCAATTCTAAGAATAATCGGGGTATAAAAATACATGCAGTATTATAAATCAACAATAAAAGCATGCTTCAATAAATAACCGAGTTCTAAAAAATTATTCGACTCTAAATCGACGCCTCACATCTATCATTCGATCCCAAGCTAACCATGTCGACTCTGACTAGCTCCTGCTCCACCTGTTGTCAAGTACACATACAAAACAAGACAACAGTCGGATAACTCCGGTGAGAATAAAATCCCAATAAAAGCGACGTAACATGCAATATCAAATAAATATGTCAAAATCATGTTATAACATAAACATTCTTCGATGATAAATAAATATGAAATGCATGTGCTTAAAAATTGGGATTATCAAATCGGATAATTAAGGGAGACTCAATACTTCGGTTGGGATCCCGAGAACAAGATATCGTATCAACTCACCTACGCTCCCGATCGGGGTGGCAATACGTATCTCAATCCTCTAGACTTCGAGCAACTATAATGAGTATTCGGGTCGCTAGGCGTAACTCAACAACCTAGGCCACGCAAATATAGCTCCCGAATCGTCTAAATCCTATCGGGGCAACTCAGCCCATTTCAAAATCAATGGATTTAGGCTCAAGATGAATGCACATGAAACAGATGCAATTAAATCAAATTAAAACGACAATTCTATTTATTCAGACATCAAAATATCGTAGATGTCATCTCATTAATTCATATATTCAAAATCATGAATATAATATCAAAAATCATTGAAATAATTCCAAATAAGCAAACTCATGCTTTTCAATTCGAATATATGCATCAATTAATTCAAACAATTTCATATAAACAAAATCATGTCTTTTAAGTAATATCAAAATCAATTAATCAGTCAAATTCTCAGTCAATATCAAATAATCAAATAAACATGCAAGTATGTGATTTTAATCGGGAACTCGAGAACCTCAATCTCGCTCGAGTATTCATTCCCTTCGAAATCCACATCAGCTCATACCTCAATTTTCCAATCTGAAAAAGCTCAAATCCTTAGACTGCTGATTTCTGCCTCTAATTATCATCGACTAGCTTTCAATCTGCGAAAAATCATATAATGGTCAAAAGTCAACCTTAGTCAACTGTGGTCAAACTTTGACCAAAAATTTCCGAACTTTAATGCGCTCTCACCGCTTAACAATTTTGAATCTCGACTCAAAACTTGGATATTTGAATTCATCTCGTCAAGACGATCAAAATTGGGTAACACTTCGATGGTCGCCGGAAAATTTGGGGTCGGCGGCGACGCGGCGGCGATGAGCAAATCAACTCCAAAAATTATGAATTTTGGCATGGTTGTAGATCTCAATGAGAAGATTCCAACGATATAAGCCATGATCGGAACGGAGGTCCGACGCGGCGGCAATCGGAGAAAAACAGGGCGGCGGCGGTGGCGGTTTAAAAACTCCGATCTGCACCAAATATGCCGAAAATCTACCAAAAGCTAGGGAAATGTTCTACCCATCATCTACTATCATTTAGCAACTCGAAAACTAACAAAAACGAGCTCAAAATCGTGAAATCAAATCGAAGAAGACGATGAACATTACAGAGAAAATTCTGTGCAGATTTCGTCCGTTCATTCTCACTTTCCCGGTGATCCAACCGTTGGATTTTTTATTTCTTTATACCAATAGATTCATCTTGATATTGGCTACAATCTGACTGTTCGGATCTTCGATCAATATCCAGTGAACGGCCGGAAAAATAAAAAAACTACGACTGCTACAGTAAAGTCGAGAAAATGGGAAAAATTGGGGAAAAAATCTTGATCCGTGTTTTCTCAGTGTGAGTTTTCTATTTATAGTAACCCGATATTTTCGGGTCTCGGGCTAATTTATTTGATACCCAACTGGTAAAAATTAGTCTTAAATCTGATATTTTCCGGTACACGTACCCAACATCAATAACATCAATTTTCTGAAATTATACACTTTGACCAGTCAATTGAACTCATAAATTTCCAATTTAATTTCTAAGTCCAACTTAGACTCGGACTAGTCATCTCAGTCAATATTTTCCCAAATTAAATTTATCTGGCATAAATAATTATTTTTATTTCGATATCTCAATAATTATTTCAAAATGCCAAATAATACCAGATATCCAGAAATAGTCAAATTCATTGATTAATTGATATGCGTATTTTATAAATACACTCTATAATCTCATTAGCAATAATAATTATTTCATCAACTCAATAATTATTTTAATTGCTAATTAATTCGATAATTAATTTTTGGGGCGTTACATGCATGATGGTATATTTTTGTGTCAAAGCAAGTATGCTAAAAATCTTGTAAAGAAATTTCTGAATGACAACACTAAACACATGCGCACACCTATGGGGTCTAATAAAAAATTGTCTAGGGAGGATGTTGCCGAAGGTGTTGACAACACCCTCTACAGAAGCATGATTGGTAGTCTTTTGTATTTAAGTGCTACTAGACCTGATATCATGTATAGTGTTTGTTTGTGTGTTAGATACCAGTCTAACCCAAAAGTTACTCATTTGAAAGCTGTGAAATGTATACTGAAATATGTGGCAGGGACTTTGAATTTGGGTTTGTGGTACACTAAAGAAACCAATTCGAATTTGGTAGGATTTAGTGATGCTGATTGGGCTGGGTATTTAGATGAGCGAAAGAGCACTTCGGGAGGATGTTTCTACTTGGGGAATAACTTAGTATCTTGGTATAGTAATAAACAAAACTGTGTCTCACTGTCTACTGCCGAGTCTGAGTATGTTGTTGTTGGTAGTTGTTGCTCTCAACTCCTTTGGATGAATCAAATGCTAAATGATTATGGTGTTAAGAGTGATACTCCAATTGTGTACTGTGATAATTCTAGTGCCATTGATATATCCAAAAATCCAGTACAACACTCTCGAACCAAACACATTGACATTAGACATCACTTCATTCGAGATTTGGTCGAGAAAATCATGATCTTAATTGAGTTTGTTGGAACTAATAACCAATTAGCTAATATATTCACAAAAGCTTTGGATTTCGAGAGATTTTCCAGTCTAAGTAAGTCTCTCAGTATGTGTGCATTATAAACAACACATAGATGTTGTCAGGAGTGTTGCCAACACCCTATGACAACAACTTTTCATGCATGAGCATTTTTAAGATTCTAGGCATACTGCATTCATGCATTCATTCTGTTTTGTGATGTGTTTGATACTTTGTAACCATTGACTAGTTTTCACTCAGGATTCTTTGCAAAATAGTTTTCAGTTTAATTGGATTAATTGAAGAAGAGTTCTGACTAAGTCACAAAGTAGTGGAGGAACGTTCGTGTATTCCATGATCTTGTCCCAAGTGAAAAGTGACTTTGTAAATTCAGAATAACAAAAGAACAAAAAATGATGAAGCTTGAATTGAATCAATCATCAAATTTGATTGATAATCAGAAGCAAATGAAAAAAGCTACCTAAAGGGGTCCATTTGAAGATCGTTCCTTTAGTGTGCAGGCTACCACTTCTGCAAAAATAATGAATTGGATATAATAATTTTTCTGAATCCTGAAGTGTTGCTGGGAGATGTTGCCAACATCGTGGATAACACCTCACTTGTCAACATTTATTTGTGCATAAAATTGCATTTTATTCTTATGTCGCACTCTGTTTTTGGACATAATTAGGGCATGCATATTTGTGAATATATTTGGCCGAAATGTAACAAATTCTGATCAAATAAAAATTTCGATTTTTGCCCTATCCTCTGAATTTTTGAATTTCAAAGTGATTGGATTTTGTTACAGTGGTGTTATATTCTGATGAGGAGTTAATTTTGGTAATATTTGGTGAAATATTTGGGCCTAGATTGTCGGGGAAATTCAAGGGATTTATTGCCTATTTTAAATCGGATTTGTTACCGTTTTTGAAGAGTTACCGTTGGGAATTTTGTTACCGTTGGGGCCTACTCAGAATCCGAGCTAGAATAGGAAAAGATTTTGTGCCTAATATATTTGTGTTTTTATCTGTTTAAGGAAATATTCTACTTCCTTGTTTCGTATCGCTCTAGTGTATTATTTGTTCTCTCGATTTTCAAAATTGCTCAAAATTTCTGTGTCCTTCATTCTTTCATATTCTAATGGCAGGAAAGGGTTTTGATTCACACGATATTCGTTCTGAGATGGGATATACGGAAGATGCTGCGGAAGGTGTCACAGCACCTACATCACCACACCTTGTGGTTGAGCAAGCAATCATTCCTGTTGCCGAGGAACCTGTGCCTCTGGACTCCATCGCTCCAGGAGAGCCTGGCAATTCCATCGATGTAGAGAATTTACCAGACATGAGCGTGGTGAATAAGGTGTTTCCCACGAAACCCTTAACTCGCCGATCCAAGAGACAAGCTGGATACAACCCAGATTATGAAAGAGTGGGTGCCCGGTGAGCCAACTTGTGGCTAAGGGCTTTGATGACTCTTTGTATAAACAATCTTTTGTTTAATATAATTTACACTTTTATTAATGGCAATGACTTTATCTTTCTTCATATTGTTATATTGTGATATACTATTGTTGTTTTGATAAAGACCTTGAATATACTATAGTGTATGTAAGATGTGGTAGAACATGGGGATGTCTATCATGAAACACATTTTATAGTCACTGTATATTCTAAACTGTTCCTAGTCGATTGAGCCGTCCGATAATAAGGATAAGGATCGCTCGAGTTTGAGACTAGCATTTGCGATGCAGAGTACCACGTTTCATTGGTAGGGAACATAGAGATGTTCGAAGCATGCAAATGGATATTCATATGATGAATGATCGAACTACCCTATCCGGACTTTCCAAGTGGTTATCACTTATCGAGTGGATAAAGTCCGCGGTTTTGGTTGTACACCATTAGTCCTTACTACTTGAAACATCATTGAGACTCTATATGCTAGTATTGTGCTTTGACTCGTTTACCGACTCTATTGGGGTCATCAGGTGTCGGGATTGGGTACAGTTGCAACACATATAGGAGTCGATGCTTTGTTGTCAAGGATTCACCACATACTTGCGAGTGTGGATATCCTATGCGATCTGAGGAGATATTAGTGTGACGAATCTCTGGCCAGAGTACATGATGTGATTTAAGAAATGGTTTCTTAGTAGCACATGCGATGTCACTATTTGATCTTCAAGATGTATTTCATAGTTATCGAATCTCGAACGACTCTCGATATACCAATGGTTGTTGATTCGATCGGGATATATGGATGAAGGGACCGTACTGTACGCTAACCAAAATCTATTGGTTCTTGTAGGCACTATCAGTGATACCTAGGGAATCATGAGGCGATGTTGCTAGGCGCTCATACCATGATTCGATGGGCAAGTCGGAAATTGTTGTTCCGAGTCACAAGGAGTTGTGAGCCCACGGCTAGCTGTATCCCTGAACCATTGAGGATCACACAGTGTAATGGATTTTTAATCCCCGTTGAGATAGTTAAATTTAAAGAGTTAAATTTAATGAACAAAGAAGTTGGACTTCTTAATTATGAGTAGAGGAGTAAGATTTCCTAAAATGACATAGGGATGGACATTTTTGGAAATCACTGAATTCGGATTCAGAAAAGGTGCAGAAATGGTTTCTGTGCACATTGGTGAAATCGGTTTATCAATCGGAGTCACGATGAATTTTATATTAATTTCTGAACGTGCGGGCTTCGCTTGTCGGGCTTGAACTTATGACTAATGGGCCCTAAGCTGTTAGTGGCCTACATTATAAATAAGTTATTGCAGTACAGAAATTACACACAACAGGTCACAATTTCCGAAAACCTAAGTATTTTCTATCAATAGTGGCCGCCCCCCCTCCCTCTCTACTCGGTAAAATCCAGCCTGTGAATTTTGAATTACAGTCTGGTTTAACGGATCAAATTCGTTAATTCTCTTCGTAGAAACTTCTGATAGATTTTCTAGTGCAATCTATCAGAGGGATTAAATATCCGTTCATGGACCTGATTGAAGAACAGTTCGTCCATCAGTTCCAGGGATATACAACAAGAGCAGAGAAATCTGTTGGTGTCCAAAATCTCGATTCGAGATTAAAGGTAAAAAGTTTATAATTGTTATTTAATTTTTACACACACAATTTAATCGTAAGGTTGATACCTATTATGGAATCGTTCCATACAAAAATTTTAAACTTCCGCTGCACCGGGTATCAATCCTAATTGATCTGATCGCCGCGTTTTACAACAGTGGTATCAGAGCCAGGTTGCTCAGATCAAGCGATTAAATTAATCGATTGTACAAAAATTTTTAGGCCTCGGTTTTTGAAACAAAATAAATATTTTAAAAATAACAAAAATATTTTCGGGCAAAAACCCGGGCAGCGATTGGATCGCTGCCCGGGGGGGCAGCGATGGGCGCTGCACAGGGCGGCGCACGGCGCTGCCCATGGGCAGCGATGTGATCGCTGCCCAGGGCAGCGCACGGCGCTGCCCAGGGCAGCGATCGTTGCTGCCCTAGGGGCAGCCGGGCTGCCCGGCCCGACCCCATTAGGGCGCGGGCAGCCCGGGAATATCCCGGGCGGCCCGCGGGAAAAATTATTTTTTAATTTTTAAATTAAATTTTAATATGTTAAAATTCTATTTTTGGTCCGATCGAAAATTGTTTTTGATTGGTCCACGAGGCGTCGGATCGAATTGTTCGAGTCCGAAAATTTTAAAATTGATTTTTGGATAAATTTGAATTTTTGGAAAATTTAAATATTTTATCCGTTAAATTGAATTTTGAAATTAATTATTTTTGGTACAATTGATGATAAGATATGATCTTATGGATATATTGAGTAAAATATGATTTTATGTATAAAATTGGATTTTATAGATAAAATATGATTTTATTTGATAAAAAGATAAAATATGATTTTGTATGTAAAATAAGATTTTATGTATGAAATATGATTTTATCCTTTTAAATTTAAATTGCCATTGCATGTTATCCAATAAATTAATTTTGAATTAAATGTTATTGGATAAGGATGATCGATTGCCATGACCAATTTTGTAGGTGTATGTTAGGAATTTACATTTGTTTTATTGTTGTTGGTTTTATTAATGGGCCTGGTTTATGGCCCAATATGAATGTCATATGTAATAAAAGTGGGCTTGGTTTATGACCCGTTCCCACCCCTTAAAAATGTATCCCCTACTTGTCATTGTTATTTATTGTAAATACATTAGATTTAGTGGGAGATCAAGATTTGAAGATGGAGGTGGGCCCAGCAGACAATAAAGACAGAAGAAATGTAAATTGGAAGCAAATGTAATAGGATTGCATTGCATACTGCATATTACCTAGGATTGGACTAAGACTCGTGATTGGCAACCACGAGTCGATTAGAAATGGAATCGATCATCCTATATAATATGTGATATTATAGTTGTATGCATGTTTTAGACATAATTGTGTGAATCCGGCAAGCATACAAAAATTTTAAAAATGATGAGACAAATTTTTATAATTAAAATCCCTCATTTTAAATATAATTTAAAATTGATATCAAGATAAATAAAGGAAATTTAAATTTGTTTAAATGTTCCTACCTTCGATCAACGATCAATGTATGAGATGCTACCCGCGGATACGGTCCGGCTCATATTATTGGGGGGGCCCGTTCGTCGAAAAGCTGTACATTGGATCGACACATGTTGTAAGTTGGGTGGAACTCCCATGGGATCGGCTCATATTATTGGAGGATCCACATGGCGACCGTCCATCACAACTTAATATTGATGGGTCATCTTGACATGTCACAATAAACAGCGTCATATTATTGGGCCCTTATTGGACATGAGGTAAAAACATGGAGGTTGCTTTGGAAGCAATTGAGCTCTACCTTTTGAAAATTATGGTTGGCTGATATTATTCGGGACCATAAGTTTGTCAATTGGACTCCATGTTCTCACTAAGGAAAACAGTTTCCCGTTTTCACTAGAGGGTAGTGAAATCGTTAAAATAGTGGGAGTGAGATTCATAAAATAAATTTTGCCTATTTTATGTCTTAGTAAATTGCTTAAACAATCACTGATATTTGTCTGTTTCTTTTCAGTATTTCATAAGATGAATTCGCGTAATCCACTTTTCTCGATCCTCGAACAAAATAAGTTGACTGGCGCAAACTATACGGAATGGTTCCGTAAGTTGAAGATTGTCTTGACTTCGGAGAAGATGCTCTACGTGTTAGAAAAATCTCCTCCGAAGGAAGCACCAGCTGACGTAAGTCCGGAGGAGTTAGCCAAACTTGATACATGGTGGGACCATGATATCAAGACCAAATGCTATATGCAAGCCTCGATGTCTGATGAACTCCAGAGGCGATTTGAGGACACCGTGAATGCTGCTGACATTCACGTTCAACTCAAGGAACTTTTTGGGGCTCAATCGAGGGCTGAAAGGTTCGCTACTGTAAAGGAGCTAATGACGTGTCGCATGCGTGAAGGGACTTCGGTCCGTGATCATGGGGTATGAGTGATTTGGCTCATACAGAAGTTGGTAACCCTTGATTTGGTATTGGAGCATGAACTCAACGTGGACTTACTACTTATGTCTCTTCCTTCTTCGTTTGACGGATTTGTGGTGAATTTCAATATGAACAAGATAGAGGCCTCCCTTGAAGAGATGGTCAATATGCTTGTGACATATGAATCCACATTAAAGAAGGATAAACCGGCTTTCTTGGTGGGCTCCTCTTCTTCTGCTAAGAAGGGGCCAAGTACAAAGGGTAAGAAACGTTCTGCCCCACCCAAGAAAATCGAACCCGAGAAGAAGTACAAGACAAATGCTTCAAACATGGGAAAATCCAAGGATGTTTGCCATTACTGCAAGAAGCCCGGTCATTGGAAGCGTAACTGCAAGGAATATCTAGAGCAGTTGCGAACTGCGAAGGGTGTGTTCTATATTGAAATAAATGTTTCACTTAATACTACTTCTTGGGTATTGGATACCGGATGTGGATCTCACATTTGCAATGATTTGCAGGTGATGACAAGAAGTCGCAGGCTTAGAATGGGTGAGACCCAGCTGAGGCTCGGGAATGGTTCCAGAGTTGAAGCTAAAGATGTGGGAGATGTTTATTTATTTTTGCAGAACGATTTTAAGTTACTTTTAAGAGATGTTTTATTTGTTCCGGATTTGATTAAAAACATTATTTCTGTTTCTATGCTTGATAGAGATGGTTATTCTTGCAATTTTGTGAATAAGATTTGCAATATTTACAAGAATGAATGTTTGATTGGAAATGGACAACTTGAAAACGATCTATACAACTTAAAACTAAAAGACGTTCCAATAAATTATGTTGATAAACCGGCAACAACAAACAAAAGGAAAATCCATAGCCAAAACCCGGCAAACCTTTGGCACGCTAGGCTAGGTCATATTTCCTCAAGGAGGATGAACAAGCTAGTGGGAGAGGGCATGTTTGATATGTCTGATATTAACTCTCTACCTACTTGTGAATCCTGCCTAAAAGGAAAAATGACTAAATCTCCTTTTAAGGGGAAACCTGAGCGTAGTCAAAATCTGTTGGATTTGATCCATACAGATGTTTGTGGTCCATTTAGAGTTGGGACTCAATATGTCCACACCTACTTCATTACCTTTACTGATGATTATTCAAGGTATGGGTATTTATATTTAATGAAATATAAGTCTGAAGCATTTGAAAAGTTCAAAGAATTCAAGGCTGAAGTAGAAAACAAGCTAGGTAAAAGTATTAAAGCACTTCGATCGGATCGAGGTGGAGAATACTTGAGTACCGAGTTTTTGGACTATCTAAAAGAGAATGGGATTCTCTCTCAGTGGACTCCTCCTATGACACCACAGCTTAATGGTGTATCGGAGCGTCGTAATCGAACTTTGTTGGACATGGTTCGGTCCATGATGAGCTTCACTGAGCTTCCACCTTCGTTTTGGGGCTATGCGCTTGAAACGGCGGTATTGTTGTTGAACAACATCCACACTAAAGCAGTGGACAAAACACCATACGAGTTATGGAATGGTAAAGCTCCTAAGTATTCGTACTTGAGGATTTGGGGATGTCCTGCTTACGTGAAGTGGACAGTGGGAGATAAGTTGGATAGTCGATCCAGCTTATGTTATTTTGTAGGGTATCCGAAGAATTCAATCGGATATTATTTCTATTATCCTGCTGAAACAAAGGTGTTTGTTTCAAGGAATGACACCTTCTTGGAGAAGGAGTTCTTATTGGATAAGAAAGGCAAGATGATGGAACTCGAAGAAATTCGAGAAGAACCCGAAATACAAAATAACGATCCTACACCTCAGGAACCATTGATAGACACGCCTATACCTAGAAGATCCGAGAGGACTTCTAGACCTCCTATTCGATATGGTCTTCTTCTTGAAGGGGATCAAGATGAACCCGATGTTGGATGTGATCCAAGAAACTTCAAGGAAGCAATTTCTGATGCGGATTCAAATTTATGGCTTGAAGCTATGCAGTCGGAAATAGATTCGATGCATACAAACCAAGTTTGGTCTTTAGTAGATCCTCCCGATGGAATTGTTCCAATAGGGTGTAAATGGATCTACAAGAGAAAGCTTGGGCCTGATGGTAAGGTATTGACCTACAAGGCGCGATTGGTGGCAAAAGGTTATACTCAAAGACAAGGAGTTGACTATGATGAAACCTTTTCACCAGTTGCAATGTTCAAGTCCATAAGAATCCTTATTGCCATAGCTGCATGGTATGACTATGAGATATGGAAAATGGTTGGAAGACTGCTTTTCTTAATGGAGACATTAAGGAAGAAATCTATATGAAGCAGCCTGAGGGGTTCACATCCATGGGAAGCGAGCATAAGGTATGCAAGCTTCAGAGATCAATTTATGGTCTAAAACAAGCATCAAGAAGTTGGAACCAGAAATTTGATGAAACAATAAAGGATTTTGGTTTCATCAAGAACCCGGAGGAACCATGCATGTACAAGAAAGTAGTTAAGGATGCTGTGACATTCTTAGTACTTTATGTTGATGACATCCTACTCATTGGGAATGATGTAGGGATGTTGCAGTCAACAAAGATATGGTTATCAGGTAGATTCTCGATGAAGGATTTGGGTGAGGCATCCTATATTCTTGGGATACAGATCTATAGAGATAGATCTAAGAGAATGATAGGACTCACTCAATCAACCTACATCGACACCATATTGAAAAGGTTTTCAATGGATGGGTCCAAGAGAGGACATCTACCCATGTGTCATGGAGTTTCTCTATCCAAGTCTATGTGTCCCAAGACTGATGAAGAGATAGAGAAAATGACACATGTACCATATGCGTCAGCCATAGGTAGTATCATGTATGGGATGATATCTACCAGACCGGATGTAGCATTTGCTCTGAGTGTCACGAGCAGATATCAAGCTAATCCCGGTCAAATGCATTGGAAAGACGTGAAGGACATTCTTAAGTACTTACGAAGGACTAAGAATATGTTCATGGTATATGGAGGAAGAGAACTAAAATTGGAAGGCTATACCGACTCTAGCTTCCAAAGTGACGTGGATGACTCGAAGTCAACCTATGGATTTGTGTTCATGCTCAATGGCGGTGCTGTCTCTTGGAAGAGTTCCAAGCAGGACACCACAGCGGATTCCACCACTGAGGCAGAATACATTGCAACATCAGCTGCTGCTAAAGAGGCCGTTTGGATGAGGAATTTCGTCCAAGAGTTGGGCGTCATTCCTGAAGTTGTTGGTCCAGTCCCAGTGTACTGTGACAACACGGGTGCCGTTGCTCAGGCAAAGGAACCAAGGTCTCATCAAAGATCCAAACACGTACTGAGGAAATACCACATCATCCGGGAGATTGTGGAAAGAGGAGACATCACTGTCGAAAGAGTGGCCTCTGCAGACAATATCGCTGATCCACTTACTAAGCCCTTGTCAGGACCATTATTTGACAAACATCGCGAAGCAATGGGTCTACGTAGTATGACTAGTTGGCTATAGGGCAAGTGGGAGATTGAAAGAGTGGGTGCCCGGTGAGCCAACTTGTGGCTAAGGGCTTTGATGACTCTTTGTATAAACAATCTTTTGTTTAATATAATTTACACTTTTATTAATGGCAATGACTTTATCTTTCTTCATATTGTTATATTGTGATATACTATTGTTGTTTTGATAAAGACCTTGAATATACTATAGTGTATGTAAGATGTGGTAAAACATGGGGATGTCTATCATGAAACACATTTTATAGTCACTGTATATTCTAAACTGTTCCTAGTTGATTGAGCCGTCCGATAATAAGGATAAGGATCGCTCGAGTTTGAGACTAGCATTTGCGATGCAGAGTACCACGTTTCATTGGTAGGGAACATAGAGATGTTCGAAGCATGCAAATGGATATTCATATGATGAATGATCGAACTACCCTATCCGGACTTTCCAAGTGGTTATCACTTATCGAGTGGATAAAGTCCGCGGTTTTGGTTGTACACCATTAGTCCTTACTACTTGAAACATCATTGAGACTCTATATGCTAGTACTGTGCTTTGACTCATTTACCGACTCTATTGGGGTCATCAGGTGTCGGGATTGGGTACAGTTGCAACACATATAGGAGTCGATGCTTTGTTGTCAAGGATTCACCACATACTTGCGAGTGTGGATATCCTATGCGATCTGAGGAGATATTAGTGTGACGAATCTCTGGCCAGAGTACATGATGTGATTTAAGAAATGGTTTCTTAGTAGCACATGCGATGTCACTATTTGATCTTCAAGATGTATTGCATAGTTATCGAATCTCGAACGACTCTCGATATACCAATGGTTGTTGATTCGATCGGGATATATGGATGAAGGGACCGTACTGTACGCTAACCAAAATCTATTGGTTCTTGTAGGCACTATCAGTGATACCTAGGGAATCATGGGGCGATGTTGCTAGGCGCTCATACCATGATTCGATGGGCACGTCGGAAATTGTTGTTCCGAGTCACAAGGAGTTGTGAGCCCACGGCTAGCTGTATCCCTGAACCATTGAGGGTCACACAGTGTAATGGATTTTTAATCCCCGTTGAGATAGTTAAATTTAAAGAGTTAAATTTAATGAACAAAGAAGTTGGACTTCTTAATTATGAGTAGAGGAGTAAGATTTCCTAAAATGACATAGGGATGGACATTTTTGGAAATCACTGAATTCGGATTCAGAAAAATTTATCTTGACTTTAAAAGGTGCAGAAATGGTTTCTGTGCACATTGGTGAAATCGGTTTATCAATCGGAGTCACGATGAATTTTATATTAATTTCTGAACGTGCGGGCTTTGCTTGTCGGGCTTGAACTTATGACTAATGGGCCCTAAGCTGTTAGTGGCCTACATTATAAATAAGTTATTGCAGTACAGAAATTACACACAACAGGTCACAATTTTCGAAAACCTAAGTATTTTCTATCAATAGTGGCCGCCCCCCTCCCTCTCTACTCGGTAAAATCCAGCCTGTGAATTTTGAATTACAGTCTGGTTTAACGGATCAAATTCGTTAATTCTCTTTGTAGAAACTTCTGATAGATTTTCTAGTGCAATCTATCAGAGGGATTAAATATCCGTTCGTTGACCTGATTGAAGAACAGTTCGTCCATCAGTTCCAGGGATATACAACAAGAGCAGAGAAATCTGTTGGTGTCCAAAATCTCGATTCGAGATTAAAGGTAAAAATTTTATAATTGTTATTTAATTTTTACACACACAATTTAATCGTAAGGTTGATACCTATTATGGAATCGTTCCATACAAAAATTTTAAACTTCCGCTACACCGGGTATCAATCCTAATTGATCTGATCGCTGCGTTTTACAACAGATTACACTGCCTCCAAACGGTTCCGTGGAAAAGGACAACCATCAAGACCATCTCTGGTGGACACTGAATTCACCTCTGGGGATGAGAGCTCTGATGAAGACTTCAAGCTTGTACGCCGAAAAAGGGGAAATTCAAGTACCCATGAACCGTCTGGAGAAGCTATTCCGGTTCCTTTTGCCATTGAAAGTAAATCATCAAGTGATTCCTCTGAGAGTGAGTCCACTGAATCAGGAACTCCACTTGTTGCTGCTACTGCTATTGAGACAGATGCACCTGCATCTGTACCTACTGTTGAGGAGACATCTACTGTTCCTCCTGTTCTGTCCGATGAATAAGAAATGTCAATAGCCCAGTTCATGGCTAAAATGAAGAAGTCTAAAGGCAAGAAGCCTACATCCACTGCTACTGCTCCTGTCCCAGAATCTGAAGATGAACCAGACGAGGAGATGCTCGCAGAATTTGCTGACAACTGCCCACAACCTTCTGAGAATTCCAGCTCTGATTCGAGTGAAGATTCAGATGCTGAGAAAGAGTTGGAAGAAGAGTCAGATTCTGATGACTCTGAAGAAAAAGAGGAAGGTGCTGAGGAAGGTGTTGCCGACACCCTGGACAACACCTTAGGCAAAGAATACCAGGTAAACTCATCCTATTCATCTGCTTTTTACTCCAAGGAGATTTCTGATTGCTGGGAGAATTATGCTGATCGAGAGTTTCTGGAGGAGCATAACATTGATGTTGAGAGCTATGGAGCTCAAAACATGGTGAGATTTTTCGAGGTAAGGAACATACTGTCTACTGTTACTACTGCTGGTCCTTATTGCAGAGAACTGGTGCGTGAGTTCTACTGCAATCTCACTGAAGCTGTGAAGGATCCTAGATACATGAAGTATGGGAAAGTTTATGTGCGTGGGCAGATATTCTCTTTCAGCCCTGTCATTATAAATGGATTTCTCCAGACTCCTGCCTCT